>NW_024349566.1:266157-614213 GCF_902729225.1 Pteropus medius
CGGCTGCGCTACCTTGCCCCGCATGCCACCCGACCCTTACCTGCAGGAGACTCGCTTCGAAGGCCCACTGCCACCGCCTCCGCCCGCCGCCGCTGCCCCGCCTCCACCGGCTACCTCTCATACTGCCCAGGCCCCGGGCTTCGTGGTGCCCACGCATACTGGGGCAGTAGGCACGCTGCCCCTGGGGGGCTACGTGGCACCTGGCTACCCCTTACAGCTGCAGCCTTGCACTGCCTACGTGCCAGTCTACCCCGTGGGCACGGTAAGTACGAGACAACAGGAACCTGGGAGGAGGGGGAGGGCCCAGTGGAGCAGGTCCTGGAACCGGGGAGACACTGAGGACTGGTGGGATAGAGAAAGGAGGCCAGGGGACCAGGTGGTGTTGGCAGGTGGGTAAGGCCTAGAGAGAGGAGGGACTGGGGGAAGGCTTGGGAATGGGGGCAGTGGTGTCTGGCAGTCAGCTAGAGTCAGTGATCATAGCCTGAGAGGGGGAACAGAGCGGACGAGAGAGAAGAAACCTGGGACTGGGTGAGCAAGAGAGGCCAGGTAGGTATCTGGAGAGTAAAAAACAAGGTCCGAAGTGAGGCCAGGGCAGCACTGATGGGGCCATACCTTGGGGAAGGGAGTGTGGAGACCTCCAAAAAATATATATAGGGTTATTGACAGCAATGAAGGGAGGAGAGGGATCTAGGTGGAATTTACGGGTGTTCTGGAAGGGTAGTGGATGATCAGGTTCTTTGAGAAGCAATGCACAAGTACTGTGCTTTAAAAACTGCTCTCCCAAATGCGGGACATTGTGGGGCTCCGAGAGGGCTAGAGTGACGTCTTCTCCTCTTCTCCTCCGACCTTTCTTCCACAGCCCTATGCAGGCGGTACCCCGGGGGGAACCGGAGTAACCCCCACGCTCCCCCCGCCGCCCCAGGGCCCGGGTCTGGCCCTGCTGGAGCCCAGGCGTCCGCCGCACGACTACATGCCCATCGCGGTGCTGACCACTATCTGCTGCTTCTGGCCTACGGGCATCATCGCCATCTTCAAGGCAGTGCAGGTGTGTGTGTGAGGGGGAGGTGTTTAGGAAGGAGACTGGCTCGGTTTTTCTTATTCCCTGAGAGTGCTGGACGTTCTGAGGAGTATCTTAGAGGGAGGCTGAGGCGTGCAGCTCTCTGATCTGCTTTCCTCCATCCCTTCCCGGCAGGTGCGCACCGCCTTGGCTCGCGGAGACATGGTGTCAGCGGAGATCGCTTCGCGCGAGGCCCGGAACTTCTCCTTCATCTCCCTGGCCGTGGGCATCGCAGCCATGGTGTTGTGTACCATCCTCACGGTAGTTATTATCATTGCCGCGCAGCACCACGACAACTACTGGGATCCGTAAGGACGCCCCCGGCCCGGCCCCACCCTGCTCCCCTCGACCTCCCAAGTGCGTTCTTCAGTAACGCCGCGGATCCAACGGGCGCCCTGCACACTCGTTCTTGGGGCTACCGGACTTCGATACATCCTAAACTTGGCCTCCGCGGAACCTCTCGCCTTGTGGGCACGCTCCGAATCCAGTTCCTCAGGAACCCCGCCAAAGCTCACACTCCCAAGGACGCCGCTTTCCTGGATCCCAGGCAAATTCCAGGCCCCCAATAACTCCAGACCCCCACTCCCTCTAAATGCATTGCCTCCAGGGGAAATTCCTTGGTTCTCTGCTTGGCAACCTGGAGATCGAGCGCCCAAAGCCCGCCTCTTCTATAGGTTCAGCCCCGGCTCTGACAAAACCCCTCCTTCAGGTCGGCAGGCTCCGCCTTCTTCATCTCCTTGAGGGGTGACTCAGTCCGGTGATTGGGTTTCTGGCGCCAGGCCCAGACCAACAGACCCCTCCCCTTCTCCCCGCGCAAGGACAGAGCACCCGGGGGGCCAAGCTCCCACGCTCACTCGCGTTTCTTGTTGGTACAATTTTGCATCTCCTACACCCAGGCCTCCGCCGATTTTCTTGCTAATCCCAGAACCTCTATTTTTGTTTTATTTTGGAATGAGATTTGGGAGGTTCCCAGTTTAGAACGCTTCACCCTGGGATGAAGATTACATCCCTGTTCTCTGTAAATACTTCCATCTCTCCCAACCCCTGGGCAGCCGGGCAGAAGGGAACGCAGGGTACCGACCTCCCAATGTTGGGAGGAAGCTGGCCTGCTCCCCGCTTCCCTAGGCAGTCCCCACTTTGTTCTGATATGTGCGCGTGTGTGAATTTCTGAAAGACAATATTAAAGAATCTAAGTGGATTTATTACCGCAGCTTCAAAGACCGCAGCTTTGCAGAGATGCTGCACTTTTGGTTCCCCCTTACACCTTCCCTCACTCATTTCCCTTGGGGTGGGAGGAGGGGAAAGGGAAGAAAAATGACAGACAAAAGTGGGAGGAGACAGATTTCCAGGAAACCCGAGAGACACCCAAAAATGGTGGGGGAGGGGGGGCTCCCTTGGATCCTACGAAGGAAGACTTTGGGGTCCATTCTCAGTGGGAAATTATTTTCCCAGCACATCTCTTCCACTTCCTACCACACTGGGCTTAGAGATTTCGAATGGGAGGGAGACCTAGGGATCTATCTCCAGAACTTCAGGAAGTCAGGAGGAAAGAAGGGGGCAGGCCATTCTGAAGAAGTTGGCCAGAGATAGGGTGGCAGGGGCAGGGAAAAGATGCCAATTGCCAACAGCTATTCCTACCTGGGGGCTGGAGGGTGGCAGTGAATTAGAGCCCTGAGTGGTGTGTTGTACTAGTATAGGGAAGGCAAAAGGAGCAGAGAGCTGTGGGAGCCTGTCTCAGTCTCTTCCAGCTGCTATTAAAAAAGTACCACTGGCAAGGTGGCTTAAACAACAGAAATTTATTTCTCACAGTTCTGGAGGCTGGAAGTCTGGGATCAGGGTGCTAGCACCATCAGGTGGAGGCCCTCTTCTGGGTTGCAGACTTTTTATTGTATCCTCACATGGCAGAAGGGGCTAGGGAGCTCTGTGTGGTCTCTTTCATAAGAGCACAAATCCCATTTATGAGGGCTCTACCCTCATGACCTAAGCACCTGCCAAAGGCGCCTCCTCCTAATACCGTCACTGCACGTTAGGATGTCAACATAAGAATTTGGGGGGAACACAAACATTCAGACCACCGCAGAGCTCCATTGAGGAAGTCTATAGTCTCTTCAAATTCAGCTGGAGCTAGTTGCCCTCTCCTATCCTGAGATCAGACAGGAGGCCTCTTGTGCAGGGAGGGGCACAAGCTGTAGACTTGGTATCTTCCGTTGTACACCTATAAGACAGGGTCCTATCTTGAATTCATGCATTCATATAACATGCGGATACCATGCAGGATGCTAGTGAGACATCTGCCAAGACAGCAGATGTGAACATTGACCTTATGGAGTTAATAATCTAGAAGGAAAGCCATGCACCATGATAGCAGACATGGGAAGAGGATGGGATGGGGTCTGGAAATCATGGGTTCTCCTTTGGACATTTCAGGTTGAATGTGCCTTCCTCACCAAACTTCTTGAAAAAAGAATTCACATTTGCAACCTCTTCTTCCTCACCACCTACTCATTTTTCCCCTAAGTAGAGAGTATTGTTGTCACTGATGTGTCTGTGTCTGTACCCACTTTTCCTTAATCCTTTGAACTATGCTTCCATTCTCTACTCTACTGAAACTGCTCTCTCAAATAGTGCCCAATGATCAGAAGTTACCAGAAGCCAAAATCGATGGCATTTTCACAGTACTCTGCCTTCTGAACCTTCTCACATTTGTCCCTAGATCCTGGATTCCTTATTCCCCCAGGTTTCAGGGACATGTCATCTCTCACCTTCTACCTCCACACACACCTCTAATCATGTGCCCCCTCCCTTTTTCTCCTCCCTTCTCCTATATGCATATTTCTGGATTTTTTCCTTCTTTGAGATTTTCCCTTGAAAATCTCATCCACTCCAAACTCAGACATCATTTCTAATGCTTCTCTACTGTAGACTGGATGCTTGTGTTCCCCAGAAATTCATATGTTGAAACCTGATCCCTAGTGTGATGAGGGGGGCCTTTGGGAGGTGCTTAGGTCGTGAGGGTGGACTATCATGAATGGGATTAGTGGCCTTTATAAAGCAACCCCAGAGAGCTCCCTTGCCCCTTCCTCAATGTGAGGACATAGCTAGCAGACAGCAGTCCATGAAGCAGAAGTGTCTCTGACCAGACAACGAATCTGCTGGTGCCTTGATCTTGGACTTCCCAGCCTCCAGAACTGTGAGAAATAAATTTCTATTTTTTATAAGCCACCCAATTTATGGCATTTTGTTACAGCAGACCGAGTTGACTAAGACATTACCCAACTTATGCATTTATATGCAGACATTCTTCCAGGGCCTGTGACACGGTGTGTGGACAGACCGTGCTGCTGGTTCTCTATACTCAGCATGTTCCAAACCAAACTGATGAAGTGCCACTGAAAACCTGCTTCCTTGTTTCTATTAATGACACCATTTTCCCAGCACCCTTATCTGAAAACTTGATGCTTCAGTCAATTCTACCATCACAATATTTTCTGAATCTGTAACATTTCCCCAGCCCTTGTCATTTTTCAATGACCTCATCTAGGATTATTGCAACAGCTCCCCTAACAGAAGAAGGTCTCCCTACTTCCTACCTCTCCCTACTCCAAGTCTCCCTCAACTCTGCTGTCAGGCTATTCTCCCTAAACACATAAATCCTCTCCTGACACTGCTCAAAGGGCCTTCAAGATTCTCTATTGCTTACTCAATTGTTCGCAAAATTTTAATCTGGCTTTCAATCCCTTTCAATATTTAAAATCATTCAGCTTTCTCTCTTTAACCTAATCTTCAACCAAACTGAATTATTCATCATTTCCATCTCCAGGCCTTTGCCCAGCTCTTCTCAAATCTTAGACCTCTTTAACTGCCGCCTATTATAAACCAAATCATTTGCTGCTTCTCATGTGTTTCAGACCACCTCTAAGCCCTTGCTCAGGATGTTCTTCCCCACTTCACATCTGCTTCTCCACTTGTTCAAAATTTACCTATCCTTTAAGGCCCAGATGAATTCACCCCCTCACTCCAGCAAGAATGAATCTCTCTCTGCTATAGGTTGGACTAGAGCAGTGGGTTTCTAAACAGAGCGTCAGGTGTTCCTTGGAGCAGTGATTCTCAGCCCTGGGGAGCATTTAAAAATCCCAAAGCCCTGTTTGCATCTAGGCCAATTAAATCAGAATCTCTGGGGATGATACTCAGGCATCAATATTTTTTAAGACATCCTCAGATGATTCCTCTGAGCACCCAAGGCTGGGAATCACAGGTTTAGAGGCACTTCAGAGACCACCAAAAAGGAGGGTAGAGGCCAAAAGGTGTGGCTTCAACCAGAGTACCTACAATGTATCGGGTCTAAAATCTACCAATAATTCATGTTATCTGCATTTTTCCCCCATCTCTCCCCACCTGAGATTTTGATGTGCTTACCTTACCTTGTGAAGAAAGGAGACAAATCTGGATTATCTCTGGTTTTCAGATTCTTATGAGATAAAACCTCTTTGAATTCAATTAAATTGAAAGGAATTTGGTGGAGGAGGAAGTGATTGAAAATAACTTCTTCCAGATCTCTTCACCTCACTCAGACTCCTCCCTCAGGAAGCATATTCCAATTTGAGCTTCCTTTCGCCTTACCTCAACTCCTCCTCAGAACGTGGTGCCCTTGGCTCTTCGACCCCTATCAGCAAAGATTCTGTCATCCAAGAGAGGTGCTCTGGCCCCCTCTAAAATCTACTTGGGTCTAGGGCCATGCCACCCTGAACAAGCCCGATCCCATATGATCTCAGAAGCTAAGCAGGGTCGGGCCTGGTTAGTACATGGATGGGAGACCACCTAGTAAGATCAGGTGCTGTAGGCGTAAAAAATAAAAAAAATAAGGGATTGTAAGCTGACAAGGTCCTTACAATCTGTGAGGTCACCAAGAGTTGCCTCGCCTAAAAAAATAAAAAATAAAATAAAATAAAAATAAAATCTATTTGGGAGCTCTGATTCCCCATGATTCATTTTGGGTCACCACTCCCCTTCATTCATGAAAATTTAGTACCTACAATGTTTTTCTCTCTACCCAACCACTCCCAGTGTCAAATCTTTGACTTGGTTGGCACCAATAACTGCCACCCCTTCAAAATCTTCAGTCTTTTCATATCACCCCTTCCTCTGCCCAGAATCCCCATCCCAAAAGCTCTTCAACCCCACCCAGACTTCCCATTCACTGACTCTCATGCTTCTTTGGTGTTTCATCCCCTCAGTTTTTCACTTTCCTCATTACCCAGTGTAGATCCCCAGATTCTCAATGCTGTAATCACCTCTCAGCCCTTGCCCTGTATTCTTAGCTCCTCTTCTTCCAACATATTTTATCCCTGGTTAGGTCCAACTCTGCCTGCTCCACACTTGCACCCAACAGCTGAATATATCTGGGGAAAAACACAATCATACTGACTGGTCTCACTTCTTGTGGGCTCTCAGCAGTCAGTTCACATTCCCCATTTCTGAGACCACAATTTCACAAGATGACAAGCTTTGTTCTTATTTCAGTAAGAAAATAGAAACTTTCAGAAGAGAACTTCCTCATGATCCCATCTCCAAATCTGCCACTCTGCATCTCTACCATATTCACTGCCTTCCCCTTGTAACTGCAGAGGTCTAACCTGTTCCCAGCCCAATCCCATCTGTCCACTGAGATTCTATCCATCTCAACTGCTCAGAAATGGGACTCTCGAAAGTATCCCCTTTCTCTCCTTCATAATCAGTTTTCCCATTTTTACTGAATCATTCACATAAACATACTCTACTAACATAGCTCATCTTTGAGAAGAGAAAGAAATCTCATTTACTACTCACCTATGTAGTAAAAGCACAATATTCAGAAGAGCGGTTACCCTTTGGTGGGAGGGGAATTCTGATAGAGAGGGATACACAGGGAGCTTCAACAATAACTGGAAGATTTTATTTCTTAATCTTCATGATGTTCATTTCATTACTTTGTAATATACATGAGCCAAGGTTGAGAGACCCTGGACTAGACCCATTTGCAACATTTCACACAGTTGATCTCTCCTTCCTCCTTGAAATTCTTTATTCACTTCAAATACTTTCTGAATTCAACTAAAGAAAGTCTTCCCTAGTCCCTTATTCGCTGCTCCTTCCATCTTCATCAGTAGCTCTTCTAGACTCCTAAGTATTAGAGGGCCCTGGGACACTCTGTCCTTGGCTCTCTCCTCTATCCTAACCAAACTCCCATGACTAGCCCCTGAACTAGATTTTCTGCTTCCATTTTTGACTCATATAGTCTTTCCACCATGCAGAAACCAGAGTGATCTTTTAAATTATCAATTCTCCATCACACTTAGAATGAAATCCAAACCCTTGCTTTGGCCTGTGAAGCCTACTTAGTCTTGTTCCTACCTACCTCTCTGACTTCATCCCCTCCCACTCTTCCCCATCCTTCCTCTGCCTAACCCACCTGGCCCCCTTGCTATTCTAGTTGCTATGAATTTAGCATAAAAATCTAATTCCTTCCTACCTTAGGGCCTTTGTGCTCCTGTTTTTCTCTCTCTCTGGACACTCTTCCTTCAGATATGTGTGTCTGCTCCCTTACATTATTTATGTCTGCACAAAAACTGCCTCCACAAGGAGGCTTTCATCCTCACTTGATTAAAAACAGCACCACACACACCAGGGGGGCATTTTGTAGCCTGCTTCGTTGTGTTCATAGCACTTGTTACTGCCTGATATTATATTTTCTTTCTTTCCCTCCCCACTGCCCCGATTTTCTTTTCTGATGTACTTATTTATCTAATACCTCCTGGTTGTGCAGAACTGACATTATATTTTACTGACTGATTATTATTGCCTATTATCTTCACTTGAATATAAGCTACAAGAGATCTAGGGCTTTTTTCCACTGCCTTATTTCCAGAACCTAGAACAATGCCTGGCACAGAGGAGGCCCTCAATAAGAACCTGTTGAATAAGTAGCTCATGGAGTTGTGTGAGGAGAAAATGAGGTGACATACATGAGGCATTTAGCACAATGCCCACTACTGTGGTCATCACTAGTCAGGGCTTGGAAAGAGCAGTTCTCATCTGCATTTTGGTGGTTGCTGGATGGGGTTGGGAGGGTTGGGGATATGGGTGAAGGTGGGGGATGGGATTAAGAGATACGAATTGGTAATTACAAAATAGTCATGGGGATGAAGAGTATAGCATGGGGAATATAGTCAGTAATATTGTAATAACTATGTATGGTGTCAGAAAGTTATAGAACTTTCTAAATTATATAAGTGTCTATTCACTGTGTTGTACACCTGAAACTAATATAATACTGTATGTCAACTGTAATTGAAAATAAAAAATATATTTAAAAAAAAGAGCAGCTCTCATCATTAACATTCACTGTTAAAGGCTGCGTTTCACTGCCTCGTCCTGCCTGAAAACCTTGCCTGTAAGGGAAGCACAAGGAAAATGCTTTAGAAGCGTATAGGAGAAACAATTTTGACATAAATCCCAACAGAACTAAAAGCCACAGAAACACCAAAGCTAAACAGAGGAGAAATTTATTTAGCCTTTGGAAAGCTAGAATTTTTGTCTCCCATCCTGATGCTAAATGGTAGAGAGCAAGTGCAGCATGTGGTTCCATGTGGTGAGTATGGAATGCAGGGGGATGTGAGGGTGTCAAAACTTCCAGCCAGCTGAATGCCTGGTGACAAGGCAGCATGAATGGGCATTGGAATGCTCCGGAAAGCTGAGCTTGACAAGCCAGAGATGAATAATCTGGTTGAAAAGTGGCATTCCTTTCTTTATAGTTCCTGCCTTGTTGGCTTCTTCCACCTGTAGTAAGTCCCTTCAATCACAGCAAGGCTCAACCCTCTGAACTCCTTTTCAAATCACCCCCAGCTGGACATAACTTCCATGTCACTTATCACTTTTGCCTTTGTATCTGAAGCTTGGTTAACTATGACTCTTTACCCTTATTTGACTACTGATGGGGATCTTTGTATTAATCTCCATGTTTCATTGAAAAATTCTAAGTATTCAGTAAGGATTATTGAATGACTAAGAAAAGAACCTTACCTCACCCATTTAAAGGGCAAATATCCTATACTCTGTGTGTGTGTAGACAACATGAAACAACCACCAGCTCGCATGAAAATTCAGTACCCACTATTACTTCACACCAGCTTTTGAACCTCTCCCTGGTTCTGCCATCAGATTAGATCTTTAATTACGCAAAACGATGCCCTTAGAGATAGGCTAAAGAGAGTAGCAGAATATGGCCAGATCCTCTGAGCCACCTTGGAAGGAAGGGACTCAGAAAGAAAGAAGGAAAGAAGTGACTACTGGTGGGTTGTAAAATAATTATTTACAGGTAAATCCTCAGAAACTTGTCAGATATGGGTGTTTCCCTCAGACCAATCATCAGCAAGGTATTAAGAGCCCCCTATGATGACTTGGAAGAGGGAAAAATTGTTCCAGAATGGGGTTCATCTTCCATAATCGCAGCTAGCAGAATCATTGACCCCCCTCCCTCAAGTCCTTCTATTCTCCCAGATGCCTTTGACTTCCTTAACCCAGAATCTCCCATAATCTCATTCCCTTTCCAGAGGTTCCTGTGTGCTCCGCCCTCAGTCCCTCTCACCTGAAGCTGGGGAAATGTCTTAGGCACAAGTTAAGTCATGTCCCAGTTGCATCCATATATTTTGATGTTAGTGAGGTTAGTCCCTGAGACACTAAAGGAAAAGAGGGAGCAGAGGACACTTGTAGTGCGAGGGTGGAATTGAATCCAGTAACTTGGGGAAGAAGGTTCCTTTTCATCTCTTCCTCTCAAAGCTGCTCTTCCATTTCATTCTCATATTTTTAGGAAAAAGAGAGGAGAGAGAGACTCCTTGCTCACCCCCCAATTTGATCCTCTGTCTCAACAAGTAAGCAATTTTTCATGTGTCATCTTCATCTTGTGTCTTCCTCAGATCCCATGTTCTTTAGCCAGGCCTGGGGATATCATCCTCCTGGCTTGTTTCTTTCCTTTTTCCTGATTCCTTGGTGACTATTCCCAGAGAGCTGAGCCCCAGCATCATGAGACTCAAGGGGCAGGGAACTGGGAGAGAGCAAGCAGTGTGAGTCAGTCAATATTCATGCAGTGACACTTTGAGGGAGAGCCTATGCTTTTTCCCACACCTTGGCCCCTTCCTAGTCCTGTGTTTCTCAAGCTGAGACCTGGGGAATCTACAGATTCATGGATGTCTCCTCTAGGGACTTCTGAGTCCTCTTATAAAACTTAAATTTTGTCTGATAGCATTGTATGGTGTCAGATGGTTGCTGGACTTAGCATGGTGATCACTTCTTTAGGAATATAAATGTGGAATAAATATGGTGTACAGCTGAGACTAATATAATATTGTATGTTAGCTATATTTTAATAATAAATCTTTTTTAAAACTTAAATTTCATGTTATAATTTTGATGGGTCATCCTTTAAAAAATAAAAATATTCAAATATTCATTCTGGATGATTTGGATTACTTTTTTTTTTTAGAAATTTTAGTGCCTATGTTTGTGTTTGTTTTTCTAGTCACAATGGTGATGAGGGATCACCTAAAGAGACAAAGCTGACCAGTTAATTCAGTGTTTCTCAATACAGGGTTCTATAGGTGTGTTCTCAGAGGTTCAGTTCTAACTCATTCTTTAGATGTCAACAAAAATGTCTCATCCTCAGGGAATAGTCCCTCATTCCCCATTCATTCTCATAGCATCTCACACTTCTACATAGCGCTCACTGTAATTGTTTATTCTCCTTGGCCAGACTTTAAGTTCCATGAGAGCAGGTACTGTGTCTGTCTCATTTACTTATGTATCCCTAGTTCCTAGCGTGCTGCCTAGAACATAGCAGGTGTTCAATAAATATTTGTTGAATGAATGAGATGAAACACAGAAGAAACAGCGACAAGTTCCCCACACTGTGAAGTATGTTGGAAACAAAACACACACACACACACACACACAAAAATACTATAAAAGAACATTTCAAAGCAATACACTTGTACCAGAGTACACTTTCTTTTAATTAAATGAAGCTGATCTTAGAAGGGTCATTGGAGTGGCCCTCTCAGTTAAGACACACATAATACAAATTAGCAATCTTTGTCCAGGAATTAGGTTGTAATCAAACCTTTTGTGACATCTTTCCCAAAAATCTCTGAAATAGAAAGTGGAAGAGGGAGGGAGAAAAAAATGAATTAATTTTCAATAGGAACCCAGAGATTCCAAGAATCAGAGTATTTAGCCAGAAGGGGAAGGGGTGGTAGTATACTCAGGTTACTCTGGCACAGAACCCAAAAGAAAACTTAGAGAAAAGAAGTCTAGGTTAGTGAGTCTCAACACAAAACAGAGAGTGGACTGTTCTGACACACATCTGTAGATAATGAGCCTACCTTTCCTCCTGGTTGTCCTGGCATGGTCCTTGTAGTCTGGGGCACAATGGTAGGGCATTAAAGAGCAAACTAAACGAGCTAAAGTGAGGTATGGAGAGTGGGATTCTCCTTTCCTGAAGAGCTGTGGTGGCCCAGACTGTACAGGGTGATGGACAAGCAAGGCTGCATCACAAAGGAACCTACATCTTCTATTAGAAGGACCAGTTTTTCACTGATACACTCAATGGAGCAGGTTATACCAGTTATAAATGCAAAATATAGGGCACGCTGAAGGAGCACAGAGCAAGGGATGAAGAGAATGGGATGTTATTCCAGAATCATGCTATTCAAAGTGTGGTCCATGGGCCAGCATTGTTATCATCCAAGGGCTTGTTAGAAATGCAGAATCCCAGGCCCCACCCCAGACTTCCTAAATCAGAACCTGTAATTTCACAAGTTCCCCAAGTGATTTATATGCAGGTCAAAATTGTAAAGGCATGGTCTAAGATTTCTTGAGGAAGAAGAGCCTGGAAGGCAATGATGAATATAAAGGAAAAGGTAAGGAGAAACCTCAGGTGGACCCAAAGGAAATAGGGCCTGTTGAGGAAAAAGAGGCCTGAGGGTTTATCTTGGAGCACCCAGGATTTACTGGGAGAAGGAACAGACGGTTGGCTTTGGGTGGGAGCCCCCGACACAGGGAAAAAGTGAAGAGCACAGGGCCTGAGGTCCCTAGATTAAAGGACTGACTGGTCTGCTGCCGCTATCATTCACCGCCAGCTCCACCATTCTCTACTCTATCTGCATGCGCTCCAACCTCTCTTTCCAGAATTTCTCCAGACTCTCAATAATCTGGGCAGCTGGATCTCGCCTAGTTCGGTTGGATCCTGCCTAGTTCGGTTGCTAATGCCTGGAGTTTCTCGCGTGCAAGGGGAAATCACGTCACGTCCAGAAGGCGGGGTCACCAGACTTCTCCCTCCTCGCGATTGGCTGCCAGGCATCTGACAATATTGGCCATCTCGCGGGCTCTGGGCTTAGCTGTCAGTGTCTCTCCCCGCCGCGGCCCCTGGGCCCCGGGCCCTCCTATCCGCCTGCGGGAAGACTCTGAGGACAGTACTTAGTAAGCACTTAGCTTCGGAAGGAGAGGTGATCCGAATGGTCCGACTTTCGCCACCAGGCTAGGCGCTTCGGCCTCCCAGGGACTTTTTGACTCGATCGGTGTCCGTAGTTGGGGCGGCTACCCTAACCGCAGGGAATTGTGGAATTTATAGTTCTGGGTTCTGGGTGGAACCGAGGGCTGGAGCGTGACAGAAATTTTTGGAGGGAAAGAAAAATGAGGACTTTGAGAACCGGGTCCCAGGTACCAGAAAGACGGGAAAGGAGTCTAAATAAGAATCCTACCGTTAGCATTATTTCGATTTTTTTTTCAGGTGCTGACCTGAGTCTGGTCCATCCCTTTACTACCAAAACTGTTTACCCACAGTAGCCAAATGGAGATGGCACCAATCAATCCAGTGGGAGAGAAAGACACCTCTCTACCGCAACAACAATGGGATTGGAACCCCC
This sequence comes from Pteropus medius, assembly GCF_902729225.1. Classification (NCBI taxonomy): domain Eukaryota; kingdom Metazoa; phylum Chordata; class Mammalia; order Chiroptera; family Pteropodidae; genus Pteropus; species Pteropus medius. Next base: position 279,169 of record NW_024349566.1, read on the forward strand.
AGAAGAACCTTGATTCAGCTCCTCGGCTTAGGCAGCATCCCCAGGAGCCTCCTACTGAAGTCCTTGAGCTGAGAGTGAGCCCAGATCCAGCCAGCCAAAGTCTAGAGAATCTTCAGGGGACTGAAAAACTGTCTGCTGGACTTGAGGAAGACTCTGATAAGTCCCACAGATCAGCCAGTGAAATGCCAGAGCCCCTCCAAGCATCTGATCTCTGGTACTGTCCGGATGGGAGCTTTGTCAAGAAGATCATAATCCGTGGCTATGGCTTGGACAAACCCAAGCTGGGCTCCCGCTGCCGAATACTGGCTTTTGGGTCAGGGCTGCCAGAGGGGTGGACGGAGCTAACTATGGGGTTAGGCCCATGGAGGGAGGAAACTTGGGGGGAGCTCATAGAGAAATGTTTGGAGTCCATGTGTCAAGGTGAGGAGGCAGAGCTTCAGATCCCCGGGCACTCTGGCCCTCCTGTCAGGCTCACACTGGCCTCCTTCACTCAGGGCAAAGACTCCTGGGAGCTGGAGGCCAGTGAGAAGGAGGCCCTGGCCAGGCAAGAACGTACAAGGGGCACAGAATTATTTCGAGCTGGGAACCCCGAAGGGGCTGCTCGATGCTATGGACGGGCTCTTCGGCTGCTGCTGACTTTACCCCCACCTGGCTCTCCAGAACGAACTATCCTTCATGCCAACCTGGCCGCATGTCAGTTGCTGCTAGGGCAGCCCCATTTGGCAGCCCAGAATTGTGACCGGGTGTTGGAGCAGGAGCCTGGGCATTTAAAGGCCTTGTACCGAAGGGGGGTTGCCCAGGCTGCCCTTGGGAACCTGGAAAAAGCAACTGCTGACCTCAAGAAGGTTCTGGCGGTAGACCCAAAAAACCGGGCAGCCCAGGAGGAGCTGGGAAAGGTGATCTTTCAGGGTAAGAAACAGGATGCAGGGCTGGCCCAGGGTCTGCGCAAGATGTTTGGCTGATTAAAAGTTAAACCTTAAAAGAGACAGGAACTGGTCTGTGCTTGTGAGATTTGGGGGGGGGGAGGAGCAGAGGGGAAGGAGGTGCAGAGGGAGGGTTTCAGCCCATATTCCATTCCTAGCTTTTGCCTTCCTTCCTAGAAGAGGTAACATTGGTCTCAGTGCGCCTCTTTCCCTTTTTTACCATTAAAAAACCATATGGTCATGTGTGCTACTTTATTTTTTTACAAAGGGGGGCGGTACTTATCCATTTCCGAAGATGAATAGAAGCTGTCTAAAATTTAGGACTGGCTGGGGGAGACACTGGACCTTCAAATCCTGGGAACTACATCTTCCAGGATCTTTCTCGCTGGGTCTCGTTTCGCGCATGCGCAAGATCTGCGGCCGGTTACTGTAGAAGTGCATCCTTCTGTCGTGCTCCCATTGGTCCGGCCTGTACAGCCGCCTCTTCTGTTGATTCATGTGCTCAGCACCTAGGTCTCTTACTGGTCGACAGAGTTTCCGGGACGCCCCCTTTTTTAAAGAGTCAACTGATTAGTTGGTGATGGGGAGAGGCGGGCCTTGGGAACCGTCTCATGGTTGTGGGGGGCGGGGGTAAAAATGGCGGAGCTCATGCTCCTCAGCGAGATTGCGGACCCGACGCGTTTTTTTACAGACAACTTGCTGAACCCGGAGGACTGGGGTCCGCGGAGTGAGGCCTGGGGGAGGGGAGAGGGCTGTGGCACGTTGTGCCCCTGAGGCACACAGGAAGGAAGCTGAGGCCCAAAGAGGAAGGCTGGGCAAATACGGAATCCACCTTTCGAGGGAGGGCGGAGCAGGGGGGCCCGTTGTGCTTTCGTGCGATGCGGGAATACAAGAGGCCTCCGCTCCCTGCGTAAACGTCGATTTATTCCGGGGTCGGGGAAGGAGGGGCTGAAGTTCTTTGGTTGTAACACTTTCAAGTGGGCGGGCGGTGGGTTTGGCGGAGTGGATCCAATGAGGGATGAAGTGAGGGCTGTGTGTGGGTACGTAGGCAGGGCCACCGGACTACCCCTCTGACCCTCCGCACTTGCAGACTGCACCTTGTATACCAGCCTGGATGAAGTGGCTGAGGAGCAGACGCAGCTCTTTCGTTGTCCGGAGCAGGATGTCCCGGTATTTCTACCCCAGCAGTCTTGTCTCTTATCCTTGGTGGGTGGGAGTGGTCCCAGAACCGGGACTCTTCTCCAGGCCGGAGCTCTTCTGGAGCCACCCCTTCTTTCTCACACTCCTGCCATCTAATATCCTCCCTTATTCAGTTTGGCAGCAGCATGCTGGATGTGGGGATGGATGTCAGCCTCCCTGAACCCCCATGGGACCCCCTGCCTATCTTCCCAGGTAAGATATCATTTGTGATTCTCTTATCCTTCCAGAAACTCAACTTCCCACTGTTTCCCAGAAACCGTGTAATTCCATGTGTCCTCGCACCTCCATATGAGTGTCTGTGCACTCCTCTCCCCTTTAACAGCTCATGCGTTCCTTCCCCTTTGCCCCAGTGAAGGGGTCCTCACCCATATGTCCTTGGACACTCTGGATTCTTCTCAGACTCTGCTTCCTGGTAATTTTCTAATCCCTTTTCCTTCAGATCTTCAGGTGAAGTCGGAGCCATCCTCTCCCTGCTCTTCCTCTTCTCTCAGCTCGGAATCATCACATCTCTCCACAGAGCCCTCCAGCCAGGTGAGAGAGACATCTCCCTCCTTCTACTCTATGTGGCAGGGACTCTGCTCCATTCCCTTCACCCGTGGGTGCTGAAGATTGATTTGTGTGCATGGGGGTGAGGGAGCTTTTCCTTGTATTTGTCTTTTCTTTAACATTCCCATTGGTTACATCTCCACTCTGGTTTCTAAAAGTGAAAACAATCTTTAATAGAGATATGTGGCAGCTGTGATGGGGTGGGGGAAAAAGAGTTGTCAACTGGTAAGAATTATGAAACTGTTCCTGCCCAAGTTGTCCACTCTAGGACAACATTTGAAATCGTGAGACTTTATCAACCTTCTGAGGAATAAAGTAGAAGGAGAGAACAGGGGCCAGAAAGATATTAGGGGGATACTGCGTACCATTCAAACCAGAATGTTGGATAATTGGTGGTTTGTAAGCTCTAAAGCTTTTGTTCTTGCCCTTATTCTCAACACGTCTCCTTGTTTTCTTCTTTCTGCTCCCCGGTACCCCTGCTCTCACCCAGGCCTCTGGTGTGGGGGAGGTGCTGGTTGTGAAGATAGAGTCCTTGGCACCCCCACTCTGCCTCCTGGGAGATGATTCAACACCCCCATTTGAAACCATCCATATCAATGTGGGCCCCACCTCTGATAATCCCTCAGGTAATAACAGCCTACTCCCCATCCCCTGGCTTTACCAAGGTAGAATATGTGTTCTTGTTCACATGCATGTATGTGTGGGTGTGGTGGGGGGCAGGCAGCGGGACAAGGAGGAAAAGGTAGGGAGGGTAAATGGCAGATAACCAGGAGAAAGGCCAGGAGTGGGAGGGAGAATTTCAGGAAACCGCAGCAAGGGCGACACCAAAGAGATGGATATGGTGTTTCTTTTTCTTGTTCCTAGTATCCTGTTGTGATTTAACTTCTGCTGCTTTGCAGTTTTTAAAAGCTATAGATAGTTTAGGGCATATTTTATTTGTTATTTTTTCACCGTGACATTTTATCATACAAAGTTTTAAACAAAAAAGTTGGAATACTATATGCCTAACTCCTGTGTTCTACAATTAACAGTATTTGTGCAATGTTTTAAAAATGTTATCAAGTTTATCTACTCGTGTGTTTATTCAGTAAACATTTATCGAGCCCCTACTCCATGCTAGATACTGGACAGGGTGCTGGGGATGCAAAGATGAAGAAGACATCACCACCACACTGACTTGAGAATACTGTAGTGTAGTGGTGGTAGAAAGACAAGTACCAATGAATACAGGTGTGGTAATTTTAGGATAGAAATCTTTACGGGGTGCCATGTAAGCTCATAAGAGGGGGTCATCCACTGGATTCGGGCTGGATCAACAATGTGCTACTGGAGGAAGAATTTCCTGAGCTGAGTTTTGAAGGACACATGGAAATTAGCCAGAATAATGTGGGGACGTGTGTGTGTGTGTAAGAAACCTGTATCTCGTCAGAGTAGATATGAGCAGGGAGTAGGGAATGGCAAGGAGGTGCCAAGGCTTCAGGATCAGGTGGGAACCCTGCTAAAAGCCTCTTAGCTTTTATCCTGTAGGCGGTTGGAACTCTTTGAAAAATCAAGCAAGAGAGCAGTATGATTAGGAAGATGACTCTGGTAGCAGAATGGAGGATGGATTGCAGAAAGGCAGGACTAGAGACAGGAAGAAGTGAACCAAGGAAGACGCTTATGCAGTTAATCAAGTAAGATATTAGAATGCCGAGAAGAAGGCAGAAAGAATGAAATGGAATGGATGAGTTGCAGTCACCTTCTGGGCATTGGAGAGAGGTAGGAGTTGAAGAGAGAGGATCCCTCAATTTCTGGCTAGGGCAGCCATCCAGTGGGTGATGGTACTGTTCACTGGATGGAGACTGCAAGAATGAGAGCCCTCTGCTCAGGGAGCATGATGAAGTCAGTGTTGGACACGTTTATTGTTGATTTCAAAGTACCTTCAGAATTTCCTGGCATTACCTCTCTCATTGAACTCCAGCCAGAAGCAAGAGGGCAAGGGTGATCCGTGATACGATCCATTCATGTTTTCTTCCTGGGCCTCAGAGCAGGGCAAGGAACGATGGAGAGTGGATTTGGAGAGACAAACAGATCATATCCAGCATGTTATTAAAAGCTACAAAGAGGACACAAAATAAAGATTGTAAAGCCTTTAACAGTAAAAAGATTGTTGATGACTTTACAAACGATAGTATTATTAGAGCCAGATACTCCTTTATGATTTGTATTTTTTGAGGGCCTGTACTTTACTCTTCACTTTGATAGGCACGAGGCATAAGACATAGTCTTTGCTTTTGGAAAGTCTCATGGAGAGTCTCATGTGTTATAACACAGGGTTAATAGCTCAAGTAGTGATCACCTCTGAGGAGGGGATCTGGGTGTTTGGTGGACAAGGAAGGGAAAGAGATTCACTTTTCACTGAATTCCCCTTTGTTCCTTTGGATTTTATATTGCCTGACTTTTACCTATTCAAAAATATAAATTGATTTGAAGTTTTAAAATAGTAATATTGGAGATCATTAAGTACCAAAATGAGTGGTATGGACCAGAGGTAGTGGCAGACTGTTGACCTTAGGGCTAAATCTGGCCGTCAGCTGAGTTTTATTTTACCTATGTGGGGCAATCAACAAGTCTTATAGATAGATTTAACAGAGGCTATGAAGGCTCAGAGGTAACTGAGGCTTTGTGATTTGGTGCCTGGGAGGCCGACAGGTGCGGGAAGGGAATTTGTGTGAAGGGACAAACAGTGAGCCCTGTATAAGTTCAGTTGACTTTAGGCAAATGGTGGGGCATAAGAATGGAAGTGACCAGCAGGGAGCTTGGGAATTAGGATCAGGGCTCAGGGGAGCAGTCAAGGGTAGAGATGCAGACTTAGCAGTTGTCGGCATGGAGATGTGTTGTGACATTGGGCCAGGAGGAGGTGAAAATCCAACAAGTTGGGAGTATGGGCCCATATGAATGCTGCAGACTCTCTGTGCTTGGGCCTCATCTATGTGAATGGATAAGGTCCATGAGGAAGAAAGAGGGTAAGCGAAAGGGCAAGGATAGCCTTGAGGAAAATTGAGCAGTGGTGAAAAAAAACAAATGAAGGAGCCCCTGAAGATGAAAGGCAGTCCTGAGTAAAGAGGTAGTAGGAGAGTCTGCAGATTAGCAGCCCCATGGCATCTCCACCTTCTGGACTGCCTGCCTAGGACCAGAATAGTTTTCTTTGTAGGAACAAGGAGAAATGACCATGTCTCTCATTTCCCAATTGTAACCCTTTTCTCCTTCAGTGTTTATCTGATATCCAGCTTTTTGTCTCATCCTGCCACCCCACAGATGTCCATACCAAGATAGAACCTGTTTCTCCATCTTCCTCTGTCAACTCTGAGGCTTCCCTGCTCTCAGCAGAGTCTCCCAACCAGGTGAGCATCAATGTCCCTCCCTCCCTCCAGGCACTACAGTGAGTTCCTTCTGACTCAGAGGAACAAGAGCTTTTTCTTCTTTAGCTTCTTCTCTTCAACACTCCTCCTGACTCACACATTTTCTGGAATGCCCTTCATAGGATTTTATAGGAGAGATACTAGAAGTGAAGACAGAGTCTCCATCCCCTCAAGAGTGTCTCCTGCAGGATGTCCCAGGCCCCCCACCTGGAGCTTTCCAGATTAGCATGAGTCCATCCCCCGATGGATCCTCAGGTATTGGGGCCTCCTAATACCTGGGCTCCCTGGCAAAAGGCCTGTAGTCCTGATAATTCTTCCTTCCTTTACCTACCTTTAGGCAAAGCCCTGCCCACCCGGAAGCCACCACTGCAGCCCAAACCTGTGGTGATAACCACTGTCCCAGTGCCACCCAGAGCTATGCCTCCCAGCACCACTGTCCTTTTGCAGCCCCTTGTCCAGCCACCCCCAGGTACTGAAGAAGGAGAGAAGGAGATGGGCTAGATTGACCTTCTAAGGGAGTTTAGAGCCACTGAGGCCCTCATGTGCTTAGGTGTGGACACAGGACCCCACTTGACTTATAGCTCTCTTGCCTCTTTCTCCTGCTCATTTGCCCCAGTGTCCCCAGTTGTCCTCATCCAAGGTGCTATTCGAGTCCAGCCTGAAGGGCCGCCCCCGCCTGCTCCACGGCCTGAAAGGAAGAGCATTGTTCCAGCTCCTATGCCTGGGAACTCCTGCCCTCCTGAAGTGGATGTAAGTATTGGGCAGGGGCAGTGCGGGGAGGAGTAGGGCTAGTAAAGGGAATGGAAGAGGAAAGTCTGTCATGGAAGAGAACTGTGGGATGAGAAGAGAAGAAAAAGCGAGGAAGCAGACCCTTAAGATGATCCTGAAGGTCAGAGTGGACCCCTGTTTATATATGAGTATCAACTTTATGTAGTTTTAGGATCCTTATTTTTGTTACCACTGCAGATGGAGAAATGGGGGTGATCTCAGTAAATCAAAGGCAGTGGAGTCATCATCTTATGGTTGTGGCCATAGTTGGAAAAGGGAAGTTGTTTCCTAGGAGAAAGCCAGTTAAACTTCTTTAATTATAGCAAGGTTAAATGTAGGACCTTAAAAAAGGAGAATTGAGAAGAAGGAAAACCAGCCAGCAAGGAGAGAAACTGAGATTTAGGAACCAGGATGGAGGAAGTTCTTCCTACAGTCTAACTTCTCTCAGCTCTGAGGAACAGGAACAGGGAGTTGCTGAGAGAAGAACCCTTTCCCTGAAATGTTTTAGTAGAGAGGAAAAACCCTTCCCCCTCTCTTGTGGAGTAAGTAAGGTCAGGAAGGCAGGAGAATGGCCCCTGTGAGCTTTGGGTAATGGTTCCCCTCTTCTACCCACCTTTCATTCCCTTTTTGATCCTCTGTGTGCCTTAGACAAAGCTGCTGAAGCGGCAGCAGCGAATGATCAAGAACCGGGAGTCCGCTTGCCAGTCCCGGAGGAAGAAGAAAGAGTACCTGCAGGGTCTGGAAGCTCGGCTGCAGGCGGTGCTGGCTGACAACCAGCAGCTGCGCCGGGAGAATGCTGCCCTCCGGCGGCGACTGGAGGTGCTGCTGGCTGAGGTGAGACATCTGTCCTTGGGGGACCAGGGGGAATAAAGGCTTCTTTGAAGGACCCACCCTCTCTTGTCTCTTCCTCTGCACCTTAGAACAGCGAGCTCAAGTTAGGGTCTGGAAACAGGAAGGTGGTCTGCATCATGGTCTTCCTGCTCTTCGTTGCCTTCAACTTCGGGCCTGTCAGGTGAGACCTGCCTTGCCTCTCCAGAACCTTCAAGGTGGAGCTCACCCTCACAGTCACCTGATTCCTGCTTTGGCACGGTCTGTTTCATTCCACGTACACACAGACAACTCTCATGTCCCTGGCACGGTGGTATATCCAGCAGTCCCTTTTTGTTCCATCATTTCTCTCACAAATGGTAGGTCCTGGGGTAGATGTTGGTGATAATGTTGATAAAAACAGACTATTAAGTGCTTCCTGAGTTCTCGGTTAAGCACTCTCCTTTCTCATATTTCCTGGCCTTAGGAGGTAGGGACCGTTCTTATTCCCATCTTACAGGTGAATGGATTCAGCCTTATAGAACAGATTGGAAGCCAGGTGGGCTGTCTGCAGAGCCCTTGTTTTTAACCAGCCTCCCAACAAAGCCAGAATTCTTCCTTGTGCTCTGTCCTTCCCTGTCCACAGCATCAGTGAGCCACCATTGGCTCCTGTCTCTCCTGGGATGAGCAGAGAGGCGCCTCGACCCCGGAGACACTTGCTAGAATTCTCAGCGCAATTGCCGGTTCATGGGGTTGAAACCCTTAAGGGTTCCCAGGGCCCTGAGGAGTCCCAGCCCAGCCCTGAAGGCTGGCCAGGTTTCAGGTGAGGAGAGGGGCCTCTGTCTTTTGGGGGTGTTGAGTGTGTTGTCTCCCCCAAAAGTACCTTTTCTTTTTGAGGGGAGCTGGAGTTGCTCTCTTGCCATCATTGCCCTTTCTGTTGATGGGGGGTGGTGGCATGCTGGGCAGCCTGCGATCATTGCCTCCTCCCCACTGCCTCACTCCAGGAACCTGACAGCCTTCACCAGGGGTGCCAAGGAACTGCTGCTAAGAGACCTGGACCAGCTCTTCCTCTCCTCTGACTGCCGGCACGTCAACCGAACTGAGTCCCTGAGGTGTGGGGGATTCACAGCTGGGATATCTTCCTTGTCATTCTGAAGCCCCTCCACGGATGGCCTGGCTGTCCTTTCTTGCTAGAGCACCAGCTCTCCTTGCCTGCTCTGCTCCCTCCTATGTGTATTGCGGGTGAGGAAAGTGGGAGCTTTGGCCTGGCATGGAGGTGTTCCCCTCTTCTGCTTCCCCAGGCTTGCTGACGAGCTGAGTGGCTGGGTGCAGCGCCACCAGAGAGGCCGGCGGAAGATCCCTCAGAGGGCCCAGGAGAGACAGGTAGGAAGGAGGGCTAGTTTAAGGAAGGCCACTTGCAGACAAGGGCTTAGTATCCTCGGGGTTTTGAGGGAGCATCTCATAGTGGAGGTTTGAGAAGTTGAGGAAGTGAAAGGGTGGGTGTGAACTGGCATCAGCTTCCAGGGGTCGTCTGTCTCTTTCCCTTTTCCCTTCACCCTCTTCAAATCCTTAGATACTTCTCCTTCCAGAAGTCTCAGCTACAGAAGACATCGCCTCCAGTTAAGGCAGTCCCCACCCAACCCCCCGGGCCCTTAGAAAGGTGAGTCTGGGAGAGGGGTATGCTTTCTTATTCAGTGAGGTTCCACTCTAAAGAACTATGTCCCCAGGAACTATCCTGTGCTTGTCACCGTTGCCGCCACTGGCTATGCCTCCCTCATCCACTGGGGGGCTCCTGTCTTTTTTCCTCTCTTCTCCCTGCTTCCCCAGTGGGAACTGGGTACTGGGCTTAGGCCCTCCCAAATCCTGTTTCCCCACCTGCCTAGGGATTCTGTAGGCCAACTGCAGCTGTATCGCCACCCAGACCGTTCACAGCCAGAGTTCCTGGATGCGATTGACCGACGAGAAGACACATTTTATGTTGTCTCCTTCCGACGAGTGAGTTCCATCTCCTGGCCCCATCCCTGCCAGCTTGGGTGTTCTGGCATCTTGTCTTCAGGTTAAGGCTATAGAATAGCCAGGGAGCTTGTTGCCATCTTTTCCTCCACCCTCCTGTCCTCACCCCTCTATTTCCCAGGACCACTTGCTGCTCCCAGCCATCAGCCACAACAAGACCTCTCGGCCTAAGATGTCCCTGGTGATGCCTGCCATGGCCCCCAATGGTAATTCTTCCCCTACCGGGTGTGAGCAGGGGTCCTGAAATTGAGGAAGGGGGGAAGTTTCGATGGGGAGATCCAGCATGAAGAGCTGAGGGGGGAAATGGAGAGGGATGTGGGGCATTCCAGAGAGATGCTAGATTCCTGGGTAAGAAGAAGCACGAAATGGGGGGATTGGAGAACAAAATGCAAGAGACTCTGATGGGAGGAAGACAAGGTTGATGAATGTGTTTGGGTAGGTGCTGGGCAGAACGGGGTGGGCTGGGAACCTGCTAGCCTCTCACCTCATATTTTCTCTTGTTGTTCTCTCCTCTATGACCTCACACTCATGTAATTTTCTTTTCCTACCCTTTTCCCTCTCCTTTCACCAACTCCATCCCTACCCTTTCATTTAACTCCCACTGCGGATCCACCTTGTCACCGCTGCCCTTTCCTCTCTATCCATCTGCTTTTCTGCTTTTCTGCTTTTCTGGCCCCTTTTCTCTGTTTGCCTCCCCCTTCTCTTCCTTAACTCCCTACTTTGTACAGAGACGGTGTCAGGCCGGGGGGCCCCTGGGGACTATGAGGAGATGATGCAGATCGAGTGTGAGGTCATGGACACCAGGGTGATTCACATCAAGACCTCCACAGTGCCCCCTTCACTCCGAAAACAGCCGTCCTCAACCCCAGGCAATGCCACAGGTGGCCCCTTGCCAGCTTCCACAGCTGGCCAGGCCCCCCAGGCCACCCATCGGCCCCTCTACCTCAATCATCCCTGATTTCTGCCTCTCATACTGATTTAGAACTTGGGGTGGGGGAGGAATGACCAGGTGAGACTTTCTAATTTCCCTGATCCCTGGGCTTGGGCAATTGGTGAAAGGACAGGGTGTGGGGTTAAGCACTTATTTGGAGGAGGTGAGGGGAATCACCTCTCTTTTCACCCCTTTTTGAAATATAGGGCTCTTCTCATTTTTCCAAACCCCCAGTCCCTGCTTCTTTCTTTGAGGGTATTGAGTGAGGGTAAGGTTTGGGGTGGATGGGCTCTTGATTCTTTTGCTTCTCTGTTTTGGGGGTGGAGGTGGGAATTTAGTCCCCAGGAGGGACAAGGAACATTTTTACATTTTGGAGCTTGTTACTGGGAATAAAGGAAGGGTGGTAGAGGGAGATCAGATTTATGTATGTGCATATCTTTTTTTAATTATTAAATAAACAACTTGGAGGGAGTTAAAGCAATGGTGGCTGCTTCCTGGCTCATGACAGGAAATCTGAGAGAAAGCGACTTCTCTAGGGCAAGTATATCAGAGAATTAAGCACTGAAGACAGCTGGCTCTGGGGTGGGGTGGGTGTGGGATCACAGACCTCATGTCATCCTCTTGTACCCGCCCATGCAACACTGGGATGTCTGTGGGAGGTGTTGGGTGAGGAAGGGATGTCCCACGATGTGACAGCCAGGAGGATACAGATCCCTGGAATGTGTCTGAGTAAACAGGAAGGACAGGGGGCCCCACGCCCTTTGGGGTGAGCAGCCTCCCTGGGTCCCCTGCATTCTAACAGGTCCTCCCTCCCTTCCCTTGCTTTCCAGGACAAACAACCAAGCTGGGGCCAAAGGGCTGTGAGCCAGAAAGGAGGGGCCACAGTGGAGAAGGGGTGGTGTTTGGAGGGAAGGGGGATGTTGAGCATCTTCTTGGCTCTGAACTGGAGGAGACTGAGACTTGGTCCAGTTGAAGGAAGAAAACAAGAGTGGGTCTGACAGAAAAGGCTGTGCTTTCTAATTAGGAAGAAGGGGAGTAGAACAAAGGGTGAAGGCCCAAGTCTCACTCAACCTGTGGGGATCCCCATCAGCAGCTCCTGCCTAGCAGTGCCTCTGGCCCAGCCCTGCAGGAGTATACTGGGTCAGTTGGAGGATGTGGGCTGGGCCTGGGCTCAACGCCCAGATGACTGGACAGGGGCCACCTGGGCCACACGCCCAGGCCTGAAGGAGTGGAGAAGAACCTCATGTGTCCAGCCAGGCTCCCTCCTCCCCATTACTGTGTTTGGGGTGAAAACAGGCTGAGTAACTGTGGCAACCTGGAATTAGGGCTCCCAGGAAATATGCCTCTCCTCCCTCCAGAGGGCAGCCCTGGCTCCTCAGCCAGCCCCAAGGTCTTTCTGCCCCAAGGTCCCTCGAGCCTTATCCAAGCAATGAGTGCAAGGAGGACAAGGATTTTGGAGGCAGATCACCTGAAGTGGTTTTTCTTAGTGGATGTCCCTGCTATGTAACTTAAACACTCTAAGCCTTAGTTTCCTCATCTGTAAAATGGGATACTCCTATCTACTAGTCAGGGTTGACGTGAAGATGAAAGATGGTATTCGTGGTGCCCGGTCCATAGTAGACACACATTTCTCCTTTTTTATATTGTCTTTTTCTTCTCTAGTCTACTTTTATCCCATCTGGGTCTATCACTTCCATTGTCCACCAGTCTTTCTGTTTTCTGACCCTAGCTCAAGAAAGTGCCAGAAATGTTGGCATTTCAGACTAGGGGTGGGGCATGCAGCTTTTCCGGCTGAGTGGCAGTGGACAGCTGGCACTTCAGTGTGAACTGGAAGTCACACTCTTGGCTGAGGGAGTGGGGTAGTAGGAAGGGTAAGAGGCTTGGAGAGTGGGTATGCCATGGTGGATTGAGGCTGGGCAGTCTCTGGGCCGCCACCCTCTGGGCCCATGAGGATCTCCAGCCACAGCCCCCATCCAAGGCCACCTCAGTATTCCTGTACCTCTGTTGGCCCTTCCTGTCACAGGCCCTTTTTATCTTAATGTTCTGCTGCTTTCCTTTCTCTAGATTTCTTTCCTGCCTTCCTTTGCCCTCTACCTCACCACGAGTTATCACCTCTTTTTGACCCATTATTCTTTGTTCATCTTTTTGTTTTTTGCTGCTTTGGTGTTTTTCCCTTCCACCTTTCCACCTCTTCTGCTTCACCCTTTTCTTTTTTCTTGGTCTTATCTCCCTGTGCTGCTCACCCTGTGCTCGCCTCTTCCCTTTTCATGCCACCCTCCCTCCATTTCCCTTTCCACTGCTTTGTCCACATTCTTTGTCCCTCTCCATGACTTCCTCTCCTCTCCCCACTTCACCCCTCTCCTCCTCCTTCCTCCCCCTTCTCCCTTTGCTTCCCACTCCAATCCTCTGCTCTCCCCAGCTGTGGGGGCCAGGACTGGAGAGCCTAATGTTTGCCTCATCATTCTGCTATGGCTTCTGGATACAGCACATCTGGATTCCGGGGCTCAGATGTGTGGTTGCCACAGCAACCTCAGTTCCTCTGGTAAATAGGGCGCCCACCCACCCCAGAGCAGAGAACAAAACAATTGTATGACTTTCTTTTGTCACGAGATAGAAATGTCCTCCCTCCTCCCTTCTCCCCACACCCATGTCTCCAGGCAAAGGAAGTTCTGAGGGTCCAAATCTTTCTTCCTGTGGCTCTGCTTCCTCCGAGCCTCTTAATTCTCTACCATTTTTCATCTCAGGTTCAGTCTTTTCTCTTCATGTTCCTCCTACCATCTCCCACTCCCAGATCCCGATGACCCCCTGTTTAATACTTGGCAATTTCTTCTAACCGAATCTACATAATAATTGGATGCAGAAAGAAATTTCAGAAATCCAGATCATCCATCCTTCCTTCTCAAACTAGTTCTTCCAGAAGCCCCTTCATTTGTTTCTGCCTTAAGTCTAATCTTTCCAGGGCTCTTCTTCAGGGAGGGGAGAGAATACAGGCTTTGGAATCAGAAAACCTGGGTTGAGGCCCACCTTTACCACCACCAGGAAAGTCCCTTGGACAAGTCACCTAACATCTCTGAGCCTTTATTTCCTCAGCCATGAAGTAGGATTAATAAAATGCCTGCACTGTGTAGGAAAGTGCTTTGTAAACTGAAGCCCAGTACAAATGTGTTTTGTCTTTCCCCTCTCTGGGACTGCTTCCTTGGATCGCAGCCCCTGGCCTGTCTTCCTTCCCCTTTCCTTATCCTTCAGGTCCTTGCCCTTAATTGCCCTTACTCTTTGTCTTCTTTCCATTCTCCTTGTATTTCCCTTTCCTCCCTTTCTATGTCTTTTATTCCTTATCTTCTTGAGATCAGGACAGGAACTTGGAGGTTCATTCAAGGATGGAGGCCCAGAACTGAAGACACCTGGACTGAGAATTCAAAGATCAGCCAGAGCACATGGACAGGTCTTAGCACCCAGACCTTTCTACCTGTCACCCGGGACACCCCAGTGACAGTGACCCTGCTCTTACAACTAGGCCTCCCTGCCTTCATGCCTGGGGCTCCCTACCAGACACACTTTCCCCATCGTCTTCCAGTCAATTTACAATTTAATATCGACGAGCATTTATCAGGTACCTACTCTATGTAAGGCCTGATGCTTTTCTGATGATGCAAACATATATGAGACATAAGCTCCTGGAGAGAGAAGAAAGCCTGAAACCTAGGAGCTTTCAAATTTGTATTCCTTGGGTTTTAAATCCAGGGGAATCAAAGGTTAAACAGTGATTATCTCAGAACCTAGAATTATATCTGTCAAGCTTCCAATGGCTTCCTCAAATGCCTTGTAAGCTTGTAAATTTCTGGAATCCTTCACTCTTCTCTGAGATTCTGGCATTCCACCTGTCCCCAGCAGTGGGCTTCCAAAACACCCCTCGGCCATCCTTCTAGCTCCTTCTCTCCATGATCTGGCCACTCTTTGGGTCAACTATACTTATTATGGTGGCCATACTTACTAAATCATAAAACCAACATATAAGGCAAAGGACCAAAATAAAAAAAAAGTGGTTATGACCATGGGACATAATTACTGAAACCTGGGGGTATCAGAAATGCCCTTCTCTGTGCAGTCTGCTGTCCCCAAGTCATGCTGTTTCAGCCCCCCATCCTGTCATCTACTTTCCCCCCACCCCAGCCCAGAGATCTCAGAAGCTGTTACCTACTCCAGGCTCTGGGGGCTTCAGGCCAAGGCAGAGGAAGGAAGCTGAACCCAGCTCTATTGAAGATTCTGACTTCATCTTCCCCATCAAAGCCAGGAAAAACAGCCACACACGCACACACCCAGACACATGGATACACACAGGGACACCCTTGCTAGAGCCCATGTGAGCTTTTGTCCTTAGCCACAGGGAGCCGACTGGGCATCTGGCACAGCCACATGCTGGTCCAATGTATCCTGACTCAGGAACACCACACACCTGTGACCAGGGGGCTCTGACTTGGGATGCAGACACCTTTGCCCCAGCCCAAGTGGCAGAATCGGGCACGTACAGGCTCCTGCATGTCCCTTTCAGTTGTGATTTGGTGCAGCTACTCAATGGTGAAGTTTGTAGTGGGGTAGCAAGAACTCTATCCTCGGTGTGAAACCTGGGATCGCAGCTCCCTCAGCCTGGCTATTTTTCCTCTGCATCAAAAGTCTCCCTTTTAGGCCCCCATCAGGGCAGCAAGCATAGGGGAAATGGGGCCAGAGAAACAGCCAACAGCCTTATGTGGTCGTGTCTGCTGTCTCACCTTCTGGTGTTGGTCTTCCCCACTCTGCCTGAGATCAAATGCCCTTTTCCTCCAGGCCCCAACTCTCCCTACCCCTGTTCCCACTTCCCTGCAGCCCCCCACACATTAGCCCCCTTCCACTTTCCACAACTTCACTCTGCCATTTGTGCCGCTACCCCATTCCTGCGTCCTGCCTCTGGCTCTTCCTTCACCACTAAACTTTCCTCTTAACTTTCAGGCTTCCCTTCGCTGTCTCTCCTGAACCCCAAATGCCTTCCCAAGTCTTATATGTCTTGGTGTTCGGCCAAGCTGTTGTCCAGCTAGTCCCCAAGCCTCATCTGCCATTTCTTTAGGACTTTGCTGAGATGAAAGAATAAACAGGGTGATCCCAAACTGAGAAGAGGAGGTAGACTGGGCAAACCAGACAGGGAGAGGCATTGCGGGACAGGTCAAGTGCAGAGGGTAGGCAACCACAAGACAGAGCACAGGTGGGAGCAATGGGGCAGGGATAGGGGTGGGGGACAAGAAGTCCCTGAGAAGGTCCCACATTGGAAAAGGATTTGGGCTTGGGAGGAGGTTTTCTCCTGCCCACACTGCCAGGAGAGAATTGGTGGGGGGACAGAGGCTGTGCTGGGCACCAGACAGATAGGACAAGATACTAGATGGAGCAGTACGGCAATTGGGAAGAAGTGGGAGGGGATGTGCAGGGGAGGAGGAGAGAGGGCCTGACCATGGGGAAGGATGTTAGAGAGGGGAAAAAGGGCCTACGAACAGGAGCAACAGGTGGAGAAATCGTGGAGAGAAAGGAGAAATGGCATGAGAGCAGAGGATGCCAAATTGGGCAAAAAGTAGGGTGGAAAAGAAGAGGAAAATAGGATGGGGAAAACATGGGAAGTAGGACGAGGGATGAAGGGGGTGAGATGAAGATATTGTGGGACTCTGTGATCCCAGACCTGGGGTGGGGGTGTGTGGGGGTTGATGGCAGGAAGACAGGAGAGGTAGCATGTGATGACTTGGGAGGGCCTGGCAGGGGCGGGAGGGGTGGGAGGATCTGCCCTAACTCCGCTCCCCTCCCTGACCTCATGCTGGTCCTCCCCTTCTCCTCCCCCTGCTTGCTGCAGGCTCCCTCCTTCTCACTGTCGCTGGCTGACCGATAGACGGGTCGCAGCTCAGTGATCCCCCGCTGCAGGGAACAAGCAAGGGACATCCAGAGAGCTCAGGGCTGCCCCAGGGAGCCCACCCTGCTCTGCCCTGAGGACCGCCCCCCTCCTGAGGTTGGGAATAGAACAGGTACAGAGGCACTGCAGCCGCTCGCTCATTGCCCAGGTAAGGAATAGAGCTCTGGCAAGACTGAGGGAAGAGTTGGGAGAAGTGGGGGTCTGTATCCTATCCCTATACCCCAAACAAAGGTTGGCAGAGCCCCCAGATCAGGGACTTTCTGTTGGGGCAGAGGAAATAGGACCGTGCACTGGGGACTTTACTCCCTATGGAGGGAGCATCTTGGAAGATGGGTCAGTGCGTGAGTGGAGGAGCAGGGTTTGGACAGGATCGGATGGTGGCACCAGGGTGGAGGTGGTTATTGGTGAGGTGGGGCTCTGGATGTGCTGGACTGGGGGAAAGCAGGAGTTAGGCTGAGCTGGTGGCCAGCTAAGCCTCAGGAGGAAAGTGATGATGGAACCCCAAGTGCTCTAGCTGGAACAGATGAGCAAGAGCTTGGGAAGATGCCAGAAGGAGCTTCTTTGGGCATCTAGATGGGGACAGCCCAGGTGACAGCATGTGGGTTGCAGGGCCTGGGAGGGAGACTGGAGATCTTGAGCCTTCAAGAAATGCTGAAATGGAGCAGTCAGGACTCCCTGGTCTGGGCAGAGCTTGTGGAGAGGATCCTAAAGCTTGTTCTTGGCCGAGAGCTTTGCACCCATGACTCACGGTTCAGCGGGGCCGGGATGACTGAGCGATGCCTCCAGGGGCACAGGGGCTCCGTCTTCAGTCTTCAGTCCACCCCCTTCCAGGCTCCCCCTTCTCTGTCCATCTGAACCACCTCCCCCCCCCCATACACGTGACACACCCTGGGTGGGGCAGGCAGTCCCCTTATCTCGCCTGGAAAGAATTTCATGGCTTGGAAACAACTGGAAATGAACTGAAAGGAACTACTGGGAAGCAACTAGGAAACTGCAGCTGCCTCTGTCCACTTCCAGTCCCCTCCCGCTTCCCAGATCCCCAGCCTCCTCCCCTCTTTCCCTAGCCCAGCCTCCAAATTCCTGGGGATCCAGCACCTCAATTCATCAAACTTCCTTGCCTTTGAGTCCTGGTCACTCAGTGCAGGACCAAAAACTGCCTTCTTGTCTCTCACTGCATTCCTTTCCCCCCTCCCCCCACCCACTCCTGCCAGGTTTCGGAAATCCTGTCTCCTAATGTTTCCATTCCCCTGGCCCATTAGCTCTGCAGGATAAGGGGCATCTGGATCCCCCAACTCACCCTGGCCTGGCATCTCTTTGCCACCTGGTTCCAACCAAATAGCTGGACTCCTCCTCATCTCCCTTCTTCCTCTCACTACTAGAATCCTTCTCCTTCACCCTCATGTGGCTTGAGGGGCAGAGGGAGGCATGGAGACATCTCTCACGGAACATCCTTCACAGAAGCCAGCCTCTCTCTCCACCTCTTGGGACCTACAGTCCCTGATGAGCGAAGTGTCAAAACTGGCCACAGCATGAATACTCAGCAAGCTGAGTCACAGCTTGGGAAGATGCCCCCACCTCTGCCAGCCCTCCAGCTGTAGGGAGGATGCCAAGAGGGTGAGGCCATGGCCCTCTTCCCCACTGCAGAAAGGCTCCCCAGACACTTGCAGTAGGGGTGATGGTGAGGGGGAAACACGAGACACCCAAGTTCCTTGCTTTCCTAGTGCTAAGAGAAGAGAGGAATTCTTCCAAAAGTTGGAAGTAGGGAACTGGAGGGGTGGTGGTGGGTGACAGGGCAGGAGAGGTGTATGGGGAAGGAGGCTCTGGGGATGTGGCTTGTGGGAGCCACTCGCCTTCTCTCAGACCATCCTCACTACTTTCCAGCTTCTCTTCTGTCTGCTGCAGAGACCACCCCCTTCCCCCTCACCACATGGGGAAAGATACAGGACACAATTGTGGGGGGAGGGTTACTGGACAACTCTCGAAGGTTTCCAGGGGTGTGGGGCACTATGTAGCCTCTGTTCCCTGTGGAGAAGGGCCTCCTGTTTGGTTCCCCTCACCCCAACTAAGTTCTTTGACTCTCAGCTGCCCTCTGAGCCAATGAGAAGTCAGCTTTCTTAGGTATCACTGACGATGATATGGAGGAACATGAAGGGGAGATTGTGTGTGCGTGTGCGTGTGCACACACATCTGCCATGATGCAGGCTTATTTGGATGGATATGCGTGTATGTGTGTGTGTGTACAAGTTATATTTGTATTTGTGAACGAGCATACACAAGTATATTTGTGTGTGTACATGTGTTTGTGTGTGCATGCTCAGCCCTACCCCCCCACACACCCCCATGATTTGTATGGCCTTAGACACAGCGTGACAGGATTTGAGGGTAGGTACCTCACCTCATAGCCAAGGCTACACCTCAAGCTGAGAGAATGGACGCGGTGCCCAGAGAGGAGCAGCCGTCTGCGTCCCAGACCTCTCTGCCTGGGCTTTCTCGGGCAGGGTGCCTCTTAGTGCAGAAATACTCCATCCCTCCAGCTTCTTTTTCATCTTTTGTGGGCTGGTGGGCAGGTGTAATGGCCAGTAGTCCTAAAAACTTTTTCTCAGATCCAGAGGAGAAGTTTAAGAGTAGTAAGAAGCCAGGAAAAGTATGTGTGCTGGGGGGCAGGTTCAGTCACTGTCCCCTTCCCTCCTCTCCAGTCACCATCTCCACCAGACACTATGCATCCTGCCCTCCTCCTCTCTCCAGCCTTTCTGGTTTGGAAGAGCCAAGCAAGCTGACACCTCTCCTTAACCCTTCTCCCAAATTAAATTCTGGGCCACCCCTTCCACACTCCTGTGTTCACCAGAGCTCCCTCTCCTGGCTTACCCTGAGCACCCCACTGTCCTTCCTCTCTAACCCTTCTCTCCCTGTGTTCTCCAGTCCTTGCCTCAACAAGCACAACTAGCTAACCAGCACCTAGGTCAAGAAACAGGATATTCTCAGCACCTCTGAATCCCCCCACCATGCCAGTTCTGGTCATTACTCCCCCCAGAGTACCACACTTCTGACTTGTGACACTACAGATTAACGTTGTCTCTCCTCAACTTCATATAAATAGAATTTGACAGCATGTTCTCTTTTGTGCCTGGCTGCTTTTGCTCAACTCCATATTAGTGAGATCCGTCCATGTTATTGCTTATAGCTATAGTAGTCTCATCGTTTTATTTCATTCCACTGTGTGAATAAACTATTTAATCCAGTCTACTGATGTAAGACATTTGGGTGGTTCTCAGTTTGAGGTCATTATAAATAGTACTGCTATGGTAGGTATATTACTAGGAATGGAATTGCTGGGTCGTAGGGTTCGCATATAACTTTAGTAGATTCTGCCAGTTTCTCAAAATGCTGTACCATCTGGCCCTGCCAGGATCCATACCTGGCAGGTTCTCTGCCCCAGCTGCTATTTCTAACCAACTTCCAGTCCCAGACACTGTCTATGGTCCTACCCCTGACCTTGGTTCTATCTCTGACCTTGGTCCTATCCCTGACCTTGGTCCTGTCCTTCATTTTAGCTCTGAAACTAGTCCTAGGCTTAAATTAAATTTTCATTCAATCATATAGTCAATGACTATTTATTGAGCACAGATGCAAGGATACAGCAGCCAAGAAAAAAAGAGGTGCCATGGCTGCCTCCCCAGACCTTGCAGGCCAGCAGGCAAGATTGAATGTGTGCAAGAAAATAATAAAATAATTTCACAAATAAATATATGATTACAAAATGTTGTGTTACAAATGAGAGTTGCATAGTGCTGTGATATCAGATAATAGGGGGACCTGACCTGAGCAGGAAAGCTTCTCTAAGGATGTGATGTGGAGTTGAGACCTGAAGGATGAGGAGGCCAAGAGAAAAGGGAAGAGAGTTCCACATAGAGGGACCCATGTTGGGAAGAGTATGAGGGACCTAAAGAAGGCCAGTGGGACTGGAATGGAGAGAGGGAGGGAGGTATTATGGGAAATGAGATAGGAGAAGTCAGCAGGGGCCAGATGATGTAGGGCTGTCTGTCCATGTTCAAAGAGAATTTGGAAGAGACACCAAGGAGTTTTTAGGGGGCAGAGGAACATCCTAGTTGACTTTTCAAGATTTTAAGGGGCAAGAGTGGAAGCAGAGGAACCAGCTAGGAGGCAACTGCAGTTGTCAAGCAAAAGATAGATGGTAGCTTAGACAATAATGTTGGTTAAGAGGAGAAAAATAAGCAAACTAAAGAGATGTTTATTAGAAAATATGGTTAAATATAAAATATGTTGGTATTGAACAAACTGTTAGGTTTCTGGCTTGTAAAGCTGGATGAAGGGTGGGGCCATGAGCTGCAGTGGAGAACACTGAGAGGGGATGGGGTACAGGAAAGACAATCATGAGTTTCAGATGCTAAATTTGGGGTGACCCAAAGAAGAGGAGATGCCAAGTCAGCAGGTGGATATATTGCTTGGAGTTAAGAGGAGATGACTAAACCAGTTTTATAAATTGGAGTATAGTTTAGAAATTAAGATCATGGGTCTGGATGAGGGTATCTACCTAGGTGAGTAACGAGAACAATAGGTCTCAACTCTGGCTGCACATTACAATCACCTAGGGAGCTAAATAAAATTCAATACCTTGGTCATTCTTGCCACATTTCAAGGGTTCAAGAGCCACATATCTCTCCTGGCTACCATGTCAACAGCACGAATACATAATGTTTTAAAATGGAAGATGTAGTCAACAGTGTTTAATGATTTTGAGAGGTCAAGTAAGATGAAGACAAATGTCTCCTAGATTTTGTGACACTGAGTGATATCGTTGGGAAACCTTAGGGAAGGCTGTGTGGTGGGTTGAAGGAGATGGAGAAGCCAGATGGGAATTGACTGAGGCATGAATGAGATATGGGGAAATAGAAACAATGAGTACAATTAAATCTTTTGACAACCATGGCCATGAAGTAGAAGAGAGAGATATGTCGTGGCTGGAGGGAGTATGAGATTGGGGGAGGTATTTTAAGGTATAACTTTCATATAGTGAATTGCACAAATCTTAAGTGTATAGCTCAATTAATTTTTGAATATGTATACATCTGTTTAATCACCACCAAGATCAAAGTGTAAAACATTTCCAGAAATCTCTCTTGTGACTCCTCCCAGTCAATAATATCCCTGAAAGTCATCTTATCCTATCTTCTTGTTTTTGAACCTCGTATAAATAACATCATTCAGAATGGGGGTTCTTTTGCTAAGCATTATGTATGTGAAATTCGTTCATGTTGCATGTAGCAAAAGGATGTTTTTTCATTGCTGTATAATATTCCATTATATGACTATGCCACATTTATTTATCCATTCCACTATTCATGGACACTTGAGTTGTTTCCAGTTTGGGCTAATACAAATCAATCTCATGAACCTTCTTGTACATGTCTTTTGGAAGATACGTGCAGTCATTTTGATTGGCTATTTACCAAGAATTGCTGAGTTATAGGTAATATGCTTTAGTAGGTGCTACCAAACAGTTTTCCAAAGTGGTTGCTCTAATTTATGCTCCTTCTTGCAATAGATGAGAGTTCCAGTTGTTTCACATTCCGCCAATATTCAGCAATGGCAGTTCCTTTAATTTTAGCCATCCCGGTGAATATTTGATGGTATCTCATTGTGGTTTTAATTTGCATTTCCCTGATTACTAGTGATGTTATACTCCTTTTCATGCTTATTGGCCCTTTGGATATATTGTATTCTTTTCTTGAGTACCTGTTTAAGTCTTTTGACAATTTAAAAAATTGGGTTACTTACCTTTTTGTCTTTATTTTGAAATTCTTTATTTCAGATTTTAATCTCTCTCTCTAACTCATATATATGTGAGCCTTGAACAACACAGGGGTTAGGGGCACCGACAGCCCATTCAGTTGACAAATTCACATATAACTACAATAAGCCCTCTGAATATTTGGATTTCCAACTGCCAGTTAACCTTTGAACAAGGTGGGGTTGAGTTATGCAAGTCAGTTGAAAAAGAATCTGCGTATAAGTGGACCTGTGCAGTTCAACCCCACTTTATTCAAAGGTCAACTGTATTTTCTCCCAGTCTGTGACTTGCCTTCTTATTCTCTTAATGGTGTCTTTTAATGACCAGAAGTTATCAATTTCAATGAGGTCAAATGTATAAGTCTCTTTTTTATGCTTAAGTTTTGTGTGGTTAGGTTTTAAGAAATTTTTGCTTACTCCAGGGTCATAAAGATGTTCTATAGTTTCTTTTGTAAGGTATTGTTCTGGAAGATATTGCTTTACCTTTCACAGTTAGGTCCAGTAGGTTCATTTCAAAGTAATTTCTGTATGTGGGCATAAGGTAGAGATCCCTTTTTTTTTTCTATATAGAATTTCATTTGACCCAGCACCATTTATCAAAAGACCATCAGTCTCCTCTTAATTGTAATGACAGTTTTATCATTAATCAGATGGGCACATATGTGTGGGTCTGTTTCTGGACCCTGTTCTGTTCTGCCTGTCCTTTCAGCTTTATAGTAAGTTTCAACACTTAAGAATGAAAGCCCTGAGAAAGAGTTTTGTTTTTTTTTTTAATGGGAGATATTTGAGTTTATGTAAGAGCAGATAAGAAGGATCTAGTTGAGAGTGAGAGGCTGAATAAAAGAAAGAGAGGATAATCTGTACCTTAATGTTCCTGAAAAGATAGTAGGAGCTAGGATCCAGGTCCTTGTGGAAGGATTGGCCTTAGATACTCATCCACTAATCCATTCAACATAAATGTGTTGGATAGCTCCTGTGTGCCAGGCACAGACATACAATGTGTAGGATAGCTCCTGTGTGCCATGCCAGGACAGATGAGGTCCCTGTTCTCGTGAAATTCCCATTCTGGTAGTCGGAGAAAGATAACAAACAAGTGCCTGCACATACAGATGATTCAGGCAGCAGCGAATGCCATGAAGAACATAAGCAGGATATTGTGATAGAGTAGTCAAAGACTGCTCCGACTGGGCAGCAAGGAAGGCCTCTGTGTGTCGATGACATATGAATTAAGATCTGAATAAAACTGAGCTTATCTTTAAGAGCTGAGTGAAGAGCATCCCAGACAGAGGGAACATATAGTGCAAAGACCCTTAGGCTAAGGTACACTTGTAGTGTTGGTGGAACAAACAAAAGACTAAGTGGGTGAAACAGTAAAAAGGGATGAGCAAGGTTACCAAGTTACATCAGAAAGTGAGTTAGGGACCAATGTCTCCAAGAACAGTATCCTTTAGGGTTGGGCTGAATGTATATTTTTATGAACATGTGAACTGGGTAGATTAGTTGTGGGTGAATGTGTGTGTGTATGGGGCAGGGGGAGGGGCATCTTGTCTACTTTGTGAAACTTCTCTCACTTGCCCTCTCTCCCTGCAGCCTCCTGAATGATGCCAGCCCAATGTTTCCTGATCTCTAACCTGGCCCTCCTGGTGCTACTGGGCACAGTCAGAGGAGGCCCTTTCTCTTCACGCTCCAATATGACACTCCCAGCCCCACGGCCCCCTCCTCAGCCAGGGGGCCGCACAGCAGAGCCAAGAGGGGGGAACCCCTCTTCTCAGCTTTATGAGCACACTGTGGAAGGAGGGGAAAAGCAGGTGGTGTTCACCCACCGCATTAACCTGCCCCCTTCAGTTGGCTGTGGCTGTCCCCCAGGCACTGAGCCTCCAGTCCCTGCTTCAGAGGTGCAGGCCTTGAGGGTCCGGCTAGAGATCCTGGAGGAACTGGTGAAGGGGCTCAAGGAACAGTGCACTGGAGGATGTTGTCCTGCTGCTGCAGAGGCTGGCACAGGTGAGCAGGTGACCACAGGAAAGGGCACAGAAAAAGAGGCAGGTGGGGAAGTTGGGTGGGTATCCCTCGTCTATAAAGGCCCTGGGTATGAATTAGAAAAAGGCACCCCTTCCTCACCCTTGGGAGTAGTGAGTGCAGCCCAGGGCATGACTTAGATGTCAGCTTCCCCTCTCCCCCAGCAAATGCTTAAGGCTCTGAGAGACCACATATAGTGATAAGGAACAGCTGGAAGCTAAGATGGTCTTTTGAAATGAGGCTGGCCCTGCTGAAGGGGCCGACTCAGAGGAGCACTATAAGGGCTCAGCCTCTCTCCCAGAGAGACTGAGGCCCTCCTCTCGTTCTCTAGGCCAGACAGATGTACGTAGCCTCTGCAGTCTCCATGGCGTGTTTGACCTGAGCCGCTGCGCCTGCTCCTGCGAGCCAGGCTGGGGTGGGCCCACTTGCTCGGACTCCACAGACGCTGGGGTGCTTCCTTCCTACCCACCCTCAGCCTCTGAGACTTGCCCGGAGGACTGCAACGATCAGGGGCGCTGTGTCCGCGGTCGCTGCGTGTGCTTCCCCGGCTACACCGGCCCCAGCTGTGGCTGGCCCTCCTGCCCCGGGGATTGTCACGGCCGCGGGCGCTGCGTGCAGGGCGTGTGCGTGTGCCGGGCGGGCTTCTCCGGCAACGACTGCAGCCTGCGCTCCTGCCCTCGAGGCTGCAGCAAGAGGGGACGCTGTGAAAATGGACGCTGCGTTTGCAACCCCGGCTATACTGGTGAGGACTGTGGTGTGAGGAGCTGCCCCCGGGGGTGCAGCCAAAAGGGGCGCTGTGAGGACGGGCGCTGCGTCTGTGACCCGGGCTATGCTGGCGAAGACTGTGGCTCACGGAGTTGCCGGTGGGACTGTGGCGAGGGTGGGCGCTGCGTGGATGGCCACTGTGTTTGTTGGCCTGGGTACGCGGGCGAGGACTGCAGTACGCGGACGTGTCCGCGCGACTGCCAGGGCCGCGGGCGCTGTGAGGACGGCGAATGCATCTGCGACACGGGCTACAGCGGGGACGACTGCGGTGTGCGCAGCTGCCCCGGCGACTGCAACCAAAGGGGCCGCTGCGAGGACGGCAGCTGCGTGTGCTGGCCTGGGTACACGGGGCCTGACTGCAGTGCGCGCGCCTGCCCGCGCAACTGTCGCGGCCGCGGGCGATGCGAGAACGGCGTGTGCGTGTGCAACGAGGGCTACAGCGGCGAGGACTGTGGCGTGCGCAGCTGTCCTGAGGACTGTCGCGGCCGGGGCCGTTGCGAGAGTGGCCGCTGCGTGTGTTGGCCCGGGTACACAGGCCGGGACTGCGGTAAGCGTGCCTGCCCCGGCGACTGTCGCGGGCGCGGGCGCTGTGTGGACGGCCTCTGCGTGTGCAACCCGGGCTTCACGGGAGAGGACTGTGGAAGTCGTCGGTGCCCCGGAGACTGCCGCGGTCGCGGCCGCTGCGAGGATGGCGTGTGTGCCTGCGACTCGGGCTACGAGGGAGAGGACTGCAGTGCGCGCAGCTGCCCTGGAGGTTGCCGAGGCCGTGGCCAGTGCCTAGACGGGCGCTGCGTGTGCGATGACGGGTACTCGGGCGATGACTGCAGTGTGAGGCGGTGCCCGCACGACTGCAGCCAGCGCGGTGTATGTCAGGACGGTGTGTGCACCTGTTGGGAAGGCTACGCGGGAGAGGACTGTGGCCTCCGTACCTGCCCCTCCAACTGCCACCGGCGAGGCCGCTGTGAGGATGGGCGCTGTGTGTGTGACTCAGGCTACACTGGCCCCTCTTGCGCCACCCGTACCTGCCCTGCCGACTGCCGGGGCCGTGGGCGCTGTGTGCAGGGAGTATGTGTGTGCCATGCAGGCTACAGTGGCGAGGACTGTGGGCAGGAAGAGCCTCCCGCCAGCGCCTGCCCTGGGGGCTGCGGGCCCCGGGCACTGTGCCGCACAGGCCAGTGTGTATGCGTGGAGGGCTTCAGAGGCCCAGACTGCGCCATCCGGACTTGCCCAGGAGACTGCCAAGGCCGGGGAGAGTGTCGTGAGGGCAGCTGCATCTGCCAAGACGGCTTTGCAGGGGAAGACTGCGGGGAAGGTGAGTGGCCTGCCTTCCCCAGTATGCTCCCTCAGGGACTGGGAATCTGAGCCAGTGGGAAGGCCAGAGCCTGAGGCCTGGGAACCCAGGGACCTGGAGAAACAGTGGAGAGAGGTCATATACAGGGAGAATGGGCAGTCAGAGGAGCTAGAGAGCCAGTATCTACCAGGGGCAGCAGAACCGTGGGGGCATGCCTGCAGGCAGGACCTGCTTTCAGATCTCTTATGAACACGCTGGGGGCCCCTTTGGTTGCTTTTAGGGAGATTCTGTGTTCTTGGAGCTAGGGGGAAGTTGAAGGAGATGCACCATCTGTTCAGATGTCTGCCAGCTTTGCCCCACCCCCAGAGAGGAGTTGGTACTGGAATGGTCTCTTAGGGTAGCCCTGAGTAGGGGGGCCTGTGATGGTAGGGGTAAGGGGTGGGGGCTGCCTTGGGCTAACCAGTTTCCCATATCCCATTCTCCTGGGCAGAGGTGCCAGCCATTGAGAGCATGAGGATGCACCTCCTGGAGGAGACGACGGTTCGGACAGAGTGGACCCGGGCTCCTGGCCCTGTGGATGCCTATGAAATTCAGTTCATCCCCACGGTGAGAGCCATGCTCCAGGAGGGGACTGAGTGGGCAGGACCAGGGGGACGGGGTGCTCACCTCATATAGGACATCCCCATAATCAGTGATTGAGTCCAGATGTCTGGGATCCTGAAACTGCTGTAAAGGCTTTCTCATCCTGCCCCACATGGGGTACAGAAGGCCTTTGCAGCATCTCCAGCAAGCATTGGCCTTCTGCCGCTGCCACACCTCTGATGAAAGTGAGCTCAGTACTTCCTCAGTCCGTTCAGTCCTTCGTTGGTCATCACTGTTAGTATTTTTGTTGGTGCTGAGTCCAAATCTGCCCCATTCTAATGTCCATCCAATGGCTCTAGCTGGGCCTTCATTAACAGATAGTTTTTTGTTTTGTTTTATTTTGTTTTGTTGTTTTGCTTGCCCCGCATCCTACACCATAGACTTTCAGGAATTTGGAGACATCAGCCATCATGTCACCCTTCATTCTCACAGGCAAAACCCACTTGTTCCTTTACCTCTTTGACCTGGGGCTTTGTTCTTGAATTCTTCACCTCTAGAGTTCTCTCTTCTAGTGCCTCCTACTTTTTGAATGTGTCCCCAAAACGTGTGCAGAGAAGAGCCTAGTCATTTACCTGGCTAACTGGAGACACGGGCACTTTTCTTAGAATTGACATGTATTAACTTGTGGTCACACAAACTGTCAGATGTTTTGGTCATTTTTTTATGATTTTTTATTATAAAAGTCATATAGGTTTAGTGTAGAAACTTTAGAAAATGTAGATAAATAAGAAAAAAGGAAAGAAGGAAAGAAGTAAGGAAAAAGACAGCATTCAACTATATATACCTTTTTTAGTCTAAATGTAAGGCTTTGCAGTTAGCCCTGTTCAATGTTATCTTTTTTGGTTTGGGCCAAGCTGTCTAGGCTGTTGCAATAATTTTGATTCTGTGAAGTGGTTCTCCCGCCTCCATGTCAGTGCATTGCAAAGCATTTTTCTCTGTATCCTGCCAACTCTCTCTTAAAATATTTGTGGGGGCACCCTAAGGACAAAGCCTTATGGCTTCTCATTAGAGACTTCCCTTTGGCAGATTGGGCTTTTATGATGTGTTTGGTATCCTAGCTTCAGATCATCTGACATTTCTACTGTCCAACTCATATATTTTACTGCATTATCCCACAAAACGCCATGGTAGGTAGGCCATGTCACCCTCATCTCTGCCCAGCCAGGACTCTGGAAAAATAAATAACTCCCAGGGCATAAACCCTAGGAAGGCTCTAGGACAGAAGGGGCAGCTCAAAGGTGCTGACTGTCATCCCTTCTCCAAGTGGCCTGGTTATTCTAAGTCTTCTTATACCCCCAAAACCAGACTTCTGCCATGATCTGTCTCTCCTCACTCCCTGATAGAAGCAGAGGCAGAAATCTCTACTTTGCTGTACAACCAAGATAGCCTGGATTTGGATGTTTTTCTTCTGTTAAAAATTTTTTGTTTGTTTTTATAAAAATAATTTAATCACAAGACAAGCATTTGGCAACTAGAAAAAAATAATTCTTGACTGCTTCACACTAAAACAAACACTGTTAACATTTTAAAGTGTTTCTCCCACTCTCTGTGTATTTATTTACATAGTTCTAATCTTGAGAGGGTGGGACTTTTAAAAGGAACTTTCCAAAGAAAGTTCAGGGAAAGTGGAATTAAAATAAACACTTGAGATGGAAGGAGCTTGCAGGGCAGCACTATCTCCTGCTCTTAGTAAATATGAACCCACCCTTGGGTGTTCTCAAGAGGTGCAACTTCCCAACTGAAGCTCTAGCTTCCTCACATGAGGCTTGGTGGTATCAAGCTGGCCTGTACCCAGCTTGGCTATGCTGTCAGCTCATCTGCTCTGTTCTAGGTACGGGCCTCTGTTACATTCTGATTTCTCTCTGGGCCCAGGTATGAGAAACGCTCCTGTGAAATCGGTCCCCAGACAACTCTCTTGGTCTCCACATCAGCCTGTGCTACTGGCCCTCAGACTATGCTTTCTACACCTTCTGTGGCTCGCCCCTGGAATTGTGCCTCATGCTTTGGCCAGGACTCTCGGTCCACTTCTATTGGCATGGAATATATTCAGTAGCTGGCTGTCTTCTAGCCACTGCCATCTTCCTAGAAGCCTGTCTCTACCTTATCTGGAAATGCTTTTCTCTCAAAGCCTGGCCAAGGGACACTCCTAGTTTTGGAATGTTTTCCAGAACATTGGAGAGGAACAATTCTTCTCCCTGAGTATATGGCATTTTACTCTGACTCATCGGTTCTCAAAATGTGTTCCCCGGATCTGCAGCATTAGCATCACCTGGGAGCTTGTTTGACATGCAAATTGTGGACTCTGTCCACAGATCTATTGAATCAGAAGCTCTGGGGGTGGAACCCAGCAACAAGCCCTTCAGGTGATTTTGATGCACCCCAAGCCTGAGGACTACTAACTTAAGAATGTTGCTATTTTGCAAAATGCTGGCTCCTCTATGAATGTAAGAGAAAGCATAGGGAATGAGCCCCTGAACAGAAAGAGGTTCAGGTATTCGTTGTCTGGGTGTATTCTGCAGCCTAGAAACCAGGGCTATGCCAAGTTTTCATTGGGACACGAGACCTTGCAGACTCAGAAAACTATGTGTTTGGGTCTAGTCTGAAAAGGGAGATGAGGGTGAGGCGAGCTCCAGGGACCAGCCCAAGTAGAGTCCCCCGCCTGGGAACACAAGGGTTAGAAATTCACCAAGGACAATCAATGAAGCAGCCAAGCTTTCATCAAGGGGCAGAGCCAGCTGCCAGTATTTGGCTAGGGAGCCTGCCTCAGGCCAGCCACATGGTGGGACTTTCAGGGGACTATTCCCAAATGGACCTCAGGAGAGACTAGGAGGTATCGAAAATGTTCATGTAGGTGGTCTGAAAGGAGACGGAGACCTTGGGATGGGCTTGTCTCGCTGATAGGACCAGACTTCACAGCATCACAAACATCATCAGGGAGCACCCAAAGGGTGTGTGTGTGCACGCTGTGTGTCTATGTGTGTGCGTGGTGGTGGTGGTGGTGGGTGGTGGTGGTGGTGGGTTGGGGAGATAGAGGTGACAGAGAACGTAGTGGGAAGGATGAGGACAAACAAGGCCTCCTAGGCTGGATACCTAGGGCAGAAAGAGAAGGGCAGGGATCCTGTGTGCCCAAAATACTTTTCAGCCAAGAAAACTGACAAAGCTTTATTCGTCCTCAACCCAGAAATCTCTTTGTGGCTTCTCATCTGGTTTTGTACTTTGATGTTTACTATGATGATTTTCCCACCAATTCTCTTGGTTTAGGAGAGTGCCTTTTGAAATTTCCAGTCCTACGTGATTGAATGGAGATGTCCCCATCATGGCCAACACAGCTAAGCAGAATTGAGAGTTCTTATTAGCTATCCTAGCTGGACAGCCCAGTGAAGTGCAGGGCTGTTGGACTGCTCAAGATGTCCAGTTCTTCCTGTTCCCCCAGCAGCTGGCACTCCAGGAGACCCTGCCTGGACCAGGGGCTGCCAGATTTCCTGCGAGGTCACCATAAATAATCATAATACCTTTATACTTGGAGGAGGGTTGTTTTCTCAGTCATATACTACACATAGAGATTTAGGTAGAGATCTAATAAAACTTAGGACATGGACATACATTTAGCTACTAGAGCATGAGTTACTTGAGGACGGGGACCATATCTTTTATTTTTGTGTCTCCAATGCCCAGCATGATGCCAGGTATGAAACTGGGAAACAAATTTGTGGAACTCTGAGCAGATTAACCTTGTTTTTGAGGGGCCTACAACCCTGCTGAGGAAACAAGAAAAATGCCTGAAGGAAAATATCATGTTATGGCTCACACCCAGGTTACAAAGCCAGGGGCAGGTGTCTGTTGGGAGGCTCAGGCTAGTGCAGATGCTTCAAGGAGGAAGTGAGACTTGAAGAGACATCCCTGATCTACTTCATCCGTTCTGACAAGAGTGAGCTTAAGAGAAGCCTTGTCCTACCCAGGGAGTCAGGGTTGCCCAGGGAAAGCCACGAGGAAAGTCCTGGTATATGTCAGGTGGTAGAATTCTGGCAAACAGCTGATGAACAAGCTAAACGGTAGTGCCCATGAGGGAGAACTCTGAGGTCGCACTGCCCAGATTTAAATCCCTGCCACTTTTTTTGGTGTTGGTGACCTTGGGCAAGGTACTTAATCCTTTTGTACCTAAGTTTCCTCATCTATCCAGTGGGAATATGATCTACCCAATAAAGTTTGAGGATTGAGTTCATATACGTAAATTGCCTTAAACAGTAACTGGCATTGAGTAAGTGTTCCAGTCATGTTTACTATCACCACCCATGTTCCCCAGCTGTACAGGGCCAAGTTCTACACAG
This sequence comes from Pteropus medius, assembly GCF_902729225.1. Lineage (NCBI taxonomy): Eukaryota > Metazoa > Chordata > Mammalia > Chiroptera > Pteropodidae > Pteropus > Pteropus medius. The sequence goes on from NW_024349566.1 coordinate 310,531, forward strand.
TCCCACTACTTGGACTTGGAGAAGGGAGATATAAGGGGGATTGAGCAGCTGGGGCAGGAGTGCCAGCCCTGATCCACCTGGTGCTCTCTCTCTTGCAGACAGAGGGGGAGAACACCCCATTCACAGCGCGGGTGCCCAGCTCTGCCTCAGCCTATGACCAGAGAGGACTGGCCCCTGGTCAGGAGTACCAGGTCACTGTCCGTGCCCTTCGAGGGACTACCTGGGGCCCTCCTGCCTCCAAGACCATCACCACCAGTGAGAACTGAGGCTGTGGGGTGGAGTCTTGGGTGGAGATCCGGATTTGAGTGGGGCAGCGAGGAATCTGTCCTCTAGGAGGGTAGAGTCGGGGGGGACTACGTGGGGAAAAGTACTTAGAAGGAAAGCTGGTGACTAAAGAGCCAGACTCCCACCTGATCCCTCTTCTCTCTAACCTGGCTAGTGATCGATGGCCCCCAGGACCTCCGAGTGGTTGCGGTGACTCCAACCACACTGGAGCTCAGCTGGTTGCGCCCCCAGGCCGAGGTGGACCGATTTGTGGTGTCCTATGTCAGCGCTGGCAATCAGAGGGTGCGGCTGGAAGTACCCGCTGAGGCAGATGGGACGCTGCTGACTGACCTGATGCCAGGCGTGGAATATGTGGTGACTGTTACCGCGGAGCAGGGCCGGGCAGTAAGCTACCCAGCTTCCGTCAGGGCCAACACAGGTATGGCTGGCCAAGGGTTAGGGAAGGGCCTGGTTTCTGAGTGTAGGAGCCCCTTCCTCAGGAGCACATGCAGGGCTTATAGGCTCTTCTGAATGCACTTGGCAGGATATGTGGAAGTCTCAAAGCACCTGCTGGGGCCTTGTTCTGTATTAAGAGTACCAAGGAGACAGCGCCCTCAGGCATTTGGTGTCCTATAGTAAGGCTGCAGCTGGAATATGGGAGGAGCTGCTCATGGAGAAAACAGTGAATAGGAGATGCTGTCTGACCTACCTAAGTGGGAAACAGAACTTGTGTTCACCCTGGTCAGATCCTGTAGGGACTGGAATTAGGCAGATCAGAGACCAGCACTCCTGTTGCCTTTAGGATAGGGTTTGGGGAGTAATTTTCCACTAACCTCAATGTTTCTTAACAGATGCCTGGATCTTTCTTTTTTTTTTTCATGTGACAGACGCCCACCTCACTGTAGCTCACATCCTATCCTCCCACTTCCCCTTCTCTCCTTCAGACACAGGGCTCCACCTGCTGGCTTCTCTCTTCTTTCTAGGGTACCAACACTGGCAGGCTTGGAGGGCCAGGGTTGAGGGGCTCCTGGGACACTGACTCCTTTCTCTCAATTCTCTTTCCAGGTGGGGCTGGGGCACAGGGACGAGGCCTCTGGCTCCGGTGGGAGGGATGGAGGAAGGGACTGCCGTGAGAGGAGTGCAGAGATGAAGGACGGGCTGCCCCTGACCTGCTCTCCCCCTTCCCCTTTTTTGCCCCTGGCAGCACCAGGCCACTACAGTTACCCGGAGGTGCGCCCCCCGGCCACGCCCCCCAGGCCCCGTCCCCGGCCAGCCCCTGCCCCGCGGCCCCCGCGCCCCCCTCGGCCGACTCGGACCTCTCGGCCCGCAGAGGAGGGGCAGGAGGAGTCTCGGCCAGGGCCTAGCCTGCCCCAGCCCCCTCGGCGGCCGTGGGGCAACCTGACTGCTGAGCTGGGCCGCTTCCGCGGCACCGTGCAGGACCTGGAGCGCCACCTGCGGGCTCATGGCTACCCACTGCGGGCCAACCAGACCTACACGTCGGTGGCGCGCCACATCCACGAATACTTGCAGCGGCGTCTGGCGGCCGCCGCCCCCGCCGGCTCTCCTGCACCCACGCCCCGTCGCCCCCACCCCACCGCCAGCCCCGACTCGGGCACCTGGAAGCGGGACTCCAACCAGGGCATCTACAGCCTCTCACCCGAAGGCGTCGACGGGGTGGCTGCGCCTCGCCACCCCAAGCCCGAGGTGCTGGGCAGTTCTGCCGATGGCGCACTACTCGTGTCCCTCGATGGGCTCCGCGGCCACTTCGAGCGCGTGGTGCTGCGCTGGCAACCCCAGCCGCCAGCAGAGGGCCCCCGCGGGGAGCTGACTGTGCCGGGCACCGCACGCACCGTCAGCCTACCCGACCTCAGGCCCGGCACCACCTACCACGTGGAGGTCCATGGGGTGCGGGCAGGGCAGACCTCCAAGTCCTACGCCTTCATCACCACCACAGGTAGTGTGGGCTGGGGCGCAGAACCACCCATCCCCTGCCCAGGTTCACCTGCCACTGAAGTCTGCATCCCTCAGTTCTTCCCGCTGCTCACTGCTAAGACTGTTACCCCCACCACCCGCTCCTGCTTTCAAGCCCAGTATACTCCATTTAGGCTCCAAGGTCCCCACAGAAAAGCACACACTCCTGTATCCTGAGAACCACCTTGACTCCCAGGGTCTTGGCAGATACCCAAGGCCAAGGAGACCTGGTCTTGGGGTTCCTGGTTTTCATTCGAGTTCCCAAGGCACTTCTGCCAGGATTGTTGTTCTAGGCAACAGAAGGGGCATTTAGTGACTGTGGACTCACTCGAGCAGTTTGGGTGGGGTAGGGCAGGAGTGACACCAGAGGTTCCCTGTTCTGACTCATTGTGGTGAGGGTGCCTGAAGACTGTGGTCAGTGGTTACTGGTTTCCATAATTTGACCTTGACCTCAAAGGGATACATGGGAACTGCTTGGGGGTGGTCTTGAAGCTATAAGGCAGCATGTGTATGTGAGAGAGGAAACTACTGCTTCTTGAGCTGCCTTCCCAGATCTCTTGGCTCACTTCATGCTGGTCTCTCCCACAGGAATGATTTCCGTGCTCAGGGAAGGGGTGTTCTGTGGCTGTCACGGGGAGGGTTGTGGACCTTTTCTTCCCCCATAGGGCCCAGATGCCACCTGAGCTGAACGTCCTCCCTTTCCCTCTCCTTTCACTACCCATCTTCCTTTGGTATTCTCCTTCCCTAACACCACCTTCTCCTTTCTTCTAGGCTTCTCACTGCAGCACTAATGGAAGCCACAACCACCACCCACTGGGGAGGGGGATATATGTGGGGAGGGACATAGACGTCTGTGGGGCCAGAAGTCGTAGTTGTCTTGTCGGGGGAGGGATGTCAGGCTTTATTTCTTTCATTTATTGACTGCAGGCCTGTCTATTCAGGTGTCGTGGACAGGGGTGTTTGGAGGACCAGGCAGACCTTTGGGAGGATGAGGTGGCCCCAGGGATGGACCTAAGAGCAGAAAAGGAAGGGTATCTTGGCTCTTAGAGGCTAGAGGGCAGAACTTGGGGGCTGGGGTTCCTTTCTGGCTCTCATACTCTACTCTTCTGTTTTTCTCTCCCTGCCCTTCCCAGGGTCCTCCCCCTTGGGCCTCTTGGAGGCCACTGATGAGCCTCCTCCCTCAGGCCCTTCAACGACTCAAGGGGCTCAGGCCCCCGGCCTGCAGCAGCGCCCCCAGGAGCTGGGAGAGTTGAGGGTGCTGGGCAGAGACAAGACAGGGCACCTCCACGTGGCTTGGATGGCCCAACCTGACACATTTGCCCACTTCCAACTGCGCCTACGGGTGCCCGATGGGCCAGGGGTACATGAAGAACTACTGCCAGGAAATGTCCGCCAGGCTCTGGTGCCCTCACCCCCTCCTGGAACCCCCTATGAGCTGTCACTTCGGGGAGTACCCCCTGAGGGCGAGCCCTCTGCCCCTCTCATCTACCAAGGCATTATGGGTACATTCTGGGTTCTGCTCAGACCAGTTTCCTGAGGTTGGGGGAGGGGCTGGGCCTTCAGAACTTGAGAGGTGGGAATGGGGCTAGTGTTTGGGTCAAAGTGGTGGGAGAAAATGAGAGAAAAGGAGTTGAGGGTTCAGAAGCAAGAGGTATGGAGGGATTCTGAGAACAATGATAGGATAGTTTGGGGAGGGGAGTACTCCAGGAAAAGAAGATGAGAGGAGGAAAGTCAGGTCGTGGGGCAGGAATTCAAGAAGAGAAGCTGTAGGCCCTTGGCTCTACCCATAGATTTCTTTGCTCTGTGTCCTACCTGGACATCCTGGTCACTCCTTTGCCTCACCCCACCCCATAGACCTCTAAGGGTGGGTATGGGAAGGCCTCTGGTCCTGAGGATACTGACCCTCAACCCTCTTCCCTTCTTCACAACCCCCATCCCCTCAAGCTTGGGCGGTGGCACTGCCCCCTACCCAGAAAGTCTGGCCTGCCATGGACAGTGCCCTGTGGTCTCATCAGCCAGTTTCTGGTGGGGGCAGAGGTTCCTTGGGGGTAGGGAGCACCACAGCCATCAGGACTTTAGAGATGGGTGAGGTCTACAAAACTAGCAAAGGACAGGGTTTAGGGTGCCCGGCTCTCACATTGCCTCCTGGTCCCTCTTTATGGGACCAGGGTAGCTGATTCTCCCTGCAACTCCAGGTCAAGCTCACCACTGAGACAGAGGGCAACAAGGGAGAGAGAAGGTGGACTGAGGAGTCTTCAGACTGCTCTACGGCAACAGTGGGGAGTTTTGAAACTCTCAAGAAGAACCATGGGGAACCTGAAACTTCCTATAAACCTTGGTGTGGAGAGAGACTGGGAACTTTGTGAGGGGTGGGGAAGCTGTCACAAGGGAAGAGTGAAACTTCTCACTCCAGAACAGATGCTAAGAGGGAAAATGTCCCCTTCCCAGGAAGACTGGTCACAAAGGGCTGAAGGGTGGGGAAATAGAGTCTTCGAGAAAGGGATTGAGCTGTCCAGGCTGGAGTGAGCCAGTGGGTAGAAGGGAGGGAAGGAGACAAGGACAAGGCAATGGTTGAGTCTTCCTGCTTTGCTTTCGCCCTTGCCCACCCCCTCACCACCCTCCTCCCTCCCCCAACTCCAGACAGGGATTTGGAAAAGCCTGGAAAGCCCTTGGCACCACCACGCCTGGGTGAGCTGACAGTGACAAATGTGACCTCCAACTCCCTGCTCCTGCACTGGACGGTCCCTGAAGGCGAGTTTGACTCCTTCATGATCCAGTACAAGGACAGGAATGGGCCTCAGATGGTGCCTGTGGAGGGTCCCCAACGCTCTGCCCTCATCACCAACCTGGATATGGGCCGCAAGTACAAATTTGTCCTGTATGGGCTTGTGGGCAAGAAGAGGCATGGTCCCCTGGTGACTGAAGCCAAGATCCGTAAGTGAGAGCAATCATGCACACCCCTGCCCCTACCTTCTGCATGGTCCTCAAGGGGGTCTTCCCAGTGCTTTGGGAACCTGCTTTGGGAACTTCAGGAAAGCTTCCAGGAGGTAGGGGTGCCTGAGATGAATCCTGAAGAGAAGATAGTGTTGGGTCAGGCAGAGAGGTTGGGAGGGCTGCAGACAGAAGGAGCTGTGGTGAGAGCAAGGCAGGAGTGAGCGTGGCCTTGTAGGAAAATTAATGTGTGTTTCCTCCGACTGGACAGCTGGCTACCTGGGGGGCTGAGGGTACTGATCTTATATGTCTGACAGGAGCTCGGGCCTCATTTGGGGGCCCTGGGAGGCCACTGAAGGGTTTTAAGGAGAGACATGATTCGATATTTATCTTATAAGTAACACTGAGGCTGCTGCAAAAAGTAGCTGCTGGAGTGAGTTAAGAGCCAGCAAGAAATGATAGTGGCTGGGTTGGGAGGGTGGCAGTGAGGCTGGATATGGGAGGTGAAGGAGAGCAAGGGTGCCCAGGTACCTCCACATTTCTGGATCAGACAGTCCTGTTCCCAGAGGCAAGGAAAAGCAGAGATGAGGAACAACGCAGCAGAACACTTGGATAAACATCTTTAATGGAATACGTTTGTCAAATGTGTTCCAGATGTTTTAGGTGTATCATCACACCTAATCCTTACAACAGCTTTGGGAGGCATGGCCATGCTATAGATGTGGAGAATCGAGGCACAGAGAGGAAGAGGTCACTCAAGCAGAAAGTGATGGGCCACGGGATGATGCTGCTGCCCTCATGGGTGTGAGGAGCAGAGGGGAGGCCCGAAGAAGGGGTGTGGGTGTCATCGGTGCCAATGGACAGGAGCCAGGGTGAACATGTGAGAAGAGACAGGGCTACTGGATCCCTGGGGATAGTCAACACTCAGAGTATGAGCAGAGGAAGAGAAGCCAGCAGGGTAGGCTGGGGGGTGACTTGTGAAGAGGGTCTAAGCCTCACAGAGTGGTTCCTGGACCCCAGAATGAAAGGCTTGGTCAGACATGTTAGATTCTGTAGGAGTGATTCAGGACTACAGAGTGTCCACAGGACTTAGCTATGGTGAGCTCACCATTGACCCTGGTGAGAGCCGCCATGGAGGGTGGAACTGGGTTGGGAGGATAATGGACATGAGGACATGGCTACAACCAATGTAGACATCTCTTTCTGGAATCTGGGCTGGGAATAGAGCTCAAAGAGAGAGGGCGGAGGTAGAGGGAGATACAGCCCAATGAGGGAGCTTGTGTCATTACCGATGGCTAGTGGCACAGGTTGGGTGAGGAGGTGGGCCCCAGGGTACAGGTGTGGGAAACTCTCCCACATTAATTCATTCCAAGCATCGTGCCCTCTTCTCTTGGAGGCGAAACCAGCTAGTAGTTAGGCCTGGAAGCAGTGGAGGTTGTCCTGATCCCTGGACGTGGAGATGTGGAAAGGGCTGGCTGGGCTCTCTTCTCTCTGAAGCCCCTCCCTAGACTGAGTCAGGGCCACACTAGTTTATACACTATAAGAAGGCACCCCTCCTCCAGGTGGGCGTAGCTTGTCACTAGGGCATACAGCTTGGCAAGCAGAGTGCCAGCTGGTTATAGTCCCTCAGTGCTCCCTTAGCCATGTATCTTTGTGCAGTGAACAACCTGCACAACCTCACACAGCATCCCTATGTGGGAGATGGATGTGCCTTCTCCTTTGACCTGTGTCCCTCCCTTCTCTCTACTCCTTCTTCCTAGTACCTCAGAGTGATCCCAGCCCAGCAACTACACCCCGCCTGGGAATGCTGTGGGTAACAGATCCCAGCCCAGACTCACTGCTCCTCTCCTGGACTGTCCCCGAGGGCCATTTCGACTCCTTCATGGTCCAATACAGGGACAGAGATGGACGGCCCCAGGTGGTACCTGTGGAAGGGCCTGAGCGCTCACTCATTGTGTCCCCACTGGACCCTGACCACAAGTACAGATTTACTCTGTTTGGGATTGCCAATAAGAAGCGGCATGGCCCCCTCATGGCTGATGGCACCACTGGTGAGTGGCAGCCAACTAAGCCCCATGTAACCCCTCCCAACCTTCCATGTACTTGCCCTCAACCAGGAACCAGCTGGGCCTCCCAGTGAGATGGCTGACTCCAAATCCTGGCCCTGCTCCCAGGCTGAAGGGCAGCCAGCCTCCCCTGCACTGCTGGGCCCCATTCATCCCATTCAGCTGCTCCCCAAGGCCCAGAAGGCGTGTCATGCCCTGGCAGTGCCAGACTTCCCAGGAGTTCAGCACTCACACTAATTGAATATGACTCTCCAAGTGTGACAGCCAGTCCAAACCCCAAGCCCCAATCCCAGGCTGCCAGTTCAACACTGGCTAGATCCTCTTATTTACAGCCCCAAAGAAGAAAGAGGAGCCCCACCACCCAGAGTCCCCCGAGCAGCCGCTGCTGGGGGAACTGACAGTGACTGATGTGACCCCAGACTCCCTACACCTGTCCTGGACAGTGGCCCAGGGCAACTTCGACTCCTTCATGGTCCAGTACAAGGATGCACAGGGGCAGCCCCAGGCAGTGCCCGTCTCTGGGGACAAGAATGAGGTCACCGTTCGCAGCCTGGAATCTGACCGGAAGTATAAAATGAACCTTTACGGCCTCCATGGCAGGCAGCGTGTGGGGCCTGTGTCTGTGGTGGCCACCACAGGTGAGTCAGGGCCTCATGGGCCTCCCTCCCCTGCCAGCCCCCAGCCCTCTGGACAGGACCTGGACTCCTACGCACCTCCCTCCACCTTGTTGTTCTCAGTTCCAGTTCTACCAAGGCCCCTTTTCTTGCCCACATCCCAGGACTTCTCACCCAGCCACCAGCCCCTACCCTAACCTCTTTCATGGCCCTGCTTCTTCTCCATCTCCAGAACAGGCCCCATTTCCCCCATTCTGAGGACCTGGAATTATCCCTCCACCTCACTGAGCTTCCCGCAGATGTCCTCAGCCACTATATTCTTTCCTCATGGTTTTTGCTGGGATTCTTCCCCTACCATGACCTGGCTTGGGCCATCGTCATTTCTAAATTTCTGTCACCTGCCACCCACATTCTAATATTCTAATGCCATTGCTGCTCTGTTCTCTCTCTCTCTCACACACACACACACACACACCCATACACACCCATGTTCCTGCATTCATCCAGCCTCCTTGGCCAGCACAGAATGGCTCTGGAGCCAACTACCTAGATTTTCATCTTAGCTCTGCAATTTTCTGCCTATGGGGCCTTGTGCAAGTTACTGAACCTCTCTGTGCCTCAGCATTCTTATCTGTCGAATTGAGATAATAATGTAGCTGCTTCATAGGGTTGTTAGAATACATACAGTGCCTGGCACGTTGAAACTGCTGTTGAAGAGTGAGCTGCTAGTTATCCCTGACTCTCTCGCTTCCCACTATCCTTTTTCCCTCCTCACTTCCCTACCTTCTCCATCCTCTTCTGGGTTATCATTCTTGACTGCTCTCTCCTTAATCTCCTGTCCCCTAAGTAGTTCCAGTAGACCTGGGGGTGGGTCACAGAAGGGCTGGCTACCCTCACTCCAGTCTCCCCCGTCCACGGAGCCTCAGCAAACACCTAAGTGAGCAGAGGGCAGGTAGGTATCCTGTGGCTTCAATTCTAGACCCAGTCAGGGAAGAGCAGGGCCCTCTTCAACCCCACCCCACTCCCCAAATCTTTCTCCCACTTTGGTCCGAAGCCCTGCCTTAGCAATTCATTCCTTAGGGTAAAAGCGAAGGGAGGGGCAGGGCCGTTGGGAGGCCTCAGCCAAAGCACATTCCATCTCCTGTCCTGTTAAGTGGGGTGGGCACTGGGAAGCCTGGGAGGGGCGAAGCTGAAAAGGAGGAGTGCAGGCAGAAGGAGGCCTCAGTGCCCCCTCACTTTCCTGAGGTCAGCATTGTCAGTGAACACGGTCGAGAACTCAGAGGTTCCTCTCTTCCTATCTCAGCTCCTTTCTCAGACATGAAGGGAGACCCTATCCCATAGAACTTACCAGTACAATCCTGCCAGCAGTACATGACGGAGCTCTGTCTTCGTCAATGAGTTACTGAATGGCTAATACAAAGGCTACACAAACCACTAGGCCTATAGCTTGAGGAACATAATTGCTGGATGTACTTGTTATTGTAATTAATGTCACCAGCAAAGCAAGTCACCCTTTAAGCCTATATCTCTGATCTCTTTTCTCAGCCCCCCAGGAGGCTGTGGAGGAAACTACCAGCCCCACAGAACCCAGCACAGAGGCTCCAGATCTCCCCAAGGAAGCCATCTTGGGGGAGCTGACAGTGACAGGATCCTCCTCGGACTCGCTGAGCCTCTCCTGGACCGTCCCCCAGGGCCACTTCGACTCCTTCACCATCCAGTACAAGGACAGGGACGGGCGGCCCCAGGTGGTGCGTGTTGGGGGTGAGGAGAACGAGGTCACCGTGCAGGGCTTGGAGCCGGGCCGCAAGTATAAGGTGTACCTGTACGGCCTGCATGAGGGACAGCGTGTGGGCCCCATGTCCACCGTGGGTGTGACCGGTGAGTGAGGGTGGGGACCTGGTTTGCTCTACTCCCACTGATGGCCCCTAACCTCCCTGTACTGATTGCTCTCCTTACTGCAGTGGAACCCTGAGGCCCCACCTGCTTGGGAAAGACTAGAAAGAGCAGTTCACAGGGACTGGGCTACAACCAGCTTTATGACTTTGCTCAAGTTTTAGACTCTCCGTGCTTCCTCATTGTAAAATGGGGATCGTAATGCTCATTTCACAGAACCGTTGTGAGGAATCAATGAATTTACAATATAAAGCACTAAGAAAGGCCTGGCAAGAGTGAACATGCTGTCAGTATTTGCCGCTGGGATCATTATAATTATCCTTACTCAGGGGTTTGCTCTGTCTGCCTTGGCTGGTTCAGCTCTTAGATGGTCAGTGTGTATAAGACATTGGCTTCAGTGCAGCTGGAAGCCTTCTTTACCACTCATCCAGTTAATGCAGAACAGGGCAAATTTCTCTGAGTAGGGGGAGACCAAGCCCTGCACCAAGTGAAGTAAAGAGTCTTTTGATGGAGAGTGTAGAAAGAATTCAACACACATGCCAGAGTTAGAGTCAAAGGAAAGTTTATTAGAAAAGGGGTGACACCACAGAGTGTGGTCTCCTCTCAGAGGCAGAGACTGAGAGGGACCCTGAGTGTTCAGGGAATTCAGCTTATATATCATTCTTTAGTTCCTGTGAGTTATAGTTTAAGACTTTGTTAACTCATTTCCTTTGATATGGACATACAGCAAGGAAGAGGAGTATGTAGTATGAAAAGGTAAGAATATGTAGTGCAAAAGGCCCACTGGCAGTTCCCAGCCTTTAATCCATAGGTTCCCTATGATTTTAGCCATAGGGAATGAATGATTTTATTTTGTGTAGGGCAGCCACTTAAAGAATGTGTTTTTCTGTTTTCCCTTCACAGTGTGGAGGTTTGTTAGCAATCCCAGAAGAAATCTTCCTTTGTTGTACAGGTGTCCTCGTGGCCTGACTGCAGAGCTGATCAGCACATTGCAGTCTCTGAATGTGGCCTGATTTAACATTTTAATTACCTTGCCTCCTCCTTACATTACAGTGAATGACTTTACAGCAAGGTAGAACATCCCTTCCACCCCTCTCTCAGGGCCAGGTATAGGCCATTGGCCACCATAAAGGACCCAGCCTCAGCACCTCCTCTCTGGAGCCTCAGCATAAGGGACTCTCCTGCCTACCTTCTTGGTCACAGCAAGAGCCATCTTTTTTTCCCTTTGTTCACTGAAACAAAGACACATTTTTGAAAAATAGCATTTACTATAAGAGGAAAGATTACAAATTTAAAAGCAGGGTGAAGGCTTGCGCCAGGCCCAGAACTTGCGGCCTAGGTTTCTCCTAGAGTGATCCTCACTCCGTCTGTCTGTCCTGGGCAGCCACACTGGGTTCTGTGAAGCCTTGTCCCTGGTCCCTGGGTAAGGATGGGCTGTGTCAGGCATTATTCTGAGCCAATGCAATAGAGAAAAATTGAGTTTTGGAATCTGGCAGTTCTGTTCTCAGCTTCCCCAGCTCTTAGCTCTGTGATTAAGCAGGACGGTCATTATCAGAGTAGGAAGGTGATGGGCAGCTGGAGCCCACTGAGCTGACCAAGGGGCCATGCTAGGCGCACAGCACCACAGCCAGAAGAAGAAATGTGTACAGCTAGTTAGAAACATTCCTAAATTAGGAAAGGATTATTTCACATGCAACGTGGGGACTGCCATACCCAGGGATAGTTATAATCTTACCTTCTCCAGTGAAGCCAAACCACCAACAATAAGACTTGATGGTAAGGGACAGTTTCTCTTTCTCATGGAAAGAAATACAGAGAGGGCAAAAATGAGCAGGAAATGGAGTCTACATGAACTAACAACTAGAAAGCAAATGAAGTGAAATACAATGCCTGGCTTAGAATATGTGGTGGTCACTCACAGCCCCCTTTGGCTGCCTCCATTCTGCCTTCCCCACTCAGACTCATTTCTGTCTTCCAGAGGCCTCATCAGCAGCCCTTTTTAAAGCAGGTTTTATCTGCTGGGAACATAGTCTTCTCCTCCACAGGAGCCAAGGAAATAAGCTCTTGGGAACCCCAGCCACCTAGCCACCTTTCACCCCCACTACCAATTGCCTCTTGGGACCACCTTCCAGGTTCAGTCACTGATGAGGAGTGTCTGCCAGACTCAGCTCATTCTAAGGCAATGGGGACGAGCAGGTCCTGAGCTTGGCTTTTCCCAGTCCAGATGTACAGATTACTCATTAATTTCATGAACATTTGTGAAGCACCCACTGTGTGCTGGATGCTGGGGACACAGCGGTGAAACAAGACATAGCTCCTGCCTGTGGAGTTCGCATTCTAGCAGAGGGAGACAGGCACCAAATTACACAAATACGTCGGTGGTACCATTTGTGACAGTGACAAGAGCTGGAAAGAAAAGCAAAGCCCAGTAAGTGAGTGGGTGGGAAGGAGGCAGAAAAGGGCTGCCTGAGGAAAGAATGAAGAAGGGAGAGGACATGTCACTTAGGCTTTTGGAGAAGAGCACTTGGGGCAGAGGGAAGGTGCCCGAACATCTGTGGACCAGCGAGGAATGTTTTAGAATTGGGGAAGAGACATCAGAGGTGAATGTGTGGGGCCTTAGAGGCCATGCTTAGAGGCCATGCTGAGGACTTGGTTTTTGTTCTGAGTGAGATAGAAGCCATGGCAGGAACAGGCTCAGACTAATGTGTGGGGATCAGAGAGAAGAGGGGTGAGGATAGAAGAGGGAGGTGATTCAGGAGACTGCCCTATAATCCAATAAGAAGAGCTGGTGCTACCTGGAGATGGCGGTGGTGGAGGTGGTGAGGACAGCCAGCTTCTGAAGCTAATGCCAACATGACTTACTCATGCACCTGGCTGGGGTGTAGGACAGGACCCCGGATGGCACTGAGAAGGTAACTGTGGTTTCACTGAAATTGAGGGGCTGAGGAGAGAACAGGTATGAGGGGAGCCCTTGAGTTCCATTTTGGACTGTTGTGTTTGAGACATTGATTAGGCATCCAAGGAGGTTGCTGAGCAAATAGAGTTTGGGGGTCAATGGGAGGCCTTGCGGGGAGGAACTCGGAGCCATTGAGGCACAGATGGAAGTTCAGCCACTTTCCCAGGTTTCAGTGACTACTAACACCGAGCCCCCTAAGCACAGCCCCAGATCCTGGCAGGAACTTAGTAAAGGGCTGTTACCAGATAGATGCTGCCAATCAGTGGAGGTTTCCATCAGACCTACTTCTCGGGCACCACAAAAACAAGGCATGTAGTTACCACCAAGGGAAAGAAGGGCTTTTCCTAACAGCCTTCCACCATCTCTGTCTCTGTTCCACAACCAGAAGAGATTCTTGCAGCCACTGAGCACCCCTTGAAGCCACGCCTGGGGGACATGACAGTGACAGATGTGACTCCCAACTCCGTGGGCCTCACGTGGACAGTTCCTGAGGGCCAATTTGACTCCTTTGTGGTCCAGTACAAGGACAAGGATGGGCAGCTCCAGGTGGTGCCTGTAGCTGCAGACCAGCATGAAGCCACCATACCAGGCCTGGAGCCTGCACACAAATATAAGATGAACCTCTATGGGCTACATGGTGGGCAGCGTGTGGGCCCCCTCTCTGTGATAGCTATGACAGGTGAGTGAGGGGTCGTGCAGTCCCCATCCCTGATTATTCAGAGTCCCCTTGCCCCGTAATCTCTCAGGTCCTGCCTCAGTGGCCTCTGCAGATCCTCCTGGGGTCATAGGCATATTAGTCTCTCTGTGAGACCTTGGCCCCTTCCCTGGGCTAGGCCCTTCTCTGCCTTCCATTCCCCATCTCTACTCCACCCCATCCCCCAGACCAAAATATCTTCCTTTCACCTGACCAAATCTAGTCACAGACTGTCTCTCTCCCTCTGACTGTCCACAGCTGTTCTCCCCTTCTCTTTGCAAGCCTGCTGTGACTTGGACACGGCCACCACCTCACCCTGCTGCCCTATTTTATTGGGGTTAAACAGCACTCATCCTTGAATCCCTTGTCAGAGGTGCTCAGCCCCCTGGCTCGAGCTGTATTCCCTTCTGGAAGTGGCCCTTGCTCTTGGCTCCCAGGGCCTCCCCACCTTCATGACTTCCTGAGCATGGGTTTCCACCATTTTTGTACCACGGTGTCAATGAAACCCATGGACCTTCCTCAGAGCAATGTTTTAAAATCTATAAAATAAAATGCATAGGATTACAAAGGAAGCCAATTATATTGATATACAATTATCAAAATATTTTTAAATTCAAATTTATGATTTAGTAATGCAGGGACTTCTTTATTGGTTCATTAAATAACAAGACTTAGTGGCATGTGTAATAACCTATCCACATTTGGAAGGAGCGATGAGTATAACCAGTATTTTGAAGTCTCTGCAGAAATTCTAAGTTGATATGAAAACATCCATGATTATTGTTGGTGACAAAGTCAAAGGTACTGCTAGTAGTCCATGGTTGGTTTTTATAGTCATCATTGAAGGACATACTACATTTCTGTTAGAGACCAGTGAAAATAAAGTTTCCCCACCTCAGTCCGAGGCTCCTGGAGGCCCCGGGAGCCCAGGAGCCCTGTGAGGGGGCACTTCCCCTTCAAAGATCTCAGCCATATTCTTTGTCTTCCCGGATCCCAGCTCCCCTCCTGCCAGCCCCAGTCACAGAGTCTCCTGAGAAGCCACACCTGGGGGAGCTGACAGTGACAGACGTAACACCAGACTCCGTGAGCCTCTCGTGGACGGTCCCTGAGGGAGAATTTGACTCTTTCATCATCAAGTATAAGGATAGGGATGGGCAGCCCCAGGTGGTGTCTGTGGCTGCAGACCAACTTGAGGTCACTGTCCCTGGTCTGGAGCCCAATAGGAAATACAAGTTCATGCTCTTTGGGATCCAGGATGGGAGACGACATGGCCCAGTCTCTGTGGAGGCAAAGACAGGTGAGAGAAACCCCCATGAAGCTGAGCCTGAGGCCCCAGCCTTCCCATCCTTCCTCACACTTCCTGGTCTCGTCTCCCTTGGTCCAGGTCTCCCCATTGTTCACCTCGTCTGTTTCATTTGAAAATTCACACTGCCTGCCCCAGTCCAAGGCAGACGAGAACCAGGAAAATGGGGCTAGTTCCTGGATCCATTCCCCCGGCTGACTTTTCCTCTCCTTTCATAATTCCTACTTCTGTTGAATGAGGGAAGACCCTTTGGACCCCTTCCTGGAAAGTGGAACGTGGGAAATCGGGATGCTAGGAAAGGGGGTGAAGGGAGCCTTTCCTGCCTCCCTGGGCTTTGTGGAGCCTCAGCCCTGAGTAGCCATCACCTTGTGAGAGTTGTGCCATCTCCCCTCTGACTCTCACTCAATTGACTCAGGCATAGCAGATCCCATATTTGCCTCCCCAAGAGAAGCTCTTTCCTCCTCTGTCCTTCCCCTGGAGCCTCAGAAACTGGGGACCCCAGGAGCCCAGGGCTGGCTGCCCAGCCAGGCCCAGTCAGGCCTAGCCCAGCTGTGCCCCTTTCCTGGGTTTTGGTCCAGGCCCATCCCTGCCCCTGGGGGCTCCCTGTTGCCAGAAAACTCTCACAATAACAATGCTCTCAGCGTCCTTGCTGTCCAGGAAGGCAGCAAGCCAGCTCCTTCTCGGGCTTCACGATTGCTTCCCAGCCAGGTCCTTTCCCTGTTCGAACTCCCCTTTTTTCCCCCTTATTCCCTCACATGTAGGCAGCCCCCACTCCTCCACCAAGGCTTCTGGGGATCAACTTCATCAAAACATCATGCCTCCCCAGCTGTTTTCTGTCCCCAGTAGGGATCCTGTGCCCGCTCTGATATCCCCAGGACCTTTGGATCTCCTCAGGGGCCAGTCACATCACAAAGAATAGGCTCCTTGGTAAAAGAAAATAAACACACCAAGTCTGTGACAAGCTGTGCCCTGCTAGGGAAATAGTTCCTAATTAGTGAGAAGAGTCTGGACAGCAAGATAAAGAAGATAAGCAGCAAGATAGAGAATCTCTTTTCCCAGAGATGTCTCAGGACAGAAGCCCCCCTCCTACATTGCTTAAGTGGACAGAGGCACAGGCCAGCTGGGAATGGTAGCAGGGATGAAAGGGTGATGAAAAGATTTAGGGGAAGCACTGATCATTTGGGCAGTTCTGTTTTTTTTCAGCTCCAGCAAGAGGCAGTCACGGAGTCATTTTGGAAAATAAACACAAAAACCTTTTCTCTCTGCCAGCTATTCAAGGTGACACTAGCCCAGGGGCCCCACCCCGCCTCGGGGAGCTATGGGTAACAGATCCCACTCTGGACTCACTCCACCTCTCCTGGACGGTCCCCGAGGGCCACTTCGACTCCTTTGTGGTCCAGTTCAAGGACAGGGATGGGCCCCGGATGGTGCCTGTGGAGGGCCACGAGCGCTCAGTTACCATCACCCCTCTGGACCCTGCCCGCAAGTACCGATTCCTTCTTTACGGCTTCCTGGGCAAGAGGCGCCATGGACCCCTCACCGCGGATGGCACCACAGGTCAGGGCATCCCCTGCTGGGCCTGCCTCTGTTTCTAGAAGTCCCTGGGAAAGGCATCTATCACCCAGCCAGGCCAGAGCAGTAGCTGGTCACTTGTGATGGCTGCCATGGTTGTTATTTGGTCCCAGCCCCTCTGGCTGGGATCCAGTCCCCCCTTCTTTTTGCATAAGCCCATAGCACCAGCCCTTCGAGACTCAGCCATGGCAAAGCCCTGTCTCCAGACCTCTCAATCCTGACCTTCGAGGTCACCCAGCCTTCCAGAAACATTTCAGCCATATGACAGAGACATCTCTCTCTACATCTCAGAGACCCAGAGTGCTGTGGGCAATACTGGAATGAAGCGTCCCCCAAAACCCCGTCTGGGGGAGGAGCTACAGGTGACCAGCGTGACACCGGACTCCGTGGGCCTCTCATGGACAGTCCCCGAGGGCCAGTTTGACTCCTTTGTGGTCCAGTACAAGGATAGAAATGGGCAGCCTCAGGTGGTACCTGTGGAAGGTAGCTTCAAGGAAGTCAGTATCTCAGGCCTGGACCCCGCCCGCAGGTACAAGCTGCTGCTCTATGGGCTGCATGAGGGCAAGCGTGTGGGTCCTGTCTCCACCATTGCTGTGACTGGTGAGTATGGCTGTGGCCAGAATAGACTCTTCTTCCTTCCTGCCAGTCTCTCCACTTTACCTGGCCACACAATTTCTGAGCTTCCTATATTCCTTTGTTTGGGTGAAGGAATCAGTTGTATGGAGGTATAATTTACATGCAATAAAATACATTCATTTTAAGGGAATAATTCAGTGAGTTTGGGCAAATGTACAGGTAATGAAAACATTGCCATAGCTGAGATATAAAATGTTTCCCTGGACCCAAAAAGTTTGCCTATACCCAGAGCAGTCAATTCCCCAACCCCAGCCTCTGGCAACCACTGATTGCTTTCTATCATTATATTGTGCCCTTTTAAGCGTTTCATTTGCAGAATCATACAATACTTAGTCTTTTGTGTTTTGGTTCTTATACTTAGAATTGCGCTTTTGAAATTCATCCCCGTGTATAAATATTTGGCCCTCGTTATTATTAATCTTTTGCTTTCATCACCTTCCCTCCTGCCTTCCTCTTGGAGAGAACTGGTACAGTGACAAACTAGTCACCAATCTCTACTTATCTCTCTGAATAGCTCCCAGGGAAGAAATCGAAGCTGAGACCATGGCCCCAAACCCTCCAGAGTCCAAGCCCCACCTTGGGGAGCTGATGGTAGATGGAGTCACACCCTACACCCTGCATCTCTCTTGGACAGTCACTGAGGGAGAATTTGATTCCTTCGAGATCCAATACACAGACCAGGATGGGCAGCTTCAAGTTGTTAGTATAGGGGGTGACCAGAATGACATCACCCTCTCAGGCCTAGAATCCGATCACAGATACCGGGTGAACCTGTATGGTTTCCATGGCTGGGAGCGTATGGGTCCTACCCAAGTGGAGGCCATGACAGGTGAGCTAGAAGAACTCTGCCCACCCTACTTCCTTCCAAATAGTGTGAGAGCAATGAGGAGAGCAAAGGCCACATGAGCACCTGCCCTTCTCTCAGGTCCTTCTCTCTCTCTCCCTGTCTCTGTTCAGCCCCAAAGGAGGAGGAGGATAAACCTTCAGAAGCTCCCACCACCACCCCCGAGCTTCCCATCAAGCCCCGCCTGGGGGAGTTGTCAGTGACCGACACCACCCCCGACTCCCTGCACCTCTCCTGGACCGTCCCCGAGGGCCAGTTTGAGCACTTCCTGGTCCAGTACAAGAACGGGGACGGGCAGCCCAAGGTGGTGCGGGTGCCAGGGCACGAAAAGGAGGTCACCATCTCGGGCCTGGAGCCAGACCACAAGTACAAGATGAACCTGTACGGCTTCCATGACGGCCAACGCCAGGGCCCCGTGTCTGCCATCGGGGTGACAGGTGAGTGGACGGTGGAAGCCCCAGGGTGGGAGCCTGCAGGAGGATCACACTCTCTCTGCTGGGTGAGCAGGGTACAGGGGTCCCTTCTGCTGGAGGCTGAGCCACGGTGTCCTTTGTGCCTCTCTGCTGGGGTTCCCTGATGATAGCTGGGTCTCCCTGGGCACAGAAGGGCCTCCGTGAGCTGTGCTGGTGGCTGCTCAGGGTCCCACACGGCTGACCTCGAGGCTCTGGGCACATTTTTGAGAAGACAGTTGAACTGGACCACCCAGCTCCAAATAAGGACTTCTCTGAAGTGAACTGAGGGCCCCCAGTCATGACCATGTCTTCAACCTTCACCTATAATTTGAGGACATATCTACAGACCCTGCCTCACCCTCTCTGTGTCTGTGTTTCTCACCTGCAGATGAAGAGACCCCCTTCCCCACGGAGGTGGAGGAGACCCCCAGCCCCAAGGAGCCCAGCACGGAGGCCCCGGAGTCCCCCACGGAGCCCCTCCTGGGAGACCTGACTGTGACGGGGTCCTCCCCAGACTCGCTGAGCCTCTCCTGGACCGTCCCCCAGGGCCACTTCGACTCCTTCACCATCCAGTACAAGGACAGGGACGGGCGGCCCCAGGTGGTGCGTGTTGGGGGTGAGGAGAGTGAGGTCGCCGTGCAGGGCCTGGAGCCGGGCCGCAAGTACAAGATGCACCTGTACGGCCTGCACGGGGGTCGGCGTGTGGGCCCCGTGTCCACCGTGGGCGTGACTGGTAAGTGATGGCAGGGCGGGCAGGGTGGGGAAGACAGACCCTAGAAGATTTTCCCTTTATTTCCATCTTCATGAAAACAAATATTCCCACCTGCACATCTGCTTATTTTTGCACATCGCCGGCCTGGGGATCTTGGTAAAGGGCTCATTCGTTCAGCAGGTTTGGGCTGGGGCCAGAGATTCCACACTCCTAACACAAGATCCTCCAGGATGCTGCTGCTGCTGGTCTGAGGTCCACACTTTGAGTAGCAATGTCCTCACAACCAAGGAATTGGATGCTTTCTTAGAATCTGACGGAGGGAATCATACTGGCACCCCTGGTCCCTCTCAGAGGCTCGGCCTCTATGGAGTGACTGGAGGCTGTGATGGAAGATGTCAGGTGCTCAAATGCAGCGTCTTGCCTGCAGCACCTTCAGACCTCACGGTTCAGACGGTATCATACTTATGACTGCAATGGGTCAACTAAGATGTGGGTGCTCTGAGCCAAGCACTGTGGGAGTTCGCAGGGGTAAATCTCAAACACAGCAGAGAGACAAGTTCTCATCCTAATGGGGCTCACGGTCCTGTGGAGGCAGGCTGTGAACCAGGAAATCAGGTGAAGGAGGATACAGGTATGACAGGAGCCCCGGAGCCAGGCCAGCCTATCCACAGGCACCCACCAGACAGCTAGGAACTGAGGTCAGGCGGGCGTTAGTGCGGTGACAGCTAGTAATAGGACAAGGACCGCATCAGGTCAACGATGTCACAGCTGGTGCACAAGCCTGGAAACTAGGAGCATCATGACACATGAGAGGGTTTTGGATGAGATGCTTTGAGTCAGGGGATAGTCTTGAGATGGGGTAGAGAGGTAGGGGCAGCTCGGGAAGCCAGGGACTGCTCCTGGGAATACAGAGGTTTGTACACAGTTTTAAGTAAGACTGACACCATCAGATGTGTGTTTAAAGGCTCATTCTGGTCTCCTGTGCAGGACGGCTGGGGAGGGAGGCCGGGACAGCAGTAGGGAGGTAGGAGCGCAGGTGAGAGGTGAGGGTCACCCAAAACAGGAAGGTGAGACCACAGGTGTGGGGAGGAGGACATTCAAGAAGAGCTTAGCGGAGAGTGGGAAACGCTGAGTCCGATGGACAGGAACAGGTCCAGGAACACAGCAGGTTTCTGTTTGGGGAAGGGGTTCTGGGTTGTTAGGGAGCAAAGACATTGAGCCAAAGGGAGTGACATGCCGCGAGACCCCAGTGGAGGGAGCCCAGGGCACGGTAGCTACGTGGAACTGTGTTCAGAGGAGAGGGGGTTGCTGGAGAGAGAGGGACAGGTCAAGGGGGTGCTGGTAGGTGGTGGGTGAGGCAGGGGTGGAGATGGTGTGGTGATGGGAAGGAACCATTAAAGACACCGGACAAATAGGAGCTAGAGGCACTGTGGATGGCAAGATTCTGCCCCTTCCTGTCTTATTTTTGCAATATACTCCTTTATATGCTGAACTGCGGACTGAGGCGACCTCACTTGTCCCCCATGTCTCTGTCCAGCTCCAGACTATGAAGCTGTGACCACCCAAGCCCTGCCCACCACCACCCCTGAGCCTCCCATCAAGCCCCGCCTGGGGGAGCTGGCAGTGACCGACACCACCCCCGACTCCCTGCACCTCTCCTGGACCGTCTCCGAGGGCCAGTTTGACCACTTCCTGGTCCAGTACAAGAACGGGGACGGGCAGCCCAAGGTGGTGCGGGTGCCTGGGCACGAGGACGGGGTCACCATCTCAGGCCTGGAGCCAGACCAAGTACAAGATGAACCTGTGCAGAGGCTTCCATGGCCCATTAGCAGCCAGAACCCCTGTAATGCTGCCATCGGGGTGACAGGTGAGTGGACGGTGGAAGCCCCAGGGTGGGAGCCTGCAGGAGGATCACACTCTCTCTGCTGGGTGAGCAGGGTACAGGGGTCCCTTCTGCTGGAGGCTGAGCCACGGTGTCCTTTGTGCCTCTCTGCTGGGGTTCCCTGATGATAGCTGGGTCTCCCTGGGCACAGAAGGGCCTCCGTGAGCTGTGCTGGTGGCTGCTCAGGGTCCCACACGGCTGACCTCGAGGCTCTGGGCACATTTTTGAGAAGACAGTTGAACTGGACCACCCAGCTCCAAATAAGGACTTCTCTGAAGTGAACTGAGGGCCCCCAGTCATGACCATGTCTTCAACCTTCACCTATAATTTGAGGACATATCTACAGACCCTGCCTCACCCTCTCTGTGTCTGTGTTTCTCACCTGCAGATGAAGAGACCCCCTTCCCCACGGAGGTGGAGGAGACCCCCAGCCCCAAGGAGCCCAGCACGGAGGCCCCGGAGTCCCCCACGGAGCCCCTCCTGGGAGACCTGACTGTGACGGGGTCCTCCCCAGACTCGCTGAGCCTCTCCTGGACCGTCCCCCAGGGCCACTTCGACTCCTTCACCATCCAGTACAAGGACAGGGACGGGCGGCCCCAGGTGGTGCGTGTTGGGGGTGAGGAGAGTGAGGTCGCCGTGCAGGGCCTGGAGCCGGGCCGCAAGTACAAGATGCACCTGTACGGCCTGCACGGGGGTCGGCGTGTGGGCCCCGTGTCCACCGTGGGCGTGACTGGTAAGTGATGGCAGGGCGGGCAGGGTGGGGAAGACAGACCCTAGAAGATTTTCCCTTTATTTCCATCTTCATGAAAACAAATATTCCCACCTGCACATCTGCTTATTTTTGCACATCGCCGGCCTGGGGATCTTGGTAAAGGGCTCATTCGTTCAGCAGGTTTGGGCTGGGGCCAGAGATTCCACACTCCTAACACAAGATCCTCCAGGATGCTGCTGCTGCTGGTCTGAGGTCCACACTTTGAGTAGCAATGTCCTCACAACCAAGGAATTGGATGCTTTCTTAGAATCTGACGGAGGGAATCATACTGGCACCCCTGGTCCCTCTCAGAGGCTCGGCCTCTATGGAGTGACTGGAGGCTGTGATGGAAGATGTCAGGTGCTCAAATGCAGCGTCTTGCCTGCAGCACCTTCAGACCTCACGGTTCAGACAGTATCATACTTATGACTGCAATGGGTCAACTAAGATGTGGGTGCTCTGAGCCAAGCACTGTGGGAGTTCGCAGGGGTAAATCTCAAACACAGCAGAGAGACAAGTTCTCATCCTAATGGGGCTCACGGTCCTGTGGAGGCAGGCTGTGAACCAGGAAATCAGGTGAAGGAGGATATAGGTATGACAGGAGCCCCGGGGCCAGGCCAGCCTATCCACAGGCACCCACGGGACAGCTAGGAACTGAGGTCAGGCGGGCGTTAGTGCGGTGACAGCTAGTAATAGGACAAGGACCGCATCAGGTCAACGATGTCACAGCTGGTGCACAAGCCTGGAAACTAGGAGCATCATGACACATGAGAAGGGTTTTGGATAGAATACTTTGAAGTCAGGGGATAGTCTTGAGAGATAGGAGTAGAGAGGTAGGGAGCAGCTCAGGAAACCAGAGGACTGCTCCTAGAACTCCTAAGTTTTATACACAGTTTTAAATGGACAGCCTACCATCAGATGTGTGTTTAAAGGCTCATTCTGGTCTCCCTGTGCAGGGCCAGCTGGGAGGAGGCAGGACAGCAATGGGAAGTGGGAGGCGCAGGTGAGGTGAGGTCACCCAAAACAGGAAGAGTGAGACCACAGGTGTGGGGAGGAGGACATTCAAGAGGAGAGCTTAAGGCGGAGGTGGAAAGCGCTGAGTCGATGGACGGGAACAGGTCCAGGAACACAGCAGGTTTTCACTGTTTAGGGGAAGGGGAGTTCTGGGTTGTTAGGGAGCAAAGACATTGAGCCAAAGGGAGTGACATGCCGCGAGACCCCAGTGGAGGGAGCCCAGGGCACGGTAGCTACGTGGAACTGTGTTCAGAGGAGAGGGGGTTGCTGGAGAGAGAGGGACAGGTCAAGGGGGTGCTGGTAGGTGGTGGGTGAGGCAGGGGTGGAGATGGTGTGGTGATGGGAAGGAACCATTAAAGACACCGGACAAATAGGAGCTAGAGGCACTGTGGATGGCAAGATTCTGCCCCTTCCTGTCTTATTTTTGCAATATACTCCTTTGTATGCTGAACTGCGGACTGAGGCGACCTCGCTTGTCCCCCATGTCTCTGTCCAGCTCCAGACTATGAAGCTGTGACCACCCAAGCCCTGCCCACCACCACCCCTGAGCCTCCCATCAAGCCCCGCCTGGGGGAGCTGGCAGTGACCGACACCACGCCCGACTCCCTGCGCCTCTCCTGGACCGTCTCCGAGGGCCAGTTTGACCACTTCCTGATCCAGTACAAGAACGGGGACGGGCAGCCCAAGGTGGTGCGGGTGCCAGGGCACGAGGACGGGGTCACCATCTCAGGCCTGGAGCCAGACCACAAGTACAAGATGAACCTGTACGGCTTCCATGACGGCCAACGCCAGGGCCCCGTGTCTGCCATCGGGGTGACAGGTGAGTGGACGGTGGAAGCCCCAGGGTGGGAGCCTGCAGGAGGATCACACTCTCTCTGCTGGGTGAGCAGGGTACAGGGGTCCCTTCTGCTGGAGGCTGAGCCACGGTGTCCTTTGTGCCTCTCTGCTGGGGTTCCCTGATGATAGCTGGGTCTCCCTGGGCACAGAAGGGCCTCCGTGAGCTGTGCTGGTGGCTGCTCAGGGTCCCACACGGCTGACCTCGAGGCTCTGGGCACATTTTTGAGAAGACAGTTGAACTGGACCACCCAGCTCCAAATAGGGACTTCCTGAAGTGACCTAAGGGCCCCCAGTCATCACCATGGCTTCATCCTTCACCTAAAATTTGAGGACATATCTACAGACCCTGCCTCACCCTCTCTGTGTCTGTGTTTCTCACCTGCAGAGGAAGAGACCCCCTTCCCCATGGAGGTGGAGGAGACCCTCAGCCCCAAGGAGCCCAGCACGGAGGCCCCAGAGTCCCCCAAGGAGCCCCTCCTGGGGGACCTGACAGTGACAGGATCTTCCCCAGACTCGCTGAGCCTCTCCTGGACCATCCCCCAGGGCCACTTCGACTCCTTCACCATCCAGTACAAGGACAGGGACGGGCGGCCCCAGGTGGTGCGTGTTGAGGGTGAGGAAAGCGAGGTCACTGTGCGGGGCCTGGAGCCGGGCCGCAAGTACAAGATGCACCTGTATGGCCTGCACGGGGGTCAGCGTGTTGGCCCCGTGTCCACCATGGGCTTGACAGGTGAGTGAGGGTTCAAGGGCCCCAAGGTTGGGCTCCAGTAAGATCTCATTAGTAGTGTCTCCCGAGTCTCCTCCACTGGATACCCTAAGACCTCAATTTTTGACCTTCTGTGTCCACTTACCATCTGAGGTCAGGCGTGGTACAGCGGCAGGAAAAGCAGGTCATAGGGAAGTGCCTGGTCCATCTGAGAGAGGCCCTTGTTTTGAGGACTTGAAGGCAGTAACATCCTGACTTTATGGCTCTCTGCTTTTCCTGGGAAGGAAATTTTATTGTGGGTAGGCACATATGCCTTGAAATATTAATACACTCAACAAATATTATATGAAATGCAAACTAATTTACAAAGAGAAAGAATAGTGTAATGAACTCCTATGTATCCATCACCCTGTTTCAATCAAATATTAACTCTTGCCAGATCTGGCTCACCCACACTCTACTTACTGCCTGCCCTTTCCCATAGAATTATTTTTTTAACAGCTTTATTAAAGCATAATTTACATACCATAAAATTCACCTGTTTCAATATACAACTCATCAATTTTTAGTATATTTACGGAGTTGCGCATCCTTCACGATTATCTTGATTTAGAACTTTTCCATCACCCCAAGAAGAAACCTCATGTCTAGACCCTTTCCAACATCCAGCCCCAGGCCACCCTAATCTACTTTAGTCTCTGTAGATCTGCTGTTTCTGGACATACTATATAAGTGGAATCAAGCAATATATGTTCTTTTATGTCTGGCTTCATTCACAAAGCACATTTTTTAGGTTCATCCATTTTGTAGCATGTAGCAGTACTTCATTCCTTTTTATAGCCAAACAGTATTACTTGTGGATGGACCACAAGTAGTAGACCATCGCAATGTTTTTAAACTAATTCCAAACACTATACTTCATCACTAGGTGTTTAAGTATACTCCTCTCTTTAAAATGACTATTTAAAAATAACCATACTATAATTGGTATACCTTTAAAATGAACAGTCATTCCTTAATATCCCCAAGTATCCAGATAGTGCTACAGTTTCCTGATTGTTTCATAATTATCATTTTACAATTGGGTGCTATAATTTGGTCTAAATAAGGAGGGTAAGTTACAGTTGGGACAATTGGAATTTAAATAGGTGATCAGGGAAGGCCCCAAAGAGAAGGTGGCATTTGAACAAAGAATTAAAGAAAGTATGGACATGAGCCATGTGGACATCTGGGGAAAGAGCACACAGGCAGAAGGAACAGTTAGTGCAAAGACTCGGAGGCAGGCAGCTAGCATGTTAGATGGACCATAAGGAGGTCACAGAAAGACGTTGATGATCATAACCAGCAATGGACCTTAAGTCAGGCCCGGAGCTGTCCCCCACCTTTCTGGCCTGAATCTAGGAAACCTGTAGTCTCAGCAACCCCTTCTGGCAACAGGATTGCATCTGTTTGCATCTCTTTCCAGTCCCTGAAGAGGAACCCCCTGCCAGCCCTTCTTTGAAGCCACACTTGGGAGAGGTGAATGTGATGGATGCCACACCCGACTCCTTGCACCTCTCCTGGACCGTCCCTGAGGGCCAGTTTGACCACTTCTTGGTCCAGTACAAGAACGGAGATGGGCAGCCCAAGGTGGTGCGGGTGCCAGGGCACGAAAAGGAGGTCACCATCTCGGGCCTGGAGCCAGACCACAAGTACAAGATGAACCTGTACGGCTTCCATGACGGCCAACGCCAGGGCCCCGTGTCTGCCATCGGGGTGACAGGTGAGTGGACGGTGGAAGCCCCAGGGTGGGAGCCTGCAGGAGGATCACACTCTCTCTGCTGGGTGAGCAGGGTACAGGGGTCCCTTCTGCTGGAGGCTGAGCCACGGTGTCCTTTGTGCCTCTCCGCTAGGATTCCCTGATGATAGGTGGGTCTCCCTGGGCAGAGAAGGGCCTCCATGAGCTGTGCTGGTGGCTGCTCAGGGTCTCACACAGCTGACCCCAAGGCTCTGGGCATGTTTGTGAAAAGACAGTTGAATTGGACCACCCAACTCCAAATAGGGACTTCTCTGAAGTGAACTGAGGGCCCCCAGTCATCACCATGGCTTCTCCATCCTTCACCTAAAATTTGAGGACATCTACAGACCCTGCCTCACCCTCTCTGTGTCTGTGTTTCTCAGCTACAGTGGAAAAGACCCCCTTCCCCACGGAGGTGGAGGAGACCCCCAGCCCCAAGGAGCCCAGCACGGAGGCCCCGGAGTCCCCCAAGGAGCCCCTCCTGGGGGACCTGACAGTGACAAGATCTTCCCCAGACTCGCTGAGCCTCTCCTGGACCATCCCCCAGGGCCACTTCGACTCCTTCACCATCCAGTACAAGGACAGGGACGGGCGGCCCCAGGTGGTGCGTGCTGGGGGTGAGGAAAGCGAGGTCACCGTGCGGGGCCTGGAGCCGGGCCACAAGTACAAGATGCACCTGTACGGCCTGCACAAGGGTCAGCGTGTGGGCCCCGTGTCCACTGTGGGTGTGACCGGTGAGTGGCGGGGTGCTCTGGGTGTCTCTAGGGAGAAGTATTTTTTTCTCCTGGGTAAATTGGTTGACTGTTCTGCTCTTTGTCAGCCCCTGAGGGTCGAGGCCTTGGCTCTGCTTCCACTGCCCCCTACATGGCCCTGGGCTGTGGCCCGTGCCTAGTGGTTTGACCTTTACCAACCTGCAGCCTCATCATCTACACTGGTATGACCTTCTTCTGATGGTCAGTCACTGGCTTCTTCTGAAGTTCAAATGTGTCAGGCACAGGCTAAATCTGACTTTACCAGAATTCCTCTTCTTCCATCTTAATTACAGCATTCTTTGTTATAACAAAAAAGAAAAACAAAAAGAGAAAACAGAAAAGAAAAAAAGAATTTAACATTCAACTCTATTAGGATGGTTAAATAATTAGATAACACCTAAAAGATGAGCTATTATGCCATCATTGAAATGTTTTAACGTTAAGAAAATTACTTTATAATATCGCATTGAAAAAGCCCAAATTTTTTTTTAATAATGTTAATCACAACCACTTGAACATAACATGCATGGGAAGAAAACTGGAAGGAAACATATCCCATGGGGTGCATGTTTGTGGGACAGAATAGAATGTTCCATTTTTTTTTGTTTTATTCTATGTTCTCCGGATTTTCTTAAATGACACACATTTCTTTTATAATCGGGGAAATTTTTTAAGATAATGTCTTGTCTTTTGTACTGCTTGTCCACACCCCACCACCACGAATCACTCTTGTAACTTATTTTATTTCTAATTATGAAAAAGACAGTTTCTAGTCCCTAAGAAATAGGAGGAAAAATCACAAGGTGGATTCAATTCCAACAGTTCAGTCAGACTTGCTTCTCTAAGTCTTTGTCAGCCAGATTCTTATGCCTGCTGACGATATCTCAAGAGAGCCTCAGGATGTGGAAGAACCTAGTCCCTCTGGGATGGATGCTTCAGAGGGCTAATTGTTGCCTCTGTGACACCAAGTGAGCATCTAGGTAAAGTTCTCTCTTCTCCTGAAGATAGTGCACACAGAGAAACCATTTCACTCAGCTTCCTTCGTTCCTGGGGAGTAGGCCTCATTTCCATATATGTGTTCACAATAGTGTTCGGGGAGGGAATGATAGGGAACACATTCGAAAGTGGACATTAGAACAATTCGCACCCTAAAGGTAGGCTGTTAACTCTCATTCACAGCTCGGGTTTTTTTACTCCCTATCAAGGTGAATCCCAAATATACACAAAGTAGAGGGGACCCATATCTCACTCCATACCTTCCACCGGATTATTAATTTTTATAATCCAGAAATTCTTTTTAAGTCTGCATTTTTCTAGAAGAATATAGCAACACGATAGAAAGTTGAAAAACAGGAAAAAAATCAGACCACCTTTTGACCCAACAACTTTCATTCATAACAATGTACATAACACATCCTCTTTCTCTCTGCATTTTCAGTGTAGTGCATGTTTTAAAGTTGCAGAGTGTTCATCTAATTCTTGGCTCTTACCTTTTTTTGCACCCAAGTTATATTGTGAGCATTTATCCTGTGGCTACACAACCTGCATTAATCATCACTTTAATGGCTATTTGATACTTCGCAGTAGAAGTGCCATAACAAAATTAATCATTTTATATGGGTCATTTGGTCCCTGAAATATTTTGCTGTCATGAATAATCCCATAACAAACTCCTATGATACAATTTTTTCCTGCTTTTTAATAATTTTCTAGGATAGCTGCCCAGAAATGAGATTATTGGGTCAAAGGAAATGAGCATTATTTTGGCTCCTACACAAGTGTCCGAATTGCCTTCTGCAGGTTTATAGTATCTGCTAGCAAATCTGTGATAGGGGTTAGGGAGCCTGTCTCAGCTCTCTCAACAATGAGTAACTAAATGGCCAATCCAACGGCTACGCCAACCTCAAATCTTATACTTTACAGAGTATTTTAGCATGATGAACTTGTCCCTATAGATAGCACCAGAAAAGCAAGTTGTCATCTAAGCCTCTACCTGCATTCTATTTTCTCAGTGCCCCAGGAGGTTGTGGAGGAAACCCTCAGCCCCAAGGAGCCCAGCACGGAGGCCCCGGAGCCCCCCAAGGAACCCCTCCTGGGAGACCTGACAGTGACGGGGTCTTCCCCAGACTCGCTGAGCCTCTCCTGGACCGTCCCCCAGGGCCACTTCGACTCCTTCACCATCCAGTACAAGGACAGGGACGGGCGGCCCCAGGTGGTGCGTGTTGGGGGTGAGGAGAGCGAGGTCGCCGTGCAGGGCCTGGAGCCGGGCCGCAAGTACAAGATGCACCTGTACGGCCTGCACGGGGGTCGGCGTGTGGGCCCCGTGTCCACCGTGGGCGTGACTGGTAAGTGATGGCAGGGCGGGCAGGGTGGGGAAGACAGACCCTAGAAGATTTTCCCTTTATTTCCATCTTCATGAAAACAAATATTCCCACCTGCACATCTGCTTATTTTTGCACATCGCCGGCCTGGGGATCTTGGTAAAGGGCTCATTCGTTCAGCAGGTTTGGGCTGGGGCCAGAGATTCCACACTCCTAACACAAGATCCTCCAGGATGCTGCTGCTGCTGGTCTGAGGTCCACACTTTGAGTAGCAATGTCCTCACAACCAAGGAATTGGATGCTTTCTTAGAATCTGACGGAGGGAATCATACTGGCACCCCTGGTCCCTCTCAGAGGCTCGGCCTCTATGGAGTGACTGGAGGCTGTGATGGAAGATGTCAGGTGCTCAAATGCAGCGTCTTGCCTGCAGCACCTTCAGACCTCACGGTTCAGACGGTATCATACTTATGACTGCAATGGGTCAACTAAGATGTGGGTGCTCTGAGCCAAGCACTGTGGGAGTTCGCAGGGGTAAATCTCAAACACAGCAGAGAGACAAGTTCTCATCCTAATGGGGCTCACGGTCCTGTGGAGGCAGGCTGTGAACCAGGAAATCAGGTGAAGGAGGATACAGGTATGACAGGAGCCCCGGAGCCAGGCCAGCCTATCCACAGGCACCCACCGGACAGCTAGGAACTGAGGTCAGGCGGGCGTTAGTGCGGTGACAGCTAGTAATAGGACAAGGACCGCATCAGGTCAACAATGTCACAGCTGGTGCACAAGCCTGGAAACTAGGAGCATCATGACACATGAGAGGGTTTTGGATGAGATGCTTTGAGTCAGGGGATAGTCTTGAGATGGGGTGGAGAGGTAGGGGCAGCTCGGGAAGCCAGGGACTGCTCCTGGGAATACAGAGGTTTGTACACAGTTTTAAGTAAGACTGACACCATCAGATGTGTGTTTAAAGGCTCATTCTGGTCTCCTGTGCAGGACGGCTGGGGAGGGAGGCCGGGACAGCAGTAGGGAGGTAGGAGCGCAGGTGAGAGGTGAGGGTCACCCAAAACAGGAAGGTGAGACCACAGGTGTGGGGAGGAGGACATTCAAGAAGAGCTTAGCGGAGAGTGGGAAACGCTGAGTCCGATGGACAGGAACAGGTCCAGGAACACAGCAGGTTTCTGTTTGGGGAAGGGGTTCTGGGTTGTTAGGGAGCAAAGACATTGAGCCAAAGGGAGTGACATGCCGCGAGACCCCAGTGGAGGGAGCCCAGGGCACGGTAGCTACGTGGAACTGTGTTCAGAGGAGAGGGGGTTGCTGGAGAGAGAGGGACAGGTCAAGGGGGTGCTGGTAGGTGGTGGGTGAGGCAGGGGTGGAGATGGTGTGGTGATGGGAAGGAACCATTAAAGACACCGGACAAATAGGAGCTAGAGGCACTGTGGATGGCAAGATTCTGCCCCTTCCTGTCTTATTTTTGCAATACACTCCTTTATATGCTGAACTGCGGACTGAGGCGACCTCGCTTGTCCCCCATGTCTCTGTCCAGCTCCAGACTATGAAGCTGTGACCACCCAAGCCCTGCCCACCACCACCCCTGAGCCTCCCATCAAGCCCCGCCTGGGGGAGCTGGCAGTGACCGACACCACGCCCGACTCCCTGCGCCTCTCCTGGACCGTCTCCGAGGGCCAGTTTGACCACTTCCTGATCCAGTACAAGAACGGGGACGGGCAGCCCAAGGTGGTGCGGGTGCCAGGGCACGAGGACGGGGTCACCATCTCAGGCCTGGAGCCAGACCACAAGTACAAGATGAACCTGTACGGCTTCCATGACGGCCAACGCCAGGGCCCCGTGTCTGCCATCGGGGTGACAGGTGAGTGGACGGTGGAAGCCCCAGGGTGGGAGCCTGCAGGAGGATCACACTCTCTCTGCTGGGTGAGCAGGGTACAGGGGTCCCTTCTGCTGGAGGCTGAGCCACGGTGTCCTTTGTGCCTCTCTGCTGGGGTTCCCTGATGATAGCTGGGTCTCCCTGGGCACAGAAGGGCCTCCGTGAGCTGTGCTGGTGGCTGCTCAGGGTCCCACATGGCTGACCTCGAGGCTCTGGGCACATTTTTGAGAAGACAGTTGAACTGGACCACCCAGCTCCAAATAAGGACTTCTCTGAAGTGAACTGAGGGCCCCCAGTCATGACCATGTCTTCAACCTTCACCTATAATTTGAGGACATATCTACAGACCCTGCCTCACCCTCTCTGTGTCTGTGTTTCTCACCTGCAGATGAAGAGACCCCCTTCCCCACGGAGGTGGAGGAGACCCCCAGCCCCAAGGAGCCCAGCACGGAGGCCCCGGAGTCCCCCACGGAGCCCCTCCTGGGAGACCTGACTGTGACGGGGTCCTCCCCAGACTCGCTGAGCCTCTCCTGGACCGTCCCCCAGGGCCACTTCGACTCCTTCACCATCCAGTACAAGGACAGGGACGGGCGGCCCCAGGTGGTGCGTGTTGGGGGTGAGGAGAGTGAGGTCGCCGTGCAGGGCCTGGAGCCGGGCCGCAAGTACAAGATGCACCTGTACGGCCTGCACGGGGGTCGGCGTGTGGGCCCCGTGTCCACCGTGGGCGTGACTGGTGAGTGAGGGTGGCGGAGGTTGTTTCCCTCTGCTCCTCTCTTGCTTTCTCCTTGGATCACTCCTTATATATGGGCCTCCTGATTCTCTCATTTCTTATGTGATGCTAATGGTCCTGCCTTTTCCTTCCACTGAGGAAGGACTGGTGAGACTGTTTTCAGGGTCAGGTGTGTATGGAGCCTGTACATCATACATTTTAGCTTTCTTCCTTTCTTCATGGCCTGGAACCTCTAATTGCTAAATTATTCTTATGTGGCTGCTCAGGCTCTCTTTTTGGGCATTTTAGTGGCTTGGACATGGCTGTAGAACCAGGTTCTCTGGGTTGAATCCTGCTCTGAAGGTACTGATTCATGATTATGCTAATGTTTCTTATCCTTTGTATGCCCTCACAATGGTACCTACTTCACATGTTGTGAGGATAAGTGCACTATTTGTGAGTGCTTACACAATGCCTGAGACCCATTAATCACTTACTACTTCATAGCCTGCCATTGACCCCTCAGCTTCCTTTGCTCTGTTCCAGCCTCCCTGTCCACAGAGCCCCAGTGGACACCCCACGTGGAGGAGCTGACTGTGGCAGCTGTGACCTCTAACACAGCGCACCTCTCATGGACAGTGGCCCAGGGCCCCTTTGACTCCGTCCAGTGCAGGGATGCACAGGGGCAGCCCCAGGCAGTGCCCGTAGGTGGAGACAGTTCTTACTCTTCGGTCTCTGGGATGCGAAAAGGCATGGCCCACTCTCTGCAGATGCAAAGCCCCTCGAAGGAGGGCCAGAGGCCACCTTTGCCCCTGGAGCCTTTGACAGTCTTTCGTCCCCTTGTGGTGACAGTTGGAGTTTCATTTTTAGTGCTCCCCACTCCAGACCTCAGGGCCTCCAAACCCATTTATTTACTGGGTCCAGTGAAACTCAGTCCTGAGCTTCCCCTTTACCCCTCATTCCAATCCTTCCTATTCCTCCTATATCCCAAGGGACACTTGCCTTCTTCCCTGGCTCTTCCTTTTTTATCCCTACTCCTCTGCCTCCCCCTTCCTGATATGTGACCCAGTCACCCCAGAACCAGTTCCCAGAGCCCCGAGGAAACTGTCTGCTTCTATCACCGTTTCTGTCACTCTCCATGAACCTCTCTCTCTTTTCCAGTCCCAGACACAAAACTTTCTCCTCTCCTGGGGGAGCTGACAGTGACAGAGTGACCCAGGACTCTGTGGGCCTCTTGTGGACGGTCCCCCAGGGCACATTCAACTCCTTTGTGGTCCAGTACAAGGATAGGGCTGGGCAGCCCCAGGTGGTACCTGAGGCTGCAGACCAGCGTGAGGTCACCATCAGTGGCCTGGAGCCCAACAGGAAGTGCAAGTTCCTGCTTTATGGGCTGGGAGGCAGGAAGCAGCTGGGCCCCATCTCTGCTGAGGGTACCATGGGTGAGCCCCAGCGCTGCCTCCCACCTTTTCCAAAGCTGTCTCTTTTCTGAGCCCAGAGCTGGCCTTGTGGCCTTCTTATAAAGGTTATTCTTCTGCCTTCAGCCTTTGCATGACAATCATAATACCAAAAGCAAACATTTATTGAGTCCCTATTGCATGCCAAGCACTGTCCTGAGCATTTTATTTGCATTATTTCCTTCATTCACTGACTGACAATACAACAAAAAGAACCCAGGCTTCAGAGCCAAGCAGACTTGTGTTCAAATTCCGATTACCAGCTGTGTGGCCATGGACAAGCCCCTTCTTTCCCTTGAAGTTCAGTTTCCACATCTGCATAATGGTTATGAATAGTATCAACTGGCACTCAATAAATGTTCACATCCTCCTCTCTTTGTCCTAACTCTGTGGCAAGAGGTGGAAAGTACGGGAGAGTTTGGCTGGAAGAAGACTGTGGAAAATCTGGTGTCATTGTGCCCATGACTCAGCCCCACAAGGACAGGGTGGAGGTGGGTCACTGACCCTTACCCCACTCCCAGGACCATGAGTCACTCTAGCCAGACAAGGAAGGGGCACATGGCCAGTTGGGGCCCAGGGCCCTCAGAGTCCAGATTCTCTTCCCTGAGCCCTCATTATAGGGACTGGAAACAGGCTTCTCCTCTAACTCCCATCAGTCATCATCCACCCTTGGCAGGTCTCTTTTGTATTCTTTTCTGTCCTTTATTCTTCCAGCTCTGCCCCGGGCTTCTCCCCACACCCTTCCTCACTCAGCTGCCCTGGCCCAAGGGTGTTAGGGCTGGGGAAGTGGATGGGAAGAGGGCCCAGGCTGACAGAGAGCAAGGGGGAGGTTATGGCCAGGCAATGGCAGCCTGTGAGCTTGACTAGCTGCCCAGCCTGGCTCTTACTATTTGGGGGCATCTCCCTGACAATTCAGATACCCTCTGGGAACCTTTCTCAGCTCCAGCCACATCCCTGCTCAGAGGACTGGGGGTGAGGGAGAAACTGAGGCCCTTCTCAGCACCCCCAGGCAGCACTTCTCATGTGATCTTTATGCATTTCCTGCACCTTGGTCACAGCGGGGAGGGATTGAGGGCAGGAAAGAGTTGGGCGGTGGGCTCTGGAGGAGGAGACCAGGCTACACACCCTCCTTCCTACAAGACAGGACTGGAGCAGAACTGTCTATCTCCTCAGGTGACTGTCCTTGAAGTCACACTTCAGCGACACTTTCCTAGACCCTCAGGCCTCCCAAAAGTTGCCAGGCTGAGGTAAAGGCAGCTCTTGATTAAGACTTTCTTCCTCCACTCTCCCCACAGCTCCCCCAGAGAAGGAGTGGCAGCCTCCATCCCGCCTAGGGGAGCTGATGGTGACAGATGAGACCCCAGACTCCCTGCACCTCTCATGGACGGTAGCCCAGGGCCCCATTGACTCCTTTGTGATCCAGTACAGGGACACAAACGGGCAGCCCCAGGCAATGTCCATGGCTGCAGACCAGCGGGAGGTCACCGTAGAAGGCCTGGAGCCCGGCAGGAAATATAAGTTTCTGCTCTATGGATTCATAGGAGGACAGCGCCTGGGCCCCGTTTCTGCCCTGGGAGTGACAGGTGAGTGAGAGGCTGTCCTACATGGCCCTAGCAAGCTGACCTGAGTAAGTTTCCTCATGCCTTTGGGCTAAAGATGAAGGGACCGGCAGAAGTGAGTGGAGATGTGGGGAGCCCGCCTAGGGCCTAGGAGGAAGGCACAGTGGGCCAGCGCTGATGGCGATCCAGGGGTCAGTCAAAAGCAGGAGCCAGGACAAGCAGCAAGGAAAGGCCCTGGCAGTGGTCCTCCATCTCCCAACCCCAGCCCTGCCCCAGGACTGCAGGCTACTCCTCATCACCCCACTGGGGCAGCACTTACATCCCTGCAGGGTGGCCTTGCCCAGATAGGGGTTAACCCCCTCCCGTGGATGAGTCAGGAGCCTTTTCTCAAATGGAAAATTACTGGAAAACAAAACAGCAAGGGCATAGAAACCAAGAGAAGTGGCTGCATTGACAGAATGGGCTCCTCCTCTGGAGGTGCTAACACCCAGCTCACATCAGCCCCACGGAGCCCAATTTGCCCCTCCCTCATTTACCAGCCAATTCCATTCTCAGCTCTTCTCAGAAGGGGGAACCACATGCCCGAACTCAGGGAGTGACCTAGTTAGTTCTGCCTCAGGCCATCAGCACAGGCATCCAGGGGATGAGGAGGGAGTATGGCCTGTGCAGACATCAACGGGGGATGTAATAAGACACTAGGGTGAAGAAAGGGAAGCAGCACAGGATTCAGGCACTTCAAAGGAACCCACAAAGGAGTCATGGGGCCACAGTGTTGGCACTTAGGGAGGTCCAGGGTGGCAGGAATCACCGCCAAACCAGGGATGTGGTAGATTCAAGAGAAGGAAAATGCTAGAAGAGCTTCAGTTCCTCTCTTCTCTCCACCTGGCTTTCGTGGCCAGGACCAGTAAAGTCCCCACCTCAGCCTTGGGCCAACCCAAAACCCCCTCTTCGGAGAGTACAGTAGAGTGAAGGGAGGCACTCTGCTGCATTCGAGGGCGCATGTGCACACATACCCTCTCAGCCTCTTCCCTGTGCTTCTCCCACACAGTCCCAGAAGAGGACACTCCAGCCCCCTGGCACCCTGCCACAGAGGCCCCTGAGGCCTCCGAAGGACCCCGCCTGGGGGAGCTGGCAGTGACTGACAGAACCCCAGACTCCCTGCACCTCTCATGGACCGTGGCCCAGGGCCCCTTTGATTCCTTTGTGGTCCAGTACTGGGACACAAATGGGCAGCCCCAGGCCTTGCTCGTGGGTGGGGACCAGAACAAGGTCATCGTGTCAGGCCTGGAGCCCAGCACCCTCTACAAGTTCTCCCTCTATGGCCTCCATGAAGGAAAGCGCCTGGGACCTGTCTCAGCCAAGGGCACCACAGGTACCACCAAGCCCTTCATCTTAGCCTCACCTGCCTCTAATCTGGGACTGGGAAGGGTGAACGGGGTGCCCAGATGTGGCGACCACAATGAAAGAACATGAGGAGTGTACCATGGAGGGAGGAAGAGGTAGTTAAGCAGCTCTTGGCTCTACACGTATATGTTCTCACTATGGGTCTTCCTGTGGGTGCCAGCCTGTCATTAGTTTCATTTTATAGATGAGGAAGTGGGGGCTAGAGTGGGGTGGCTGAAGGGACCTGCCCCACGTCATCAAGTTGGTGTGCTTCTGTCTCCAAACTCTTCTCTCCCACCCACTCTGTGTAGGGTCAGCTCCTGCTGGTCAGACCCCAGGGGAGCCAGGGCCCCGCCTGTCCCAGCTGTCTGTGACTGATGTGACCACCAGTTCTCTACGACTCAACTGGGAGGCCCCGCCTGGGGCCTTTGACTCCTTCCTGCTCCGCTACGGAGTCCCATCATCAAGTACTTTGGAGCCACATCCTCGGCCTCTGTTGCAGAGGGAGCTGACAGTGCCAGGGACCCGGCACTCAGCTGCGCTCCGGGACCTGCGTCCTGGGACCCTGTACAGCTTTACATTGTATGGTCTGCGTGGGCCCCACAAGGCCGACAGCATCCAGGGCACCGCCCGTACCCTCAGCCCAGGTAAGGCCCCCGACTGGGCACATATCCATGCTGCCCCAAAGTGGCAGCATGGGACGGAAGCTAGTGCCTCGGCCAGAGGGGAGGCTGGTAAATGGTGGAGGGCTTGGGGGAATCTACAGAGCAACTTCCATGTCTGTGTCTGGAGCCAGTAGGGCCCCAGGAGAAGGAGGGGTGGGAATCCTGGGACAAGAGCCTCTCTGCTCTAGGCCCTTACCATTATTATTTGGTACACCCCCCCTCCTTAGTTCTGGAGAGCCCCCGTGATCTCCAATTCAGCGAAATCGGGGAGACCTCAGCCAAGGTCAGCTGGATGCCCCCACCGTCCAGAGTGGACAGCTTCAAAGTTTCCTACCAGCTGGCACATGGAGGTGACACCTTTTTGCCCATGACCTCATTGGCTCTCATTTCTCCTGAGCCCTCTACTCTGTCTGTCCTGCAGCTCCTCCTGACTTCCCTGGGCAACCTCCCAAGCCCATCGTGTTTTCAGGGGAGCCACAGAGCGTGCAGGTAGATGGCCGAGCCCGGACCCAGAAGCTCAAGGGGCTGATCCCAGGTGCTCACTATGAGGTGACTGTGGTCTCTGTCCGAGGCTTTGAGGAGAGTGAGCCTCTCACAGGCTTCCTCACCACAGGTTAGATGAACTGGGACCCGGGCAGGGTGTGGGTGGGAGCTGACAGTGAATGGAGAGGGGATGGGGTTATTGGAGGCTCCAGTTGCAGACAAGAAGCCCAGCAGAATTTGGGAAGGTGAGGGCCGAGGGGAGCAGTAAGGAACAGCTCTGAATCCCCTCCCTTCTCCCAGTTCCTGACGGCCCCACCCAACTGCGCGCACTGAACTTGACGGAGGGAACCGCCTTGCTGCACTGGAAACCCCCTCAGGCTCCTGTGGACACATATGATGTCAAGGTCACAGCCCCTGGGGGTAAGCAGGGCTGAGGCCTCTGGATGGGACTAGTTCAGAGTGGGGAGAGCAGAGGGCAGGCTGGGCTCCCACAGGGCAGGGAGGTGGCAGATGCTGATGCCTGACTCCCACTCCTAGCCCCCCTTCTAGAGGCCTCAGCCCCAGGCAGTGCTGTGGACTACCCCCTGCACGACCTCATGCTCCACACCAACTACACAGCGACCGTGCATGGCCTTCGGGGCCCCAACGTCACCTCTCCAGCCAGCATCACCTTCATCACAGGTACCTCCTGTGAGCTGTGTGGGACAGGGGCGGGGAAGTGCAAGGTAGCCAAGAAGGACCTCATCTCCATCTTCTCTTCCCCCTTCCTCTCCCAGGGTTAGAGGGCCCCCGAGACTTGGAGGCCAAGGAAGTGACTCCCCGCACGGCCCGGCTCACTTGGATTGAGCCCCAAGTCCCTCCAACTGGCTACCTGCTCACCTACGACACCCCTGGTGGACAGACCCAGGTGCCCACACTCCTGCCCCATTGACTGACTCCTTTCCCTGGGTTCCATTCCAGAGGCTGTCTCTGCCTCTGTCTCTCCTGATAGGGCTCAACCTCTCTCTCCCCTGACCTGCCCCTTCTCTGTTCCACAGGAGATCATGCTCCCAGGAGGGGTCACCTCTTACCAGCTCCTGGGCCTCTTTCCCTCCACCACCTACAGAGCATGGCTCCGGGCCATGTGGGGTGAAAGCTTCACACCACCCATGTCCACCTTCTTCACCACTGGTACTTGGGTGCTGGGACCTGAGGTCGGGGGTTGAGTGGGCAACAGGAATTTAGGGTGTGGAAGAAAGACTGGCCCCTCACTCTCCTCTCCCCAGGTGGACTGCGGATACCCTTCCCCCGGGACTGTGGAGAGGAGATGCAGAACGGGGCTGGCCATTCGCGGACCACCACCATCTTCCTCAATGGCAACCGCGAGCGGCCCTTGAACGTGTTTTGTGACATGGAGACGGATGGGGGTGGCTGGCTGGTGGGTGGCAGCCAGAAGCCGGGCATCTGCACAGGGCCGGGGCTGGTACTCCAGGAGCCATAGGCTGATGGTGCCCCACCTGTTTCCCAGGTGTTCCAGCGCCGCATGGATGGACACACGGACTTCTGGAGGGACTGGGAGGACTATGCTCACGGTTTTGGGAACATCTCCGGGGAGTTCTGGCTAGGTCAGTGCCTCAGGGAGTGGGGGACCAGGGAAGGCATAGGGGCCCTCTGGACACCAGACCCTGATGAGAACACACTTCCCACCCCCAGGCAACGAGGCCCTGCACAGCCTGACAAAAACCGGCGACTACTCCATGCGTGTGGACCTGCGGGCTGGGGATGAGGCGGTGTTTGCCCAGTATGACTCTTTCAGGGTAGACTCCGCCGCTGACTACTACCGCCTCCACCTGGAGGGCTACCATGGCACCGCAGGTGAGGGCTGGACCTGGGGGTTCGAGGGGTGAGGGAGGAGAGGCTCTCACTTATTCTGCTCCTGCCAGGGGACTCCATGAGCTACCACAGCGGCAGTGTCTTCTCTGCCCGCGATCGAGACCCCAACAATTTGCTCATCTCCTGCGCCGTCTCCTACCGAGGGGCCTGGTGGTACAGGAACTGCCACTACGCCAACCTCAATGGGCTCTATGGGAGCACAGTGGACCACCAGGTGAGGGGCCTGGAGGCAGCACAGAGCTGGGGGTGGTCAGGGCTTGGCCTGCCTGCTGTGA
Source organism: Pteropus medius (assembly GCF_902729225.1). NCBI lineage: Eukaryota > Metazoa > Chordata > Mammalia > Chiroptera > Pteropodidae > Pteropus > Pteropus medius. Next base: position 349,758 of record NW_024349566.1, read on the forward strand.
CATACGGCATGACAGAACAAATTACTGAGCTGCTTGGTGCCTCAGAGCCTTCATCTGTGAAATGGGACAATAATGCCATCTCACCAAGGTGTCTTGAGGAGGAGGTGATTTATTGAATGGAAAGAGCCAGCTCAGGAGTAAGCCTCAATCCTTTGCAACTGAGGGTTATGAAGGCAGCAGGGAAGGAAGAAGGTTGATTGATTTGTGAGAACCATCTCCCCAAAGGGCCAGGGGTAGGAGCAGCGGGGCTACCCGCTTTGACTTTCTCTCTACAACTTCCTTCCCAGGGAGTGAGCTGGTACCACTGGAAGGGTTTCGAGTTCTCCGTGCCCTTCACGGAAATGAAGCTGAGACCCAGAAGCTACCGGGCCCCCGCCTGGGGACACTGAGCCTAGGCTCACCTCTCCTGCCCAAGTATGACTGCCGAGCACTGAGGGGCCGCGGGGAGAGAAGGGCCAGGGGCCACCTTCACCACCCAGCCACCAGAGGAAGCCTTCTCCACCCCGTGATCTCACAGCACTATGTTTACAGGGGGGAGGGAAGGGGTTTGTATAGGAGCAATAAAAGGAGAAACTGAGGCACAAGACAGGCATGCATTTTTGCCTGTCACTGGCACTCGCCCAAGCCTGGGGGCGCTGCCCCCCGGGGCTGCAGCCGCACCTGGAAAGGCGGCACAGTGAGGTTGACACCGCAGTGGGGGTGGGGCTGCAGGGAGGGCAGGGCGCCCACTGGCGGCAGCAGCGTGAAGGCCTGCAGCAGACGCGCCAGCACCACGAAGAGCTCCAGGCGTGCCAGCGGCTCGCCCAGGCACACTCGTGCCCCGCAGCCAAAGGCCAGTGCACTGGGGCTTGCGCCAGGGGCCAGAAAGCGATCTGCAGGAGAGGGACAGGCCCAAGGTCAGCAGTGGCCGGGACACAGCCTGTGCTGCTCCCACTCACAGGCACCCAGCCCCACCACGCACCAGGCCAGAACTCGTGTGGCCGCTCCCAGACTGTCTCGTCCAGGTGGGCACCTTGGAGGTTCGGGATGACGACAGTGCCCTCGGGGATGTCATAGCCGAAGATGCTGAGGGCAGAGTAGGATTAGAGGCCCGCCAGGAGCCAGCTTGCGGTCCCACTCACCCATACCTCCTGGGAGTCACCTGCTAGGCCGAGTGGTGCGGTGCGGCAGGGCCAAGGGCACGACTGGCCGCAGGCGCAGCACCTCCGCAATGGTGGCGTTGAGCAAGGGCAGCCGTGAGCGGTCCTTGTATGGGACTCGGGAGCCCCAGGCTCTGGGGCCCAGCTCACGATCCAACTCCTCTTGTAGTCGCTGCTGAAACTGGGAAGTGGGAACAAGCTTGAAGCTGGGGGACTTGCCACTAGCTGCTAGCCAACCCACGGCAGCCGAGCCTCCAGCCACTCCCTGGAGCAACCCACAGGAGCTTTTGTGCAGATTGGGAGAAGCCCCACCTCCATCCCTGGGGGAACACAGCCTGCCTCAGGGTGGAGTGACAGGCTGCCCCCAGGGCTCACACCTCAGGGTGGTGAAGCAAGAACACCACAGCCCAGGAGAGGGTGGTTGAAGTCGTCTCAGTGCCACCGATAAAAAGGTCCACCACAGACATGTGCACATGTCCTTCAAGGAGATGTCCAGGGCCCTCTTCCTCTCTCGGCTTCCCCAAGCCCTGGAGCATGTAGTCCATCATGTCCCTCCACTGGCCTGCCACCATGCTGTCCTGGGGAGAGGAGGGGCACCAGACTGAGTGCCTGGGGCAGGGAGTGGGGCCTGGGGGTGGCAACAGGCCCAAGACTAGTGAAATGCCAAAGAAATTGCCTGGCTCTGGGGCAGTAGCATCACTGGCTGTGGGGCGAGGGGCCTGGTTCGTGCATGGTGCCCACCTTGTGCTGCCTCAGCTGCTTCTCTACAATGTGGTCTCTGTTCTCCACGGCCTGCTTCAGCCTCCAGAGGCCTGGGTTGGGGAAGAACTGGGGCAAGGAGCAAGAGAGAGTAGCCCCTGGGAAGGAAGCCTGCCCCCAACCCCCGCCTCTTCTCCCAGGAGCCAGGAGTATCTGGGCTCTACCTCCTCACCCTGAGAAAAGGAATGATGTGCAAAATTTGGATGGACCAGTGGTCCCAGGTTTTCATCAAGTCCTGGACACAATCGTGAAAGGCATGTACTAAGGTATCCTCCTGACAAAGGAGGGAATCCATTAAGTTCAGGATAAGGAGAGGGTCAGGGAGGGGCTGAGGGGTGGGCCCAAGCCTATATGAGGGCAAGAGAGCCTTGACCTTGTCTCCAAAGGTGAGGTAGCAGATGATGCTGCAGGTGAGGAAGGAGAATTCCTTCTGGATGGCCACAGGGGCACCGGCCTGGGCTCTCATGCGCTGTAGACAAAGAGCATGAACTAAATAGGCCAGGGCTACTGGGAGAGGTGAAGCTGATCTGGGGTGATGGTGGGAGTCTAGCCTCACCTCACAGAACTCCTGGGCCAGCTGCTCCACCAGGGGCTCCATGGAGCCACGCATGCCCAGTAGCAAGGCGGAGCGGGTGAGTCTCTTGTGGGCCTTCCAGAGCAGGGAGTAATCCCCAAGTGAGAGGTCCTGGTTGTGCCGGGACACCAGCTTGTCTAGGAGTAGGGGTTGGAGGTCAAACTGACCAAGGGAGCCATGGCCTGATCTTCCCTGCCTCCCTCAACCCCAGCTTCTCCCCACCTCTTACAGGATGGTGACTGGGGTCTGCCAGCAAAGTCCACCCACTTCCTGATCATGGCCTCCTCAATTGTCCTCTTAGAGTTCAGCACCACCACATCTGTGGGAGAACCAAGGCAGGATGTCAGCAAGGAGAGCACCCCACCTCCCCACTGTGGTGGAGCCAAGCAAGGAGCAGGTGCTCACCTTGCAGTCCAAGGCGGAGCCTGTAGATGGGCCCAAGTTTCTGAGCCAGGCCAAGCAGATAGATGGGGAGGTTGGGCTGCCGCAGGTGCAGGAAGCCAGGAACAAGAGGTGGGAGGTGGAGGCTCCTGAGCTTCCACTGGCCCCACAGCAGGCGGGCACCAGCCAGCAAGGTCAGCAGCAGCAGCCCGAGGAGCAGCATGGCAGGAAACACATGCAAAGGCTCTGGCCTGGCCACTTATAGCTCTTGAGGCCCCACCATCCATCTTACTTCTCGGACTGTGCTGGGACTTCCATTGACTCCTTCCCTCAGGTCCCTGCCCACTGTCCCGCCCACAAGAATAGCACATTCTTGGAATAGCACCAGGCCCGTTGGCCTTGGGGAATCCATATTTCAAAGAAGGGGCCTTTCTTCTTTCATCCATCAAGAAGAAAGGAAGGAAAGCTCAACCCTGACCTTTCTCCCACAGCTAGCATCAGCTTTCTGGCCCCATGTCAATCATGCAGGAAAATGTGTCCACTCTCTGGCCTGAGCACCCCCCCTGCCCGACTACCACCCATCTTGGACCAGCTTACTGCTGTATAACTCGTCTCAGAGAAAATGGCAGTCCCTGCCTCATGTGCCCTCCAGGATCATCTGAAGAACAAAATGAGATAAAAGTGATCTGTGTGTTGTTCTTTTAACTCACAGATGAGTGACCACATTGCCTGGTTTGCCCGGGTTATCCCACTTTATACCTATAGTCCCGTGTAATTATTATCAGTGCCCCATTTCACTCTCAAAAGTTAAAGATGAAGAATTACATGGTCCCTAATTTGGAGCTCTCACTGTGTACATGATACTTATTGGTTGCAAGGAAAAGAGACCAGCTTGAGGGGCTTGAGCTAAAAATAAGAATTCTTATACAAATAAAAGAGTGTCTCACAGAACCTGAGAGCAGGAGAGAGGCCTGGGGGTGGCAACAGGCTGGAGACCAGTGGGATGCCAAAGAAATTGCCTAGCTCTGGAAGGCAAGGGACAGAGTGGGAAAAGTCCTAGAGAGGGGTTGTTTCCTCACTCTTCATTCCTCCCTCCTCTTTGTCTGTGGTTCCAGCCTCTGTCCTCTCTCTCTCTCTCTCTCTCTCTATCTGTCTAGTGGTTTGTGTTCCCAAGTGTAGGCAGAACAGGACTGCCTTTGGGGGTCAGAGTTTACGGAGTACAGGACCAGCTCAAGGACGAGTGGGATTTCTCAGCACAACTGAACTTGCCACCCCCTTATTCAAGGTCCCCAGGAAGGAACTCGGTAGTCAAAAGTGGGGTCAGGGGTCTAACCCTATACTTGGAGCTGTAGCCATAAGCGGTGGAATCTCATCAGACCAGGTAGGACTATCAAGGACCACTTTTATTGGTGAAGTGGCAGTTGGGGATCTTAGAGGAGGCGCTTGGGGAGAGATCATGTCAAAGAGGAGTAGCAGGGTGCAGTGAGAGGTGAGGGCTTCCTAGGGGTTGAGGGCTTGGAGGTCACGTGAGGCTCATGTCATTCCCTAATTCCCCACCCCTGGCTCTGTGGGTGGAAGTGGAGGGTCCTTCTCTCAGAGCTTTACCTTAGAGCGCAGGCTAGAGAACCTGATTTGAGATCCTGGCTGTGCTACCCACTGCTTAAAGAGTTAACTGCAGGAGTCCTAGTGGAAGAGCTCAGGCTCTGCCTGGATCCATGCCCAGGACTGGGAGAGAGAACACAGGCTGGGGTTTCTGGGGTTGGGCAGCAACAGCTGCCGCCTTCCTCAGAGATGACCTGCCAGACCTAGGCCATCTCTTTCTACAACTACAGCTGAATCCCTGGATCTCGTAAATGGGTTTATGCCACCAGCACGCTAACAGGCTTTGGGAAGCGAGATTAAACAAGCACAGAGGCACGTAAACCACAGCCCTAGGAAGTCTCTGAAACACTGGGGAAGGTCAGTACTCCTCAAAGTTGCATGGAATAGGAGGGGACTCCTTCAATAGGAGAGTGACCCGGGAAGCTGGAATGCTTGTGAACATCCCTCCGTAAATTGACTACAGCCCCATCTCTTCTACTGCTTCCCTCCAACAAATCCGAATTCCAGATGTGATAAGCCGCGTGCAGTGCTCCCAAGTGTGCTCTATCCTGCCGCGTGCAGTGCTACCAGTGTGCCCTATCCTGCCCCGGCCTTGGGCCTTTCACGTTCTCTTCTGCCTCGAACGCCCACATCTACTCCTACTCTCTTTGCTGGATTCCTCAGCCTTCAGAACCCAACTTAGATGTCACCTCCTCCAGGAAGCCCTCTCTCTCCGCTTCTCACATTCCCCCAGATTGGGTCAGATGTCCCAACTATGAACTCCACAAGACCACACAGCTCCCCAGCACCACTCCTTTCACAGAGGATAGGGACCTGGCATATAGGGCTCGGAGTGAAAGTTCCACAAATTTCTGTTGGATGATTGAATGGCAGGCTTCCGGACTATCTCAGCAAATTTCTCTAGATGGATTTTTAGGTCAGCCCTGAAGACCCAAGGGGTGCCACTAAATGGTGGGGAGCTAGACAGGCAGGTGGGGAAGGTTGACCCTAGTAGATCACAGTCTCTTTAGAGTATTAAGGAATATACCAAAAGCAGCCTTCGGCTTGTTTAAAATCAGTGCCTGGAAGAAGATCATCAGATCTGAGGATTATGCAACTCTAGGGCTATTACCTAATACCACTGATCACAAGATCCAAAGTCAACAGGCTTTCAACAGATTGGGTCTCAGCTAAAAGCAACAGACTCCAGAACTGTACCAGGACAGAGTGGGAGGCATGTGGCTGGACAGTCGCTCATAAGGCAGAAGAGCTGAGATGTGAGCCGATCACAGCCCTGCCTGAGGCCACAGTGACGGGCTATATCGGGGCAGTGCAGTGCCCTGCAGGCACAACGGGAGGCCTTGGTGTTGATGCTGGATCCTCAGGGTGCAGACTGTTGGGTCACAAGTCTACTCTGGGTGGTCCTATGCTGGCTTGGGGTTCCCAGTGAGTCATCTGGGAAGGGTGAGGCAGAGCTGAACACCCCAAGGGTCATCCAGGCTCTGAGAGCCTAAGATTTTGCGAACCCTGGCCTGGACCCCCCCAGAACCTGTAATGCACGATAGGCACATTGCTCTCAATCCTAGAGACACACACTGACGCTTTGCTGCCAAAGGCTTTTATTGAACCCCTGGCCTTGCCCTGTGGCTACTTTCAGAGGACCAGGCACAGCAACGATCCAAGCATTATCACCTTTCCCAGGCTCAGGCTCCTCCTGGGGGAGGTGGGAAAACGGCCCTTACACCTGGCACCCCTGAGTGCTATACTCTTGGATGAAGTCATGGAGCTGGGCACAGGCTGCCCGCTGGCGGGTGCTCCGGCACAGGCGTTCAGAGGGCATCTCCTCAATCCAACTGTTTGAGTCCAGCAGGTACTGGGGGCTGCAGGGGCAAAGAGCAGTCAGCAGAGGTCAGGAGGCTGGGCAGAGCGGAAAGGAGAACACGAGGCATCTGCCTTCTGAGAGGGGAGGGCCTAGGCCCTGGGGATCCATTCCCTCATGAGGTGTGAGAAGAGCAAGAAACCCAGGGGCCCAGAGAACTCACTGTCCCTTGAGGTCATGGGTGGCCCCGTCCAGACCCATGATCAAGTATTCTTTCCCAGGTTCCAAGCGAAGGCGGCAAGAGGCTCGAACAAGGAAATTTCGGGTCTGACCAGCAGTGGCCTGAGCATCCTTGGCTGAGGGGAGAACGTGCACAAGAGTTGTCAGAGGGAAAGAAAAGGTGCAGGGTGAGCATGGGGTCAGGGGCTTTGCAGACACCCTCTCATGTAATCCTGCCACTCCCAACAGGGAGATGCGACCGCTTTCCTACTAGACAAGCCCAGGGCTTCTAAGAGGCCAAGGGGATCTAAGTTCTTCTGAATTTTTACTATTCTAGGCAGACAGGCCCCAAACTCAGACCTCAGCTCCTCTCTATCCCCCCAGCCCTGCCCACCCAGCCACCCATTCCCTTCGTACAGAAGTGCAGGACTTGGGTGATACTGGTCTCAAAGAGGCGAAAAGCAGCTCTGGCATCTTCTCGGAGAACCTTAACCTGGAAGCCTATGAGGCAGTTTAGGAGAAAGAAGGGAAGGTGAGTTACCCTGAGGCTGAGGGCTGCAAGGTGGTGTCAGAGCAAAGAGGCTGCCTGTGGGCCTGTGAGAGGAGCAGGCATGACCAAAGAGACCCTGAGGGTGGGTCAGGGCCTAGCGGGAAGACTGACCGTATTCCACACGGGGATAGTAGCAGGCAAACTTCATCCTGTAACCATCCTCCTCCAGCAGCCCCCGCTCCAGGGCACGACGCTGTCGAGGGCACTTCCCTGAAGTCAAGAGCCCAGGTGAGACAAGGTAGGCCCCAGCCAAGTTCCCTCCCAGCCCCGGCCCCAGGCCCTGGGTCTCACCCTCAGCACACTGGCAGACATCAGCAGAGCACAAGGTGGACAAGAGTTTGCTCTTAGTCGGTGCCCCATAAAACACGGAACACTTGTGCTCTGGAGAAAACCAGAGAGGGGAGTTAGAGTATGTCCCCCTCTTTGCCTCCCAGTCCTGTTGAGCCACAGGACTCCCCTGCCACTTTCTACTGCCCCAGTCCCCAATGTCCCACATGGAGGCACCTATCACAAACCTCCTTAGTGTCCCTAAGTGCTCACCGGGGTTGTAGTAGTCGTACAGGGCCGCGCTGGCCGGCTGCACCAGTCCCACGGCTACCTCCTGCACAGCTCCAAAGCCCACGCACTCCCGAGAGGTGGGGACCTGGCATGAGAGTGAGGGGAAAGTCAGGGTCCCCCTGCAGGCCGCTGCGTTGCATTTCCTTGGCCTGTCTCTCGTTCCCACTGTTCTCATTTTCAGTGTCCTTCACATTTTGTTACCTTCCGGCCACCAGAACTCTAAAACTGCTCCCAAGGTCTCTGCTGACCTCAGTGCCCAGATGATGACTTCATCCCAGTATCCCGTCACCGGGCCCCTCCACAGAGTCTCACATCATGAACACATTCTCCATGAAACTCTCCCATCGCTCAGGGTTAGCTTCTGGGCCATCTCCTGCTGACTGCCCTGGTTGTTTCTGACAACCCCTTGTCTTCCTCCCCAGAAGTCCAGTCCCCACCCCTTGGCTCTTCCTTCCTCTGCATTCCCTTAGGAAGGTCTCTACCATTCTCTGGCTTTCACCAAACCCTTTCAGGCTAATGAGTCTCAAACCAAACTTTCAGCCTTAATCCTGCATTAGGATTTTTGCAGGATGTATAAATTCTCCCAATGCACTCTGCCTGCACCTCAAACCCAGTCACCCTCCTGACAACCTCGCTTCATCACTGATAAAACTGAGGCCTCCCTTCTCTGACACAACCTAATGGCAGGTGCTATCACTCTGCCCATTCTCTGTGACTCTGCCACTCATGTCCAGGCTCCAAGTCCTTTCCCCTTGCCCCAGCTGGTCCAGTCCAGCATGGTACCCCTGCCAGTTTCCCTCCTAAGCTGGGCTTCTGCATGGTCAGCTCCCTGCACAGAAATCTTCCTGGCTCCTCATTTTCCACTGTGTTTCACCAGACTCCCCTGCCTGGCCTCTCAGGCTACTAGGGTCTGCCTCCTTTGCCTGCACTAGGCAGGGGGAGGGGGTCTTCCCGACCCACAAATACCTGGCTAATGGTGTTACTGTTAACACACCTTTTTCACATTTTCTCCAAGAGGTTATATAGTAAATGTTCAAATAAGCTTTTGAGAGCCATCAGTGGGTTGATAATTCTTTGTTTTAGTCAAATAAGACCATGAAAAGACAAAAAAAAAAATCTCACCTATGGCCAACATCACTTTATAAAAGAAAGTATACTTTAATATCGAAAGAAAAAAACTAGGAAGGTCAATTAAAAAAACAAAAGCAAACCCTCAAGTTGAATGAATCTGGTTGGTTTTATGAAAGGCTTACTCTTAAGCCCTCCCCTGCTGACTGGCACCAGCCTGTAAACCACATTAGGGGCTCAGCCCCTGCCTGCATGGCCTCCCTGGCTGTCCCCCCATAATTTGGCTCTGACTCAGTCTCGTCTTGCTTCCCTACTCACATTACACGTTCTCTCTGGGAGCACTGGCCACTGATACAGTATCCCCTGGGAAACTTCATAATAACCTGCTCAGTAACCCAGTACCATCCATGCCCTCCCGTGTCACCTCCCCTGCTCACCGAGTCAAAGTATAGCAGGACGTGGGGCCCCTCAGTCTCAAAGTGACTCACATAATGGTCAGAGAGGGAGGTCAGCTGTGAAGAAGGGGAGATGGTCACAGGAAGATGGCCTTGGCCCCTACACACAACAGGGCTCAGCAGCTGGAGGTGCTGCAGGATGTAACAGGGGTCTTGAGAGCACAAGGGGTCCCTCTGGATAGCTACCACACCTTCTCCAAGTCAGCCTGCAAGGCGTGGAATCCGCTCAGGAGGGTGATGTCTGCAATGGCCATGCCCGACAGCTCCACCTTGCCATTCCGCCTGAAGAGACATGCCTTGTTGTCTGGGTCCCTCCCGCCTGCGCCAGCAGGCGGATGCCCAGCCCCAGCCTCGGTCCTTCTTCCTCTCTCCAGGCCCAGCTGCGCCCCAGGCTCACCAGATGCACACAGTGTACTGCACTCTGGATTCCTGCTCATCGGCCACCTTGGGCGCCTCCCTTCTGCGGCGGCTCCTCCGCCCCTCAAACAGCTGCAGGGGTGTCACAGGCTGGGAAAGGGGCCCTGGGTCATCTCCGGCTAAAATCTCACGCTCGTAGTCCTCGTAGTCCTCATAGTCTTCATTTGCTTCCACTGCATGAGGATGGCATTGTGACTTGGCCCCTGGTACCAGTCCCTGGAGGGCCCTATGGTCTCTGACCCTAACACTCACTTGTGTACTCGACGTGGCCCATGACTGTCACCTCAATCTTAAGATCCTGGCAGGTCGTGTTCTTCATGTCCAGGACATTGTAGATACGAAGGACCTGGCTCAGCAAGGGGCATGGAGAGAACAGGGGACGTTTGGGGCCACAGACCTCTCTCTAGGGCCACACCTAAGGGCTAAGGAATTTGAGGGTTGTGGCCCCTTCCCACCCCCCTTCCTGACCAGTCCATCAATATGAATGGCCCAGGTGTTGGGTTAGACAGGGAGACAGGGCAGCCAGCGTCTGCCCTCAGGAGCCAGCACTCTACCCAGTGCACAGAGGAGGCCACAATGGAAAGTCAGAGAAAGGCTTCTGGCTGAGGCTTGAAGGAGGAGAATGAGTTTGCCACAGGAGACAAGAAGCAGAGGAAGGACATTCAAGGCAAAGAGATCTATGCAGATGAGTAGATCTGTCTGGCCGAGGAGGTGAGCCCAGTCATGAACATGAAAGAATCCGAAGGCTAATCTAACTAATGTTCTCAGAAGGTCAGTTTCACTGCACTGTGGACAGTGGATCAGCAAGGGAAGATGTGGTAACAGGGAGAAGTTCCTAGACTGCGTTAGCCCAGAGTCCGGGAAATAAGTGACAAGGCCCTGGGCATCAGGGGGATAGACGAGGAGTTATTGGGGCCATAAGAAGGGCTCAGGAGGGGGCACTAAGATGACCTCTATCTAGAGTAGCAGCTGGGCTGAGGGGAAGGGGCTCTAGCAGCCAGATGAGGGGACACAGGAGGAAGAAGGGGTTTGTGACACACCACGTCTGAGGTGCTGAGGAACATTTAGGGCCTGCAGCTCAGGAGAGGCCTGGGTTGAGGCACTGGGTACGTGAGCCATCGGCATTGAAGGAGTAAAGGCGATGACAGGTGCCCAGAGAGGGCGGAGACCAGAGTGAAGGGAGAACGCCCAGGGCGGAGCATAGGGAACGCCGGCCCCGGGATGCTTTCCTCCTTCTGACCATGAGCTCTGCCCACATCTCCCACGGAAGACCCTGGCTCCTCCCCACTGGGTACAGGTGTCCAGTGCTGCTGGCTCTTACCTTCAAGGTTCCTTTGCTGTTTCCTCCCACCTTCACATTAATCTTGCTGCCCGAGGAGGACTTTCAGAGCAGAAAAGGGAAAGAGATGTCAGACGAGCAAAGAACAAACCCTAAAAACAAACCCTCCTGCTATCCCCACCTCACATTTCCACAAGTTCACATCTTCACATGTATTATCTCACTTCAGCCCTCTAAAACCCTTTTGGGTGGACTCTGCATATATTATTTTCAGATGAGAAAAATGAAGCTCAGAGGTTCATTGAAGCTAACACTTTCTCCAGGTCACAGCCAATAAGTCTTTCCGCAAGGTTATCAGGAAGAGGTACTGGGGATTCTGCAGGGGTGGGAGGGCTGGGGGGTTCTGGCCTGGCTGCAATAAGCCTAGGTGTTATGGCAACCCAGGTGAGAGTGGTTCACCTGCAGCTCTTCCTCCAGCCCCTGAATTTGGTTGTTCAGCTGCAGTACGTGCGACTTGGCCCCACTGCGACTTGTGTAGTTGAAGGTCACATTGAGGTCCCTCTCCTCAGTGGTGTGGGAAGCGATCCAGTATGCAGACAGGGCATCCAGGGTGATCACCGTATCCTGGGGAGGTTGGACCAGGACTCAGGCACTTGATCTCAGGACCACCCACTCCCCCAGAGCCCCAGAGCAGCCCCTACCTGGGTGCTACGGAATCCCCCTTGGAAGCCACCCTGGTGAGTGAGCCAGGCCGCAGCCTGGTCAGCCATCTCTGCCTTGCCCTCCCGAAGCAACAGGTGCAGCAGGCCATAGGCTGTGGTTTCAATCCACAGGGCTGGAGCCTGGGGCACAGGGTCTGCTGGGCTGTGAGGAGCCAGGGTGGGCGATACGACATTGCTCTGAGAACTGGCGACTGAGCCCCAGTACAGATGATCTGGAAGCGAAAGGAGACCCACCAGTGAACGGGGTCAGATCCTGTTCATCAGGCCCCTTGACGCTCCCCTGTTTGGCGCTCTTGACTCTCCCCATTCATACCTGCTGATGGGTCTCCTTTTACTCCTTTGTGCACACTCAGGGGTCCCAATGTCCCCCAAGCCCCAGGCTCAATGCCAGGACCCCCTCAACTCTCACCACCTGTCTCTTGGGCCATGGCCATGAGGTTGTTGTGGGCAACATTCTGCAGGTCCTCGGGGGCCTTGGTCAGTGTCAGTGCATAGGCCGTGATGGCGGCTGCGTGGGCACCCAGAAGCCCAGCACTTGCTTTCGTCCCCAAGAATGAGTTAGCTTTTGAGATGGAAGTTTCCTAGAGGAAAGTGGAGAAGAAGGTCTGGTAGCAGGACACCTGGGTTCCTGAGGAGAAAGGGGGAGACCTGGGGGATAGAGAAGGGCAGACACGCAGGCGCACTTACCACTCTCTGCTTCAGCTCCTCTGCATTCTTGTCCTGGAAGACGGCCAGCCCATGATGAAGGGCAATGACCACAAAGGCTGTCAGTGCCACCGTCTCGTCATTTCCTACCAAGCCCCCCTGGTTGGTGGAGGAAGAAAAGATGTCAGTCAGGAGGGAGAAGGGGCAGGGAGAGTTCCCACCTATGCTCCTTGGACCAGCTTCACGGCCCCATACCTGCATGCCCCTGTGTATAACTGGACAGGGGTCCTGGAATGAACCGTCAGCCTGCTGCTGGGTTAGCAGCCACCTGGTTGACTCCTGCAGCTTTTCAGGTGAGCCACCCACCTGTTCTTGGGCCAGACTCAGTACCTTCAGCACAAAGGCCGTGAGCCTAGAGCGTGGGAAGGGACAAATGGGGATAGGGACTGGTCCCGATAGGGGACACAGCCCCACTTCCCCAGGAACCTGGTCAGTCACCCTCCCATCATACTTGGCTCTGCCCTCAGCAGCCCTGGCACCTCTCAGAGACCCAGAACCACTTTCCAAACCTCACCAGGTGCTACTGTCTCGATGTAACCATGCCCCATAGGAACCATCTGTTTTCCGAAACTGCTGGATCCGCATGTAGCCTTGGAGAAGAAAGGCGGCTGCTGAGGTGACGCTCACTCTTCCATTATTTGCGCCTGAGGCCATGCTCCCCATTCCTATCAGGTTCCCTCCTCTTCCCCCACTAGCCACCTTGGCTGACCATCTTCTATTAATTGCCCACTCTCGGCCCCCACTCCTGCTTGCCCCTGCACCCAGAACCTTTCTGGATCAGATCCACAGCACGGTCCTTGGTCTCTGGGGGTAGTTTGTTCCACTGCTCTGTCTTGTCCAGGTAGCGGGAAGCAGCCAGTGTTGGAGCCAAGAGGACCATGGTTTGTTCTCCACAGCCCTGCGGAAGCCTCAGGAGTGAGGCCAGGCCTCCTGGTGACAAGGCCCCCTCAGAGCCCAAAGTGTCCAGTGGATCTGAGGCTATAGGGGAAAGAGAGGGTTAAAGATAGCAAGCAGGTCTGGGGACCTCTGGTCAGAGAGTCATGAGGCCATGGGATCAAAGAGGGGTCCACAGATTTCACATGAATCTGAGGGTGACCACTGGAAAGAGACTGGAGGGCACTCCCACCTGTGACCCTGACATAGCTGCTGAACTCTCCATCAGGGAGAATATTGGGATCAGAGTTGCCAGGAATTTCCAAGGTCCGGCTTCGGTGGTCTGGGGAGATGGGAAAAGTTGTCAGTCTGTCCCGATGTCCACATCTCCTGCCACTTATAACCCCCTTGGGATACTGATGGTTGGGGGCAGGGAGTCACTCACCCAGAGGGTTAAGTTCATAGACTATCTCCTCTATGTGGATGGCCCCTTCCTTCTGTCTCAGGGGAAACAGAGCTATGAGTGATCACATGGGACTGAAGCTGCCCTGCCCATCCCACTGCAGACTCCCCAGGACTTGGAATTTGCACTTCAGAGACAGAGTTAGACCAGAACTGTAGAAGATGTAAACTGACCAAGGCGTTGGGTTTGGGTGTTGGGCCTTTGGCCTGGCCAGTAGAGAGGGAGACGGGGGTTAGGGGTGAATCTGGGAGCCTGGGGACCTGGATTCAGGGGTGCTCCATTCACCTGAATTTGTAGAACCTTAGACACTGCATCTCCTACAGGGAACTCTGAGGACCCTCGAGCCACCACCTTCAGGGACACAGCGGCGGCTGTCGTGGGCACCACAGAGAAGCCAACGGGCCGGGCAGAGCCAGCAGGCACCAACACCTGCTGAGCCAGCCCTCCGCCCCCAGCCAGGCACAGCCCTTCCACTGGGGACACATGGACGCTCACCTAGGGCCAGGAAAATGGTGATGGTCAGAGCCCTGGCCTACTTAGGCTCTCCGCACCTCACCTGCCTCAGTTCCACCCACGCCCCTGTGCACGCAGGCTCCTGCAGGGCCTCACGGTCAGGTTTTTATCCAGGTAGTTGTAGAGGACAGGCCGCAGCTCGAACTGCTCAAAGCGACGAACAGAAATGGGCAGGCGGAGGTGCACGTGAAATTCTCGGAACACTCGGAGCTGGACTGGCGTGGCCACACACAGGCCTGACGGGAGGCAGGAGCATGGGGGAAAAGACAAAAATCAGAGGCCTGGGGGCATCACAGCCACAGGGTCCCACTAGGAAGGGGCAGGGAGTGACCCATCATTGTCCTCCACCCACCCCTGCTCTCTAGGCTCCCAGCTCCAGTGCATGCAGTGCAGACTTTCCCAGGTCTCTGCACCCCCTTCCTTACAGTAAGAGAAGAGGGCTAAGAAAGGGGCCTGGCCGAGGCGGGTGGGAGAGGGGAGGCTGGAGGCCCCGGCAGGGCAAGCTCACCTTTGCTTTTGGACAGGCTCACACCATGGATCTCCCACGTGGTCAGAGAGTCAGGGAGCAAATGTGACAATCTGTGATGGGAAAGGTGAGAAGACTCATCACATTCTGGGATGGCCCCAGACACTGTCCAGAGACAAGGTCAGGCCTACCACATGCCCTCACTGGAAGAAGCGGTCTACTGTTGCCACTCTCCAGAGCCAGTTCTCCGGGAAGAAGCTTCGCACAGGAATGTCATCTTCATCCATCAGGTCCTCCTCCTGCAGGATCTCCAGAGCTGGGGGACCACGGTGGAGGGACATAAGAAGAGGGCCATTCTTCTCCTTCAGGTGTTCAGGGCTGTCCCCCAGCCCCAGCCAGTCCCTCACCTCGGGCAAGGCCCACCTGGCCCCGGGCCCGGATCTTCTTGCGCAGGCCCTCAGCAAACTGGCAGCAGGACAGAAAGGGCTCCCGGCAGGCCAGCTGCTGCACACGAGCTACCCGCTGCTCGCAGGAGCGCGGCATGGGCAGCCGTGTCAGCCCATCCTGGCAGCAGCGCTTGGCTATTGGGGAAGTATACTGGCCCACTACAGGGCCAGGTGAGGGTGAGCATAAGGGAACAAAAGGAGACACACCTCATCTCCCACCCTGACCTCTAGATATATAAGGACTCACCCTAAGAGAACAGGAACTCAAGAGAGACCAGTGGAGAGAGCCTCCAGCATACCCACCATCAACCCAGATCTCGGATCTCTGGCCCCAAATACCATATACTGGCTTTCTCAGGAGCAGAGGAGCCAAGAGGTAGACCCCTCCCCCTGACCCTTGGGCCCAAGTGGAGAGCTTCATAGGCACCCACAACTCACACTTCTCAAAAATTGCCTTTTGGAAGTTCACGTTTCTCTTTTTCCGGGTTTTCTTCTCCTCTGGGCAGCTCAGACCTGGTAGAAAGCAGGACTGCAGCCAAGCCCTAGGGTGTGTGGCCTCCCAGCTCCACCCCCCACTCCTCTTCCCAGGCCCAGCCCTTCCGGCCACTCCTGCTCTTATCTTATCCCTCAGGTCCCTCCTCCTCCCTAATCCTCCTACCACCCACCCCATTTCCTCCTCTGGTCTTACTCTTTCTGGCTGAGGTCAATTGGTTTCCATCAGAAAATGCCAGACCAGCTGCCTCAAACACCTGAAGGGCATTGTCCCCACCCCCAGGACCACAGCCAAGGTTATAGCTGTTCATAACTTCGAAGACCTGGCCAAAAAAAAAAGGCAGGGATGCTGCAGAAACAAGAGTGGCTAAGAGGTAGGAATGGCCACTCAGCTATGGGTAAGAGGGCAGCAGATGGAAAAATATGAGAGACACAGACAGTAGAGAAATAGAGACCATGGGGCCACGGCTTGAGGGAGAACTGGGAGGAGTTGGTGGGCTGGGCTCAGGGCTCTGGGCTCAGGGCTCAGGGCTCAGGGCAGCAGGAGAATGTGAGGGAGGGTTGGGGCGGGGGTCTTGACACACCTTGCCCATGTCGAGGGGCTTGTGGGACCTGCCACCCACAGCATACAGAGCCGTGTCCACAGCACCTAGTGCCACCAGGGCTGGAGAATCTGTTAGCAGGTGGAGTTTTACAGTGTCCCCAGGATGATACTCCTTGTGACCATCTACATTCAGTTCCAGCTGGCAAGGCAGGAGGTGGGACACAGTCAGAATGGGGAGAGTGTCTTTTCTTCTTTCTCTCTCCAACACACACACATGCCATCTCTCCCAATGCCAGTTACCTTGCCCTCACAGGCCTTGGCCTGGACGTCCACTCGCAGGGAGTTGGCCACTGGGAGGCCCCTATGATAGTAGAAGGCCACAAAGTAGAAGGACGGTGCCAGGTGATGGTCCACAAACACGGAGACGGAAGTCAGGGTCTTCCTGGGCTCTCGATTCACAGACACGATCTGGCCCCGGGACAGAATCTGGGGCAAGAGTGGTTCCCTCTTCACCGCGCACCTCCAGCCTTGAAACTGCTCCCCCACCCCAAGGGCTCTTTCCTGCCTCAGCCCGTCCCTGCACCCTGCCCTCCTCTACAACCCAGCTCATGCACACCATGTAGTAGTAATGAGAGAAGCTGGCCCCACTGACGCCCACGTCTCGCAGGTTGAGGATGAGACTGTCCCCAACGCGAGGGGGTCGAGAATCCAGCCGCTCAATTGACAGAAACCCAGAGCTTCGTGAGGGTGGGGCTCTCACGGTGAGCATGGCTGTGGCTGGATAGGGAGAGCCTGCAGACACCTGGAGAGAGGGGCAGGGGCAGGAGGTGGCAGGGTCAGTGGTGAGGATCTAGGCACCTAGCATCTTTCCCCAGCCTGTCCTTTTTTCCCTCCCCATGCTCTCCTGCGAGTTGGAGTCCTACCAAGAGCTGCGCTTCTGGGACGGTCTGAGGGAAAATGATGGGAATAATGACTTGGCCGCTGTTGTCTGTGTTTTGTTGAAAGTTTTGTGTTTCAGAAGCAGATCCAAGAGAAAAAAATGTGGTAGAAACTTTGACAGGAATGCCAGAGGCTGGGGAGCCCGACATGTCTCGTACCAGGGCCTAGGTGGGTGGGGGTAGGGCAGGTAAAGGGGAGTGGTCAGAGAGGTCTTGGGCCCTCCTGACCAACACCCACCCTGCCACTCCCCCTCCACCTCCAGAAGAAACCTGCAGCAGAAAGGGGGTCCCAGGCACAAGGTGTCGCTTGCTGTGGCTAAGATCCAAGGAGAAGGGAGATGACACAAAATGCCAAGATGTGAGCTCTGCCTCCTCCAACTCTCCCCCTGCAATACACAGGGTAGCGAGAGGTGAAGGAGGGAGACCCAGGAAGAGGAGCCGGAGAGCAGGGGAAAGCAGCTCAAATGTTTCTCACCCACAAGAGAGTGAGCTCCTCAGGACACAGGCCATTTCCCATTCATTTCTATGTTTGCTAAGGCCAGTGCAGGACCCAGCACACAGATGGTGCTAACATGTGTCTTCTGGATGGATGAATGGATGGATGGACAGACGGATGGGCCAAAATAAATAAATAAACTAAGGGAGAAGATGCCACTTCCCTAGAAACCACCCAGAAGCACAGTTGGAATGAGAAAGTCTCCTGGGTCTTTCCCGGCTATGGGTCCCAGATGTGGGTAAGAAGGGTGGGCAGTGGTGTCAGTGCTAGAGAACATAGGGTCAGTTCAGAGGTCAGAGGCGAGGGTCTGGGGTTATAATCAAGGGAAGCCATTCACCTGGAGACTCAATGATGGCCGCTGCAACATAGAGGCGCAGCCCCGGGAGGTCAGTAAGATGCATGTTGAGCTTTGCCAGGGCACCCTGAACCTCAGCCTTGGAGAGGGAAATGTGGCACTGGCCATCTACCAGCTGGGACAAAGAAGAAAACAGGACTTGGGGTGAGACGAATCTCCCACCTTACCCCCCTCCTCCCTCACCATCCTCACCTCCCCTGCACCCCCACCCCATCCTCTTTCCTACCTTGGTCTGATTCTCCAGCCCCCGAAGGAAAGTCTTGTCACCATTCTCACCCAGGAGCGCAAAGCGCACATATGCCACCCCCTGCACTGGCTTCCCATAAATGTACCTGCCGCCACAGAGAGATTGGGAAGAGGGTGGGCCAAAGGCTGAAGGAAATAATGCAGTGGTCTAGGAGGGAGGGGGGCTTGGGTGAGAGAGAGCAGCAGGCACATTTATACAGAATAGGAGCTTTGGGAACAGGGCCCAGAGTTACCTGGCCTGGATGTCTAACTGGATTTCACCAAGAATGCCACCTGCTATCAGGATGTAGGGCTTTCCAGGGATGATCTTCACCTCAAAGTTGGGAAGGACTGACCCAGGGCCAAGGGAAAGGCAGGTCAGCCTCTAATGAAAGGACCTCTAAAGACTCCCCTCCCTTCAGGACAGTGGCACCCATATCTCCCAGCCCCTGCCCTGCTCCCATCACCTCTCCTTCCACCCCTTATTCCCTTCAGAAAGGCACTGCTTGTCCCTCATGTTTCCAGTTCTCACCATATTTCTTCACCTCAAACTGGGTGCTGCTGTTGGATTCTGGGCCATCTGAGAATCGAGCTGAGATCTTCCAAGTCCCTGGCCTGAGGAAGGACAAGGGAGGGCCTCAGAGAGCCAGCAGCCCGGCTCCCTGGGAAGAGGACTGTAGGAGTAAACCAGAGGCTCAGGAGACCTAGGGATCTGACTCTGTGCGTTGGAGTGGAGAGCAGGGGCAAATAGGAATCAGGTGGTGTAGTTGGGGGCAACCCCCAGATGGGGAAAGCTCACTCTGAGATGTCCGGGATCACAAAGTCATCCTGGAAGATGGATGAGGAAGCGTACACCTCCCTCTTTCGTACACGGAGGCCATGAGAGTTCTGTGAAAGGAGAAAAAGTGGTCACGGGTGGGAGATCAGATCAGCAGCCCTAGCTGGTCAAGGTCAGAGGACAGGAACTCACCTCCACCGTGACCGTGATGGTGTCAGTGGACGGGCGCATCTTTTGATCCAGAGCAAAGACTCGGTACCGAACTGGGAATGGAGGGTGAGAGAGGTAAGTAGGGGTCCAGGAGCAAAGGGAGGGTGGGCCCCGGTCTCCCCACCCCTTCCAGGGAGTGAGGGGGAGAACAAACATTTGCTAAGCAGCCTTCCTGTGTGGCACCTTCAGGTCATCTCACTTAAGGGGTTGGGAGAGAATTAAAGGTAGAAGCCCTGGGGCTAAGACCCACCTCGCTGGCCAGGGTTATAAATAGGCTGGTCGGTCTGCAGAAAGAGGTGCCCCCGGCGAGAGGAGAAGAGAAGGTTGACGCCCTGAATATCTATCTCTTTAGACCCTGTGTTCTTCAGCCACGGTGACTGGGCCACCAGCTGGACCTCAGGGCCTCCAAGGAGGCTTTTGAGGCCACAGCTCTCCGCACCTCTCAGGTGCATCTGTCAGGAGAGGGAGAGGGAAAAGGAGTAGGTCAGAGACAGAGCAGAAAGAAAAAAACAGAGACTGAGACAGAAGAAAGGAAGAGGACCTTGAGGTGGGACGAGGGGAGGAGAGGGAAGAGGGTGAGAAGGCAGACATTTACAGAAGACAGAAAGGAAGAGTGGGAGGTGCTGAGCAGGAGTGAGTGGCATCTGGTTACCTGGACATTGAGAAGAATGAAGTCTTTTTCTGAGGTGAGGGTGAAGTCCACCTTTGGGGAGCAGGGGACATTAAGCTTGTATGGGTTTCTCAGGAACACTGATCCTTTCACTACCTGTCCCTGGGGAGCATCCTGGAGCTGCAGCCCCACCGATAGGGGGACCCCCAGGTGAACCACAGAGGGAGAAAACAGGAGCAACCTGGGGAGAACAGGTAAGGGTAAGCAGTCGGCCTCTACTCCCTCTTCTCCAGATGCTCCACCCTGCCCTTCCACCTCTGGCTCCTGAATCTGCTCGCCCTGCCCCACGCCTACTCTCCTATCGCCAGCCCTGCCCCCATTCAAGTAGCACAGCACCCTGCCTCCAGGACCTGGGCTCCTGCAGAGACAAGGCAAAGAAGCTGGACACCCAGGTCAGACCCCAGAGAAGCCTCATGGCTGGAGGACCCAAGAGATCAGACTCATCCGTCTGTCTGCTCCTTTCTGGTCAATCTCGGGCTTGGAGCAGGGTTGACTCTGGACCTTGCTCCTCCCCTGGCCGTTAAGCCGGGAAACCACGTGACAGCCAAGAAATGCAACTGGCCCCTGGCCCAGTATTGGGGGGTGAGGGGAACACCCCAGACACCTGGGTCTCTGAGGGAATCTGAAGAAATCATAGCCCAGAGATAGATCCTCTTTCCCTGTTAACCCCTCTCATACCAGTGCCCTGGGCATCTCCCCTACTAGGAGTAGCTGGGTACATGTATGCATACATGCTCAGTAGTGAGTGTAGCACACAGTTGGAGCCACGTGGCTTCTTTGTCAAGGCCCTAACAAAACAAGATGCTAAGACACTAGTTTCTTACTATAACCCCCACAAAATCTGAACTACACCAGGCCTTTGCTTTTTGCAGGCCCTGACGGAAATTCCATGGTTTAGATCAGGCACATCCTCAACACCCCACAGGGAGAACTGACCTCAATGTCCCTTTTCCTCTCTGAACAATGAGGCAAAGTTCAGGCTCAAGTGTGGCTTTACCTCTAGCCCCAAACGAGGTATCGCGCATCACATTAAACAAAAGACACCCAGAAAACAGCACCGGCACAAGTACTTTATTTGGCAGTTTCAACCCAACATGTAGGGAAGAGAACCCTGCCCTCCCTCACCAGCCTCCCCAGAAACCCCACCTTCCCAAGACAATCAGAGCAGCACCTTGCTGTATGAAAGGCAGCAGCCATGGCCCTGGCACAGTTTCTGGCTCCACTTCCATGGAAGAGCAGAGAAGCGTTGCCCAAACCCGACCACTGGCTTGGAGCCCAGGTAAACAGCAGCAGTCACGCCTGACCCTTTGCACGGCCATGGACCCAACACAAATCCTGGTCCTAAGCTTTCCCAAGGTGACCCTGTCTCAGCCACCACTGGGCAACACTCCTGGGCCCCTCTAGCCCCACTCTGGGGAGATGTGTAATGATGAGTAGAATCCTCATGTCTCCGGCAGACGCAGGAGGGTTCCAGAAGTGGTGGAGACACTGTACAAGAGAAAGACACAGCTAGAGCCAGACACATAGGCCCAAGGTCTAGGGAGAACTCAGAACTTGGCCAGTGATGTTCCAGGGGGTTCCAGAGGAGAGAGGAGCTGGGCTTCCTTAGTGAATGAAGCAAGAGTGGGGAGGAAACCCAACCTTGGGTCATTGTTCTGTCAACTGCCAGAGACAGGGGCAAGACTCACCAGTCCACCAGCTGGGCCCCAATGAGGTCATGCACGTGGTAGGCAAGGCCGAGTCGTACCGCGGCAGGTGCCCGCCGACCCAAGAGCTCTGAAAGGAGTAGTTCCCGGTACTTGGCCTTCCGAACCATGCCGAGGACAGCCTGGCGCCCTGGAGGAGACATGGCACAGGAGTGGGGAAAGGTAAGGCCTGCAGGCCAGAGGAGCCACCAAAAGGTGTTCTTGAGGGGCTGGGAGCTTGAGCTGCAGGCAGGATACCTTTAACAAAATACTTAATGAATCTCCCAGCTCCAGGCACAGCTAGCCACCAACTCCCAGCATCTCGGACAGTAAGGACTCCAGCATTCACCAGCTGCCTAAGCGGAGTGGGAAGGCAAGAGAGATGAGGCCTTGGCTCTGAGAATCTTCTCTCCTCACTGTCCACTAATGTTTGGATACTGTCTCCAGAAACACAGGCAACCATGTAAAGGGGCTGGTAACAGACGTCCCACCCCCACCCTGGGGTGGTTCTGCTCACGATCCATGCCCTTGCTGGTCCCATTTGCGTACCCGACTGACCCCACCCCCAATGCCTTCTTTTCTTGCTATTACTTGTTTGCTGAAACCACTCTCAGAAGCCCTCTCTTACCACATTCCCTGATACACACTTAGTCCCACCCCCTGGGGAGAAGTAAGGGTCTTTCTTCTGTGTTCCTGCCATTGCCTCCACAGACCTCATCATGGCTCCTCCCATATCTTAGTGAAAAGAATTTATAAAATGCTTTCACATAAACCACAGGTTACGACATAGGGAACCTGAGCCAAATACAGCCCCTGAATTGGTATTTTTATTTAGCCCTTGCCTGCTGGTTGTTTTCTTAATGTGAGTGCTTTAGAGGCATCATAGCTCCTACCATTCTCTATTCTCTTATCTTAGCATGATTCACATCAGACATTTATGATTCTTGCCAGGCCTCTACGTGTAATTTGATTAGCCACCCAGATCTCCTGAATTTTTGTCCAGGGCTCTTTCTATGGCCCCAGGTAAGACAGGCCTCCTCTTTTGGGGGA
This sequence comes from Pteropus medius, assembly GCF_902729225.1. Classification (NCBI taxonomy): domain Eukaryota; kingdom Metazoa; phylum Chordata; class Mammalia; order Chiroptera; family Pteropodidae; genus Pteropus; species Pteropus medius. The sequence continues at coordinate 372,188 of NW_024349566.1, forward strand.
GGAATACAAATTCACGTCATTTTACTAAAAAGAAGAGTCAGCCTTTTGGGCAGGTTCAGCAAAAGGAAAAGGATAAGGCTAGATAGGAGAGAGGCAGAGAGGTGCCAGATGATTGATTTGGTTGATCCCCCAAGTCTCACGTGATCTCTGTGTCCCTGAAGCCAAAGGTCTGTGTCATTTGGTCCTGCTGGAAGCTAAGGTCCCCACAGGCTGGAAGCACCGAAGCCAGAAACTTCTGCACTGCCCCAGCATATGATCGGCCATCGCAGGCCTTGAGGACCTGGAACCAGATGAGAGACATGTTCTGGCTCCTTCCTTGCCCTCCAGGGACTTCTCTCCCAGGATATTTCTCTGCACATGGGAGGCAGATTCCCTTCTGCTCAGGCCCTTCCACCTCTCATATTTTTCTTCCTTCTACTCCTCCTTCTCCTCTCCCTCATATTACTACTTACCAGAGCCCTTTGTCCTCTCTGTAAAAGGCGTGGGGGGTGGGGGTGGGAATTGTCTCTTTTCTTTTTATTTCCTTTCCCCAGTTTCCCTGCCTGCCCACCCCCACTCCTTATGACACACACACAATCGCACGCACTCTGTTCTTGTAGTCTTCGGTGAAGATAATTCCATGAGCATCCAAATCGAACCCTAGCTGGATGATTCTGATCTCCCCCTGCTCTTGAAGTGCCTTCTGTGTCCAAATAGATGGAAGTGAAAAGAAGGGTGTCAAGGTAAGATGCTCCACTCCCCTCTGGGCATTTCGGGGCAGGGAGATTTTTATATGCCCATATTGGAGATTTTTTCTCTAAATAAAGGAAAAACTGTAGAAGGAAAATCAGGTGGATCACCAAATAGTCTTTTCCAAATAGTTACCCCCGCTCCCACCCACCCACCTCATCTGTTGTCAGTTAACCAGTCAATACACATTTTCTAAGACCAATCATATGCCGGACACTAGATAAAATACAAAACACAGACTATGCCCTTAAGGAATTAACAGTCTGGATTTGGGATAGAGGAAGGTAAAGAGGAATATAGAATAAAATGTTTAAAACAAATACAAATCAACCAGGACCACTGTTTCTAGGAATACAACAAGAATCAACCTACCCACTAAAAATTAATTAAAATGCTAAGTAAAATATTATTTTAAAAGTTTTAAGCACTAAAGAGCTCACAACATAATAAGGAATTACCAGACTAATATAAACTCTAAGTGAACACAAGAATTCATAGAAGTAATTGGGACATGGAGAGCATTTGACGATCTCAACAAATATGTCCAGCACGGTCAAAAATAATTGGACACACAAGAAAAATTCAAAAGAAACTGACAATAAAAACAGACACAAAAAGACATGTTATCATGGAATTATCAAAAACCAACTGCTTTTTAAAAATGATGTTTATGATGCTGAAATAAATAAAAGCCAAGATAAAAAACTTCAGCAGAAAATTATAAAAACTGACATAACAGATCTGAAAAAGATCTAAGTAGAAATTCTAGAACTAAAAAACAAGGCAAGTGCAATTAAAAACTCAATGGAAACCAATGTTACCCCAACAAAAGAGAGAGGAAGGAAGGAAGGAAGGAAGGGAGGGAGGATGGGAGGGAGGAGGAGGAGGGAGGGAGGAAGGAAGGAAGGAAGGAAGGAAGGAAGGAAGGAAGGAAGGAAGGAACTCAATGGATGGGTTTAATGGACAACAGCACAGCTAAATAAAAAGCTACTAATCTATAAATCATATCAAAAAAATTAACCAGAACAGTCAAAAAGATTGAAAATGCAAACAAGAGACTAAGTGACTTAAAGGATAAAAAGAGAAGGTCAAATGTATGTTTAATTGGAGTCCCAGTAGGAATGAAGAGATAATAAGGTAGGGGGAATATTTAAAGAGCCAATAACAAATCCACAATCACAAAAGTATATTAATCTAGCTTTCATTAACTCATAGAACAAACAGACAAAATAATAGTGAAGAAATAGAAGACTTCAATAACTCTAGTTAGAAATTAATAACTGAATAATGCATATTCTTTTCAAATATACATAGAATACTTAGCAAAACTGGGCAAATAGCACAAAGCAAGCCTCAAAAAGTTTCAAATGACTGAAATCATATTGTATATGTTCTCTGGCCACAATATCATTTAAAACAAAAATCAGTAACAACAAAGTAATAAGAAAATGTTTAGAAATTAATACATACATTTCTAATCAACCCAATGAATCAAAGGAAAAAAAAAAAGAAAATTAGAAGACACTTTGAAATGAACGATAATGAAAATATATAAACCTCAATACTTAGCAGAAAACTACAGCCTGACATGAATCTATTAAAAAAGAAGAGAAGATTAAAATTAATGGGGGTAAAAAGGTAGAATAAACTCAACGGTAGGGGATAAACAGATTAATAAAATAGAAAACATGCATATGAGGGAGCAACAAAACTAAGTGTTAATTTTTTTTAAAGACTATTAACATTGATAAACCACTGGTGAGACTGACCAAGAAAAAGAGGGGAGAAACCTAGAAAAAGCACAGATAACCAATATAAAGAATGAAAAAAAAAGTTATCACTACAGATTCTACAAACAATGAGATTGCAAACTTTATACTAATAAATTTGAATATTTAGATGAAATTGATGAATTCCTAGAAAAATACAATTTCTTCCATGAGAATGGACAAAATGGGATATTCACAAAACAGAAATCTGTGAAAATTAATGAGTTCCGGGAACCTGTATTTTTGAAGCAGCAGCCCAGGTAATTCTGATACAGGTAGAACTCAGGACATACTCTGAGAAACACTGCCTTAAATGCTGGTATCTCCCAGCACTGGATTTGGCCCTATTACCTTTCACTGTAAATCCAAGGTCCTTAACCTTGGCCCTCAGAGAATCTAGGAAACACCCTCCCCCACCCCAAGTTATATATGTACCTTGTATATATATGGCATGTATACATTTTTCTAGAAAGAGAGCCATTGCTTTCATTATCTCCCAAAGTTTACAAAAAAGTTAAAAATCATTCTACTCACTCTTTCTACCCGATCTCACCCACATCCACTGAACCACTACTCACATCTCTATAACTTCCAGTTCTATATCACTGGCTCAGAATTCTCTCCAAACCCTCATATCCAATTGTCTACTACACATTTGCCTTTGGATGCTCCACAAGAACCTCCAACTCAACTTGCACAAAATTAAACACATCATTTCTGTCCTCAACAACTCAGCGTGGTCTTATTCTATTCACTCCACCAACCACCTAGCCTGTCATCTGGAAAGTCAGTTATCCTGGATTCCTCCCTCTCTTCCCACTTCCCACATCCCTCACCTAGCCTCTCCTCTCTACTATGCTACCCTAGTTTAGGCCTTCACCAGTTCTCAGCTGCAATATCTTCCTGATTTCCCTGCCTCATCTCACTACCTCCAAGCCACCCAACACACCGTTCTCTCTCCTGTTTAACATGCTCTACCAGCTCAGTGTAAAACGGAAATATTGATGCACAAGGCCTGTTGTAATCTGACATCTTCCTGTATTACCAGCGGTGTTAAGCTCCAACCATGCCCAATGATTCAGTTTCCCCAAAAGCTTCGCTCTTCCACATCCAAAATTTGGCACGCTCCCTACTGCCCTAGGATCTTTTTACAGGGTTTGTAGCACTGCAGTGCCTGGCACAGAAAGAATCTAACGCTTGCTGAACGGCAGAATGGCTGGCGGACAGACTGAGGATTCTGAGTACGGCTTCGGTCGGTGGCACTGGCACCCCTCACCAGCTGCCGGTCAGCCGCGGTCCGGTCGGGCACGAGGCTGTACACCTGGCTCTTGAGTGCGATAGGCGGCAGCGCATCTTCGAACAGGCCTCGCGGGAACAGCCCCACCAGCTCCGTGACTGCTGCGCGCGCCGACCCTGAGTGGGGAGACCTGGTCACTGGGAGGCGAATTGGGGGAGGTAAAGAAACTATTATGGGGGCGCCTTCTCCCAACATCTAAGGTGACGAGAGGAGAGGCCGCTGGGGCTGGAGTCTTGAGCCTCGCCCTGGGGTTGTCATGGTTACCTGCCTCGCCCCTCAGAGGATCTGCCTCTGTATGACCTCGTTCCCGCCACCTCTTCAGTCCCAGCGTCTCCGGGACCAGGCGCTGCCTCTTCCGGCTCATGTCCCGGGATCTTGTGGAGCCCGGTAAGGGGTAGGTATTGAGGAAGAAACCACGAAAACAGAGACTTCCGGCGCGGAGCAGTGACGTCCTCGGAGACCAGTCAGCCAGTGTAAGCTGGACAACGCGATGACGAAGGAGGCCTCCTCTCGTCCTCTCTCGGGCTCTGACTGGAAGGGGCGGCGCCGATGAGGATTCCAGTTCCTCCCGGGCCTGCTGAGGCCCCACGGCCAATGCTGCTTGGCTGCCTCCAGGAGCTCTCACATCACGGACCTCGGGCGGGGTGCCTGGGGCCACGTCGCGTTCAACTTCCAGGTGGAGAGTGCACCCTCATCCCACCGCCCACGAAGGATTTGCCCGCCACTGTCGCTGAATGATTGCATCGCCTGGAGCGGAAAACCACTTTTGCATCCCTCTTCGACTTCTGGTGTACCTGCCCGTGACGTCATAGCTCGACAGAGGTAGAAGTCGAGGTTGGCGTGTTCAGAGGTAACCAGATCCTTGATCTGAGCCGGAACTCTTCCTAACCTCACGGTCTTGGGAAGATCGCAGAGGGGGCTGAGGGTGGAGAGGTCAAGGGGAAAGGCCGCGGGTGGAGCTGGCCATGGTTCTGTGCGAGGGACTGGCGGCCTGCCTGTTTTAAGGCCATAGCCAGGCCATCAGGAGGTTCGCTTAGTTCTGACCTGGAGTCCCCCTTCTCCAGGCCTCCTTTGTAGAAGGACAACTTTCTCCCATCTCTCAGGACCCCATGGAGCCCAGAGGGACCAAGAGAGGAGCTGGGAAGATAGAAGCAGCTGAGCCTCACAACAAACTCCCCCGCCCAGCACCCTCATTACCCACAGACCCTGCCCTCTACTCTGGGTCCTTTCCTTTTTACCGGCGCCCTTCCCAGCTGGGCTGCTTCTCCCTGGATACCCAACGCCAGTACCATGGAGATGCCCGAGCCTTGCGCTACTACAGCCCACCCCCCGCCAACGGTCAGGGCCCCAACTTTGACCTCAGAGATGGATACCCCGATCGATATCAGCCCCGGGACGAGGAGGTCCAAGAGCGCCTGGACCATCTGCTGCGCTGGCTCCTGGAGCACCGAGGCCAGCTAGAGGGGTGAGCAGACCACAGCACATGAGATGGAGAGACCAATACCTTCCCCCCTAAAATTAGGAGAGCCAAAGATAGAGGGCATTCAGTCCTTCAAAGGACTATTCGTTGGGGGCTATTCTTTGGGGGAGCCATCTGAGCTAATGCTTGTGTCAGATCTTCAGCCTCTAACTCCTCCCTCTCAGGGGTCCAGGATGGCTGGCAGGGGCCATAGTGACATGGCGGGGGCACTTGACAAAACTGCTGACAACACCATACGAGCGGCAAGAGGGCTGGCAGCTGGCAGCTTCCCGGTTCCAGGGGACACTGTACCTGAGTGAGGTGGAGACACTGGCTGCTCAGGCTCAGAGGCTTGCCCGGCCACCCCTCCTCCGGGAGCTTATGTACATGGGGTACAAATTCGAGCAGTATATGTGTGCAGGTGAGAGTTGCCCCTGCTCTGTAGCCCCCTTTCCCTCCCCCAGAGACTGAGAGCCTCCACCCCTACTGCTGCTTCTCTCCTTGTGCAGACAAACCTGGAGGCTCCCCAGACCCCTCTGGAGAAGTCAACACCAACATGGCCTTCTGCTCCGTGCTACGCAGCCGCCTGGGAAACCACCCCCTGCTCTTCTCAGGGGAGGTAGACTGCACAGACCCCCAGGCCCCATCCTCACAGCCCCCTACTTGCTATGTGGAGCTCAAGACTTCCAAGGAGATGCACAGCCCTGGCCAATGGAGGAGCTTCTACAGGTTCAGGAGGGAGTTGGGCAGGGCAAGAGCTTAGAACTGACAGCTGGGAAAGGAACTTGGGGTAAGAGGAGGAGACTGGAGGGTAGAGGTGGGGTCCCACTGACACCTTGCCTTTCCTGACATGACAGACACAAGCTCCTGAAATGGTGGGCTCAATCATTCCTCCTGGGGGTCCCAAATGTTGTCGCTGGCTTCCGTAACCCAGAGGGTTTCATCTGTTCTCTCAAGACTTTTCCCACCATGCAGATGTTTGAACACGTCAGGGTAAGGCAATGGAGTCACAGCACCCACCTGTGTCCCCCAAGCAAGACCACAGGTACAGGGTCCAGGGCCGCAGCACGCCTTCCCCTTCTCCCACCCTTGCCCTCACTCATCTCTGCCTCCTCCTCGGCCCTCTCCAGAATGACCGTGATGGCTGGAATCCCTCCGTGTGCATGAACTTCTGTGCTGCCTTCCTTAGCTTTGCCCAGAACACAGTTGTCCAGGATGACCCCAGGTGAGGCATTCAGCTCTACCCCTCCCCTCTGGGCCCAGAAGCTCGGCTTCCAGTCCTCAACTGGTGACTCCATTTTCCCCTCAGGCTCGTCCACCTCTTCTCCTGGGAGCCTGGTAGGCCAGTCACAGTGTCTGTGTATCAAGATGCACCCCATGCCTTCCTGCCCACGTGGTATGTGGATGCCATGACCCAGGACCTCTCATTACCCCCTAAGACACCTTCCCCCAAGGACTGATGCTTCAGAGGGGACTGGTCCTGTCTCCGTGCACAGATAAAGGCATATTTCTAGGTGGTTCTCCCTGCTGTGTCTTTTGAGCTGAGCTGAGTCTTCCCTACCCAGCACAGCACCTCAAGTACTCATAGGTGGTTTGCTCTTTTATTATTACATTTTTACACGAGGGCCATTCACTGTGTGTAGAGGCTAGCTGCAAAGACGATGTCCCTCCGTAGCAGGGTAGCTGCTGTCTCCATTTTAGCACCTAGCACAGGCTCACCTACCAGGCGGGCTGCCCCCCGCAGCGAGCGACACATCTCAGCCAGGCGCTGGATGCAACGGACCACCAGGCCTTCAGGGGTCCCAGAGAGCCCTGCCAACTCAGAGAAGGGCTATGGGGGAAGCAGGGTGGGGACTGAATTCAATAGGTCTGGGCAGCCTCTCCCCAACCAGCCATCCACAAAACCCCAAACCCCAGTTACTCACCATGCCCCGAGCCCACTCGTACACAACCTCGACCAGCCCAAAATTCAGCTCCCCTACAAATTCTTCCACTGTCTGGTTCAGGCCACAGGCCACCTGGACCTCACCAATCCGCTTGGCCACAGCCCGGACACGTTCTACTCCCTACAGATGGGGAAGGAGAGATTAAGACCTGCCTTCCTGCTCCGGGATGGAGGAGGCTCAGATCAAGGAAGAAGTCATTCCAGCTCTTAGGAGCACTTACAGGACTGGAGAGGTCAATTGGGGAAACTTTGGGGTGGGGACTGAGAATGCTACCCTGCGGCCAGGGTAGAGGAGGAGTGGGTCCCATACCTGTTTGAGAGTGCTTGGGAGCTGCTCCCCAGTGTCCCCAGAGCTCTGGCAGACCAGGCCAGAGAGCAGGGCCGCAATCTCCTCTGGCTGCAGGGCACTCAGAGCATTGTCAAACATGAGTTCAGTGAGGAGCAGTTCATGGCTGCTCATGGCACAAGCCACCCGCCCCGCCAGCTTCACTGTGCCTGCCTCATCTACATAACCCAGGATTCGAAGCACCTAGAAGAAAGATAGTGGGTGTTGGGAGCCGACCATCCTCTCCCTTGCTGGCCCCCCTGCCCCCCACCACTCTCACCTCTACTCGCTGGTGGTACTCGGGGAGCAGCAACAGCGACTGATCTGACAGCAGGAAGCGCAGCCGCTCCATCTCCTTCTGTATCTGCATTCGCTCCCGCAGCTTCAGGTACTGCAGAAAGCCACAGGGAGAGCCACAGGCCAGAGCATGTTAGCCTACCTCTTGCCCTCAAAAGGAAGAGGGAGTTGATGAGGCGAGAGGGAGACGGAGGAAGGCTGAGGACCAGGGCTGAGATGGAGGTGGGCAGCTTACAGGGGACCAGAAAGGAAATGCCCCCTCCAGCTTTGGAGCTAGCATCCAGAGCCCTACCTGGGTAGGAAAACGGGGGCTGTGCACGCACTGGGCCCCCCGGATCAGCTCCTCAAGCTTCCGGGCCCGGAGCTCGCCTTCAACCACTGACACATCCTTGAGCTGCAAGTCATTGACAGGGTCAAGGGTAGGGGGTCCTGCTGGATAGGCCTGAGCCAGACGCAGCAATTCCTGGACAGCAGTGGTCACAGCAGCAATGGGAGGATCCTTCCTGAGGAAGGAGCAGATGAGACTTCTCTTCCACAGGAATCACCCCAGGCACTTCCCTACTCCCCATTACGTGGTCCCTCCCCAGGAAACAGGACTCCCCAGCATCTCTGACTTGAATTTCGGTAGCTGCCTCTTGCTGAAATCCTCCAGGATCTTCTCTCCATTCACCCGGAGCACTTTGGTGGTGATGGCAGCCACGTCTCCTGTCTGGAGCTTGGCCACAGTATGGTCACAAGGCCCTGTGAAAAGGGGAGAGCAGGGTCAGACCTTGCCACGAACCCAGTTCCTACATTGCTGTCAGGAACCTGGCTATCTGCCCCACTCTTACCTTCAGGCAAGAACAGCTTGAATCCTATGAGGTCATCCGGGTAGGGCACATCTGGGGAGGCTGACCCCCTCTCCTGTGGGTCCTCAGACGTGGGTTTATCACACAAAACCAGGGTTGTGAATACTCTGCTCATGGAGTTCGAGGAGACCTAGAGAGGTGGGGAGGTCAAATGGGCCATCCGAGGAGTAGACAGCAAAGGTAGAGATCACATCCCCACCCTCAGGCAGGGATCATGGAGCAACCATGCAGAGCCCACCAATATAGACTGGTAACCAAGTCAAGCAATCAAAGCAGAGTGTGGGGATGGGGGTGGGGATTATGGGGGCGTTCAGAAGATGAGGTGGGCATGAAGTGGTGATGGAAAGGAAAGGAGGGCAAAAGGGGAACATGAAAGCACTGGTGAGCATAACCGGCCCCCATTAAATGGGGAAGACAGAGAGGGCTTGCTCCTCCCTCCCTTTGGGGCCCAAATTCCTCCTGCCCTCACCTGCAAGATCACACCCAGGACATTGTGATGCTCCTGATTCTTCACAACCACCACCCTTCCAGCTGAGAGAGATTTTAGCCCGTTTACAGACTCTAGGACACGGCGCTGAAAAGCGGGGATATGCACAAAGGAGACAGGGAGGGTCACAAGGACACTGGGATTAGGTTCAGAAGCACCCAGAGTGTCGAATTCTCTTCCTTCCCGCCCCCCGACCCACTGCCCCAACACACACACACACTCATGCACCTGGATCAGGCTCCGGGTCTCTGTCAATTCCTCCCCCCAGCGGTAATACTCAAGCAGGTCAACCAGTTGGCCAGTCACGTCAGGCTCCTCCAAGGCCCCCAGCTTCTTGGTCAGTTCAGCCAGAGACTGTTCATGGGCCTGGGCACAAGTGGGAGCAGGTATGAAACGAATCTTCAGGCTCAGTCTGCTACAGCCCCACCTTCACCCCACTAGCCTCTAGATGCCCACCTCTCCAGCCTGGCTTCCCATGTCCAACATCCTGCCCAGTATACTGGTCACCCTAACCCCTCACCTTGCTGTCCTTGCGAGATGGAAACTCAGAGAAGCTCCTCTTCATCATGTCCTCCACCCTGAGGGCATCTACCCGCAGCAGGTTAAGGATCATGGTGTACGTGAGGCGGAACTGCGACTGCAGCTGAGACGGCTTTCCCTAGGCCGAGTGAGAGAAGTCGGTGAGATCAGGGTAGAACTTGCTGCTCCCCAGCCAGCCCTCTGAGGACTGGCTCTACCCCAGCAGAGCTAGTCCCAGCTCCATAACTACGGGACTGTAGACAAACTGCCTGCTCGCCAATTCTGCAAAATAAAGGGCGGAAAATTAAGTAATAGACTCTCAAAGGTCCTATCTAGCTCCACATTCAGTGAAAAGGCTAGAGATGAGATCCAATCTCATCTTTGGATCAGCTTACTCCTACGTTGTCTCCTCCCAAGCAGAAGAAAAAGTAGAAAGGAGAGAGGAAGAGGGTTGGAAGAGAATCCAGTAGGTCCCCAAAGCTGGGACCCTCCTGGCTCCAGCTCACCATCATCATGCGGTGCAGGTCCACCATCTCAGGCACGCGGCCTTTGCAGAGCAGGATGACAGTGCCTGTGGGGTCCAGGCCCCTCCGGCCTGCCCGGCCTGCCATCTGCACATACTCCCCGGGGAGCAGGTCCCGGAAGGTGGAGCCGTCGTGCTTGCGCATGGAGTCAAACACCACTGTTCGGGCTGGCATATTTACACCCATGGCGAAGGTCTCTGTGGCAAACAAGACCTGGGACGGGGAAAGAGAGGATCATCAAGGGGCTACACAGAGACCAGTCTTGACTAAGCACACCTTACCACACCTACGTAGCCAAGGCTAAGTAGACACCTGGCTCCATCCAGATGGTTAACTCGCAGAGTCCCATTCAACTCTCCAGACAAGTCTAGAATGGGAACTATAATTTTCCTCAATTTATTTGGCTACCTATTTCTTTCCTTGTACATCCATATCCCACTCCCATCCCCCCGCTGTCAGTCATTCCAACGTTTTTAAAATCCTTGTATGAATACGTTCTTGCACATTGTGCCTTGTTTTTTGGGCACGTAATTTACAATTCACATTAAAGGTAGCTATATAACTCCTGTTTTCTTACTTCTTTCCTCCAAATAGTGTTTCCAGCATCCATCCACGTTCCTGTGGTTATACCTAATCTTTTGCTTCTAACTGTGGCAGGACACTCTCTGGAGTGCATGCCCTACACTTACCTGCATGTTCTCCCAGTGAAGAACACCTCAGTACCACCAGCAACACCCTGCCACAAGCCTATAGCCAACAAAGGAAGAGCAGGCATATTCCCTCATGGACCAGGGTGAGAACTTCGTTGTGGTTTATACTCAAGAATAGAATTTAGGGTCAAAGAACATGTTATACTTATTTTTGCCTAAAGAGTGTCAGGGTGCACTCCAGAGTGGCCACACCTGCACAAGGTTTCCTATAATCCTATACAAGCATACCTCACTTCATTGCAGTTCGCAAATATTGCATTTTCACCAATATCAAGGCGAGACCCTCCAAGAGCAAAAAGATTATGACTCGCTGAAAGGCTCAGATGATAGTCAGCATCTTTTAGCAATAAAGTATTCTTGTAGTTAAAGTAGTACTTTGTTTTTAGACATAACGTTATTGCACACTTAATATGTAGTATAGTGTAAACACAACTTTTATATGCACTAGAAAACAAAAAGCTCACATGACTCACTTTATTGCAATATTCCCTTTACTGCAATGGTCTGGAACTGAACCTGCAATATCTCTGAGGTACGCCTATAGTTTCCTACGTCTTTGGCAACACTTGGCATTAGCCAGTTTCCTAAGTTTTACCAGTCTAATAATCGTAAAGTGATATCTCATGAGTATATCAAATTTGCATTTTGCTGATGACGACTTATATGCTTGCTAGCTTTTCTGTTTTCTCTTCTTAATATGACCTGTTCGTATTTTATGCATCCCCACTTTAAGATGAGAAACCTAAAGTCCATGGAGATTAAGTAATTTGCCCAAGGTCCCACAGTGAGTAAGTGGTGGAGCAGCATGTGCACCTTGACCAGGCCGCGGCTGAAGAGCATCTCCACAATCTCCTTGAGGATGGGCAGGATGCCGCTGTGGTGCACACCCAGGCCTCGGTGCAGAAGCTCCGACATGTGCAGGACCTGCAGGGGGCCGAGGCCGGTGGTCAGGGGTGGGGTCACAGAGCACCCCATCCCCAGCAGTCTCCAAGTCTCCCCTCCATACCTGGGGAAGCTGGCGGTCAGAACCACGGAGGCGAGCAAGGCAGCGCTGCAGGAAGATGTGAATCTCACTCTTCTCTGAACTTGTGGTGAGGTCAAGAGAGGTAAGGCCTGAGGCCTGCTCATCACAGCGGCCCCGGGAGAAGGTGAACACCACCACAGGCAGCTGCGCACGGGTACGGAGGAAGGCCAGGAGGGACAGGTACACACCACGGTCCTGCGGAAGGGGGTACAAAGGGGCAGAGGTTGAGTCCCTGAATCAATGGGGGCCAAAGTAAAGAACTGTCAAGACAGTCACTGCTCAGACCTTAAGTCCAAACCCTGGGAGATGAGGGAAGAAAGGATGGGAAGAAATAGGTGGTGACGGGTACAAAGCCTGCTGGTTCTTACCTGTGCAGGCCCCCCGTGATGTGTGGGCTGTTTGGCCCCAAAGGTCTGGGCATGTTTGCTCATCCTCTCCTTTTTGGCATCCACAGCTGCATAATACCTGGGGTATGTGGAGGGCAGCCATCACAGTCATACCCAGCCAGACCCAGCCCTGAATCTCCCCTATCTCCGGCTTACCCCTTTGTGTGAAAGGTGCCTCGGGAGTCTAGCAACAGGAAGAGCTCACCCTGGGTCTTGGGGCTATTCCCTGTGAAAAGATAATGCTCCAGGGGGACAGGGCGAGCGACGGTGCTGATGACATAGATCTGGCGACGCTTCAGTCGTCTGAGTGAGAAGGAGATGGGAGTGTAGGAAGGAGCAGCTCATGTCTCCACCACCGTCCCCCTTTTGGCCTCACCCAAACTAGGAACCGGATTAGAAGGCTGTCTCCATCATTGTATCTCTCAACATGCAAAGTGGTCTGGGCCCAAGTGGGCCATGTTCCCCACCCTCTACCATTTCTCCTCTCCGCCCATAAGGCCTGATCACTCTCCCTGATATGGCAATCTCTGCCCCCAACCCCAACCAAGGAATACTATAACCCCCTTCACCCAAGCATCCCAGAACACACGTCTCACCCAATCCAGTCGGCAAATTCAAGGGCATTGGGGACAGTAGCACTCAGAAGGATGATGGAGACATGGTCAGGGAGCATGATGAGCACCTCCTCCCACACGACCCCACGCTGGACACAGAGAAGGAAGACAAGTCACAGGCAGCTCAGAGGGGGCTGCCCTTCTGCTCCTAGGGTTCCGTTTGGGGGCCAAAGAACATAGTAAGATTTTAGGGTGTGTGGAATAGGGAACTGCTGAACTAGCTCCACAGGAAAGAACTGCTGGGGTCAATGATGCTCCTTACCTCAGCATCGTTGATATAGTGAACCTCGTCAAAGATGACCCACTCTAGGTCCCGGATGACATCTGAGCCGCTATACAGCATGGAGCTGGGGGAGAAAAGACCAAAGGCTGACTCCCCAGTGGTTCCTGTCCCCACCCTCAACTTAGCCAACATGCTCTCCAAAGCAGCCTCATCTTCCTAACCAAAAATCCACCCATATTGAGTGCCCATCTCTCACCGAAGGATCTCTGTCGTCATGATAAGGCAGGAGGCCTCCGGATGCAGCTGTACATCGCCAGTGAGCAGCCCCACATCCCCAAATGTGTTTCGGAAGTCTCGGAACTTCTGGTTACTCAGAGCCTTGATAGGCGAAGTGTAGATAGTGCTGGGAAGAGGGCATGAAGTTAGCCAGTCTCCCCCACAGACTTGTGGTCAGCCCCTCCTCTCCCAACCTGAGCCTTCCCAGCAGCATGCTGCTGAGCTCAGGTGCCCCCTTTCTTCACCCAAATTGCCCTCCTCATGACATGACCCCAGAAAAATGTTGTCCCCCAACCCCTTCCTAAACTAAGTGCATGCAGGTCATTCTTCTAACTTCTCTCCCGGTACCTTCTCATTTCTCTGTGGACCCCTGTCTCAGTTTTTCCCGTAAACCCCCCATCTAAAAAATGAAGTTTAGGATTTGAGGAAAAGATGAGGTTTAGAAAGGATGAGGGAGAAAACAGGGATGGCTGGTGAAGGGGAAAGTCGAGGAGAGGACCTGTACCGCGTCATGTGCTTCTGGGCAAGGGCAATGGCATATTCAGCCACAACTGTCTTCCCCGCGGATGTATGAGCCGCCACAAAGACTGAGTCGTGCCGTTCCAAGTGCAGAATGGCCTGTTTCTGGAACACATCAGGCTCAAATGCCCACTGTGGGAGAGAGAAATAGATGGCAGTTGAAGAACAGAGTGGGGGCCTTCCTGCCTCTGGCTCACTGGGCATGCAGGGCAGTAGGGAGAAGGCCTGAGTGAGGCGAAGCTAGTACTGAGGTCCAAGACTGGCCTGGAAGGCTTCTGGTAAGGAGAGGAGACGAGGAAGAGGGCTGGAAGGAAGCAGCGGAGCATGTAAGGACAGGCCCACACTACCTGGAAGGCTGGCTGGGGAATGAGGCGGTAGAAATCACCAACAGGGGAGGTGACATCCACAGGAATGGCCCACTGTTCCTGAGGTGGGGGTGTGGAGAGCTCTGGCAGGGATACAACTGTGGATGCTTCCTGGAAAAGTCGGGGTTAGGTGTGATATACAGCCAGAAAGCTCTCCATTACCACTTCCCACAGAAGATGCTCCAGTCCTTCCCTTAGACCCAACCAAGCCAGACCACCCTCCCAGTGGCAAGACCCCTTCTTTCCTGCCTCCACCGCCCAGAAGCACCAACCTTCAACACTAGATCCTCTAAGCTGCTTGTTCGGGCCAAGGGAGCACTGCAGGGAGAGGCTGAAACACTGTCCTCTCTGGTACCTCCAGGCTGTCCCACTGCCTCCCTCTCAAACTCATCACCCCCACCCAAATCCAGGGGCTCCAGCAGACGGCTGAGACTGAACAACCCAGGAGCTGGAGCTGGGTGATCTGAGGAGCAAGGCAAAAAGGAGACTTGTTCGTTTCCATCTCTGTTCTATGGGAGAAGGGCATCACTCAAAACTCATCTCAAAACTCACCCTTTGGTGCAAAGTCCATGCCTTTCTTGAAGCCAGGTGGAATAGTAAGAAGATCTGGAGGATAAAGACAGAGAGAATGAGGATCGCTACATGCTGTTGTACAAGTTGTATACTTCCTAAACCTAAAAGATATCACTGACAGAATAGACATTATAGCTGGGAACATCTGTTGCAGTAATTTCCCAACAAATGACAGTAAGGGTTATGGAAAGGGTACCTTTTCCTAATTGGCTCAAAGCATGGAAGGGCTAACAGCAGCCCCGTGATAGGCCTGGATCCCTTGTCCTCAGGGCCCAATCTTGGAGGCCTGCCTCCCAAGTGTTCATCCTGGCACTGCCTCACCTTTCTCAAAGTCTATCTCCTCCTCAGCCTCCTCCTGAGTGCTCAAATCTCTCATGGTGGGTTCATCCATTCCACCTGGGGAGAAGTTGGACAAATAAAGATTCTCAAAGAGTGATAGGGAAACTCTTCCTTGGAGACTGAGGGCTCCCTCCCCTACCATCTCATTTCCACAAGAGTCACCTGGCCAGAAAGGGTACTGTGTTGGATTCCCCCACAGGGACTGGGAGGTGGGTCCTGGCGGCCGGCGAAGAGACAAGGAGGTTGTGGCCGACAGGTCTGTGTTCTCCAGCAGGACCTAAGGCAAAGGATCAGATCCCCACTGAGGCTGAGCTCGCCTCTGATACCCCTCTTTCCAACTCTGCTTCTCGTGGCCGCTGATCTCTTACCTCCTTGTAGCCCAGTATCTGGCCTGTGGTTGGGTGTCTTTGGGCTTGTAGGTCAGAGGGGACTGGGGCCCCCAATATAGCCAGGAGAGACCAAGGATCCATCTTTCTCTGCCATTTTCTGGAGAGAAGGAAGTAATTTTCTGTCTTTCTCTTCTGTCTCAGCTTCCTTCAGGGACCCATCTCCCTGGTCCAGACCCTTCCAGGCCCCTCACCGGTCTGAGTGCTCCACACCATGGAGGGGCAGCCAGGCTGGAGATGACAGAAATGACTGCTCTGCTTCTTGCTGTAGATCTGGGGCACAGGGAGGGAGGCCGTGGGGAAGCTGGAAGAAGGGCAAAATGAGAGAAAGTGACAGATTCATGTTTAGACTAGAAATGGTAGATGTCCTAGACAGACTAGGACAATCAAGGTGAAGCAGTATTTTCCAGAAGTTGTAATGCTTTACAGGACAAACGACCTGCTACTGAATTACCAAAGACGCTAGTTAACAATACAGATTTTGGACTTCAAATTCTTGGGCTGGACTTAAGAATACATATTTCAAAAGAGCTCCCTTACTAATTATGAGGCGCAATGAAATTCGAGAATCACTAGCTTTAGGAAAAAAGGTCCCAGACCTAAAGATGAAGAGTCGGGGGCTCAAAGGCTAGCTAGCATCTCTGCCACCAACAAGTGCTTGGAGACAGAAGGGGACTGCAATGAGAGAAGACACATCTGAAAGAGGAGGTAGGTCTCAGAGCTAAAGTACCCCAGCGCTCCCTCCTCGTCCTTACATGGGCTCTGACCCACAGCAGGTCCACTAGGCTGGAGTCTGTCCTGCACCATTCCAGGCCAGAATGACAGGTGTCCAGAGAGAATAGAGTGAGTCATGCCAGATCCTACTGTAAGAAAGAGGTTTTATGCTGAAGAGGGTCAAAGGTTAGGGTCCAAAATCACTCACGGTGCTCTCTGGAGCCCCAGGCGCATTCAGCACCTCCCAGCGCCCTGTGCATCCCAGCTCCACAGCCCGAAGGGGCAGATCCAGAGGATCTGGGGGAGGTAACGCTGCAGGAGAAAAGTCATAGGTCAGGGATCAAGGGTCGATTCCTGTCTATTCCTTCGTGCCACCCCCTCCCCCTTACCGAGTCGCTCGGTCTCGATCATCTTGGAGCCGCGGTGCGGCCCCAGCCCAGAAATGCAACGAGGAGCCGTGGGAACCCCGCCCCGGAACAGGCGGAAATGGAGGCAACTTCCGGTACACACCCCTTCGGGGGCGTGGACTAGTGCTACTGACGGAGTGCCTTAAACCAGTGGAAGGCCGGGCGGAAGTGACTGCTCCGCGGGACGCCTTGGTTACCGCTTTCTCCGCCCCTTGCTACGTCATCGCTCTGAGCCGGCTATCTGCTGCCGGTGCGGGCGCCGCCCGAAACCGCGGGCCCGGGTTGCCGCCCCCTCAGGTAAGGCCTTCTTCTTCTCACCCTTCGCCCCTTTTCTCCATGCTCCTGATCTCTTCTTCCGTTTTTCGTTGCTCTGAGAGCGCTGTGCGGGTTCCAGTGCCGCCTCTACGGTTTGGACCCCGTGGTTGCCATACAAATCCCAGTGGAGGTAGAGAGGGTCTGGTGCCATCGTCTTGGCGACGGAGGGGGTGTTTCTCCCCGGGCCACGTGGTTCCCCAGGGCGCTGGTGTCCGTGATTCTAAAGAGGAGGGAATGCTGGTTGACCCCGACGAGCGGGGTCTTGGACGGCAGCCTGGTTTAAGCAAAAGGGTAGGGAGAAGCAACACACAGAAGTAGGCAGGCCTGAAGGGGTGGGGTTGGGTATAGTGTTCGGCGTGTGAACTCTGGGCGGTGACAGTGGAGAAAGATGTCTTGGGCCCTGCCCCTGAACCAGGAACCACCATGTTGGTGATACCCCCCGGACTGAGCGAGGAGGAGGAGGCTCTGCAGAAGAAATTCAACAAACTGAAGAAAAAGGTGAGGGAGTGTTTGTGGGCATGGCCCGACCTTTGACAGACTCTACACTACGAGACCACCTGGGGTGAGTGTGAGGGGATGGAGGGTTCTTTTGACTCATACCTTGAGAGTATCACCTTGCAGTGTAGCTTCAGAGGTGGGCTTTTCTCAAGTCTTGTGTACCCTCTCTCTTTTCTATTCAGTCTGCCATGGAGTTGTTTTCCTTTCCCATGGCTTTTAGTACCGCCTTAAAGCTGGTGATCCCCAAGTTTGGTTTTTCCAGTTCTGTCTGTCGTCTTACTGATAACCTTTAGATATCCAAAATTAAAACTATCATCTTCCTATTTATACTAATAAACCTAGTTTCTATTCTTGATCTCCCAAATACGGACTGATCACATTCAGTTCTCTCATGTGTTTGGAATCACAATCTCATCTCTGACTTCTTCATTTGCATAGCCAAACATTTGCCAAGGCTTCTTCATTCTTCCTTGAGAGTAATTTTTCCAGTTTATTTTTTCCTGTGTATTCCATAGATTAGGTCTTTGCTGACTCTCACATAGACTGTTGTAATGGTCTTTCAACAAGTTTCAGAGTGTTTTTTTTTTAACAGATTTCTTCACTCCTATTAAAACAATCCATTGAAAACACAAGACTGTTCTTTTTCTCGAAACCCTTAACTGGTTTAACATTGTCTAGGGAACAAAGCCTGAAGTTCACATCTCTTTCTAGTAAAATAGAACTATTCACTAATCCCAAAACATGCATTCCCAAAGCTTTCTTATCTCGTATTTTTTCCCCCTGTTTTCTTTGTCTCAAATACCTTTTTTTTCACCATCTCTGTTGTGCAGAGTCTACCCAGGGTCCAGTGTAATAGCCATTTGGCATCAGAAAATCTTACTTGTTCTCAGCTGCAAGCAGTCTGCACCTCTTATAATCATTCTTGACTATTCAGTCCAGTCATTTTACTTCTCAGATTGTGTTTCATACTTTTGCATATCCCCGTTACAAAGTAATGAATGGTATGTTCTTGTTAAATATACAAGGGATAGATGGCTGAAGCCCCCAGAAAGGCACATAGGCTTATACTTAGTTGTAGCATATAACCTGTGGCTGTGGTCCATGATTGAATTCCTTGTCTTCAACTTCAAAAACGTGATACTCTGGAAAGTCTTTGGATACCGTGGTTTGGATAGCTTAGGTATCACTGGCACTGTAGATGATCTGGGGGACCATATGTAAGAGGCAGGCTGCCTCAATGAACCACTCCAGGAGCACCATTTGTATTGTTTTCTCTGAGAAAGGTGTCCCCTGGAGTGATGCGCCCAGAGACCTTGGGAAAGGACCTGGTCAAGGACTGGCCCTCACCAACTCCTCTCTTCTCATTCTTGTTCCCAGAAAAAGGCATTGTTAGCTCTGAAGAAGCAAAGTAGCAGCAGCACAGCCAGCCAAGGCGGTGTCAAACGCTGTAAGTCACGGGAAATGGGGATAGATTGGAAATAAGACGCACGGGGCTGACCTCTCTCACAGCCTGGACAACGTGATGCTTCTTTCTCTCACCACTCCAGCACTGTCAGAGCAGCCTGTGGTGGACACAGCCACAGCAACAGAGCAGGCAAAGCAGCTAGTGAAGTCAGGAGCCATCAGTGCCATCAAGGCCGAGACCAAGAACTCGGGCTTCAAACGTTCTCGAACCCTAGAGGGGAAGTTAAAGGTAAGCACAAGCAGAAAGATTGTTCAGGGGACCCTTGACTTCAGAGGGCATCCCTCCAAGTTGGAATAGAGGTAGGTTTAGGGAAAAAGTAATGCCTATTTAATCGTGGGCAAATTTCTCTATCATTGAGCTTTAGATTGCTTTTCTGAAAAATTAAGAAAATGGTTGACTCCTAAATTTTCTATTTTACACGTTCTTTATGGCTCTAGCCCATGTATTAGAGCTCTTGGACTATATTTTCTAAAGGATTGAACAGGCTGAAATGTCATCAGGTTGAAGAACTGTTTAGATTAACTAAATACTGTAAGGGTGTATTAAGATCATTTATTTAAAAATAGCATATAATCAGATAAGAAAAGTACAAAGGAATTAAAAGAAAAAAAGATAGGTCAGAGGAAGCTGAGATGAGGGTGACAGGAGAGGAATCCCTCTGTCCCATTGTCAGGCAGCCTCCTACTCCCACATTGAGGTAGGTCTCTACAATCTTCTTAGGATCCTGAGAAAGGGCCAGTCCCCACTTTCCAGCCATTCCAGAGGAGCATATCTGCAGATGATGATCTACAAGAGGTAATGGTTCCCATTTCTCTGTCCCTAAGGGCCTGGGGATTGAGGAAAATGAGAGACCCATATGCTAGCAACTAGGAATCATCTTAACTGAAACTTGGTCTCTTTTTCAGTCGTCCAGACGTCCCCAAAGGAAATCTCTGTATGAGAGGTTAGCAAGTTAGAGATAGGACTGGGTGCCGGTAGGTGGTGGTGGTGGTGGTGGTGGTGGTGGTGGTGGTGGTGGTGGTGGTGGAGGAGAAAGGGTGATTGCATGGGTCCTTGAGCGGTCTGGGCTGAAGTGGAAGGAGCTGGGGCTGCAGAGGGAGAGAGTGTTGAGTCTCCACAGGGTCTGGAAAGACAAGGTAAAGGCCCCCTTCGATTCTCACTGTCTTCCTCCCCCTAGCTTTGTGTCTTCCAGTGATCGGCTTCGGGAACTGGGGCCAGATGGGGATGAGGCAGAGGGCCCCGGGGCTGGCGATGTCCCCCCTCGAAGCTTCGACTGGGGCTATGAAGAACGTGGTGGTGCCCGCTCCTCAGTCTCCCCTCCCAGAAGCCGCAGCCGGGACCGCAGTCGTGAACGGAACCGGGACAGAGACCGAGATCGGGAACGGGATCGAGACCGAGATCGGGAACGGGATCGAGACAGAGATCGAGACCGGGAGCGGGATAGAGACCGTGATCGGGAGCGGGACCGGGATCGAGACCGAGAGGGCCCTTTCCGTAGTGAGTTAGCTTGGCTGGTGGGGAAAGTGACCTCAGATAGGAAAGATTTAGAAGGCTCCAACTAAAGTGGACTCTTAAAGTAGAGGTTGAGACAGGCTCCATCTTGTGATCCCCACAGGGTCGGATTCATTCCCTGAACGCCGGGCCCCTCGGAAGGGGAATACTCTCTATGTGTATGGAGAAGACATGACACCTACCCTCCTCCGTGGGGCCTTCTCTCCATTTGGAAACATCATTGATCTCTCCATGGACCCACCCAGAAAGTAAGGATTACATTGGAGCAAAATGATAAGTCCTGGGAAGACCTGGGTGTGAGGCCTCGGGGAAGAAGCCAACCTGTCTCCAGGGGCCTATGAGCACTGGGTTTGGTTGGGTCCAGAACATCCCATAAATGCTCTGCTGACCCTGTTTTTTTTTCATCCCAGCTGTGCCTTCGTCACCTATGAAAAGATGGAGTCAGCAGATCAGGCTGTTGCTGAGGTTGGGACTTCCCATATCTGTTCTTCCTATCCCTCCTGCCATCCTCATGTTTTCTCTTTAAAATCCTGGGAACCAGGAGGAAATCATTTCCTCGACAGAAAGCCTCTCCCTAATTACACAGAAAACATTATATTCTCAGCAACTCACGGAAAGCCTCCTTTGGTTTGTCTGTAATGTTTCCTCCCATCCTCTACCCTCTCCCCTCTTCTGCCCCAGCTCAACGGGACCCAGGTGGAGTCCGTGCAGCTCAAAGTCAGCATTGCGCGCAAACAGCCCATGCTGGATGCCGCCACTGGCAAGTCTGTCTGGGGCTCCCTTGGTAAGAATGAAATTCTTCCTCCCTCATCTTGTCCCCCACCTCACACCCATTCTTTTTGTCCCCCTGCATGTCCCTGAGTTCCCAAAAGATGATAGAGGTCTGGATTTGTGTGGAGGCTGTGGGAATGGAAAGGAGAATGGTCAGGCTTTCTTGTCAGTTGGAAGCAAAAGAAATAGGAGAGAAAAAAGATTGAGAAAAAGTTCTAATAACTGGAACAGGGATGAAAGTGGAAGTGTATGAGGTTTGTGAGAAATATGAGCATCTCATGTGGCCTTGTTCACTTTGAGATGTAGTGTAATTGGTTTTATGAAATAAGCATTTGTAATAGGGATTGGGAACTCAGGTGTGACACGAGAAATGAAAAATACAGATTAGTCATCTGTATCACGGTGGTTGCAAAATGATAGTATCACCAAGGGAAGCCGAATTTGGAGAAAAAATGACCCAA
This sequence comes from Pteropus medius, assembly GCF_902729225.1. Taxonomy (NCBI): domain Eukaryota; kingdom Metazoa; phylum Chordata; class Mammalia; order Chiroptera; family Pteropodidae; genus Pteropus; species Pteropus medius. Next base: position 393,945 of record NW_024349566.1, read on the forward strand.
GACTGGATTTGAGGAATATTCAGGGAATATAATAGGAAGCAGAGCTGTGTTCCTCCTCCCCCACACATCCCAGCTCTCCTGACATGTTAGGTTGAAGTTGATGCAGCAAAAGAGAAAGCAGGAGGGGTCAGATGGCTGGGAGCAGCACCAGAGGGGCCTGGGCCTTTGAAGCTGAGGGACAGCAACTTTGAGAAGGAGGGCATGATAAGCTGTGTCAGGGTACAAAGATCCCAGAGAGTGGGAGCTGGTGTTAAGGGATTCACTCTAGCCCCAGAGTGGCAGAGATGGAATTCTTGGAGATGAGGTACAGAGAGGGACACACTGGGGATAGAGAGGAAAGGGAAAAGAAAGCTCAAGACTCAAGGGAGGCTGCTCAGGGCCGAAGCTACCCCTGAAAGGAGTTCTCCTGATGACGCAAGTAGCATTTCTCAGTGTGAATAATCCGCTTTATCTGAAATAGATTTTTCTGGCAAAGGAGTGGGCAGAATAAGGGATTCAGAGCACAAGTGGCCTTCCAGGTGAAGGACTCAGAAAAGATCAGCATGTCAACAAAGAGCTACAGAGGTTTTCTAATTTTTAATTTTTCACGTACTGACTAAAAGTAGTAGGTTAGCACCATTCACATGTCTGAACAATAACAAAACATTCATTATCTGCATTTGCCAAGATAACAGCAAACCGCTCCTTGCAGTGGTGATGGTTTGGCAGCCTCTGGCCTAAGGGGGCTAAAGGGAGACAGACCATCCCAGCCACCAGAGGGCAGCAAAAAAATTGGACTCTCAAGAGCCAGAAGCTGGGAGTGAGGTAGACTCGGCCTGGGGTCTCACCAGTGTTCTCCTTCGGGTCTTAACTAATTCTGTCTTCCCTCCGTAGCCGTCCAGAACAGCCCTAAGGGTTGCCACCGGGACAAGAGGACCCAGATTGTCTACAGTGATGACGTCTACAAGGAAAACCTTGTGGATGGTTTTTAGGGAGTGGAGCTGGATTTCATGTGCCTCATCTGCCCCAACGGTGGTCTCAGTAAAACACTGAGGTGGAAGCTCACACATCTCCCTCAGCCTCTGGTTTTTCAGCATTTGGGATTGGGATTGAGCCTTTAAAAACGGCTATTAGATTTTATCTCATTTGTAACAACATGGCCAGTGCACATTCCCCACTCCATTACCCCAAAAGGATCTTGAACACAGGTATTGTTGCAGCTGTTTTAATTTGATTTCATGCCCCTTTCCAGCAGTAAACCCCTTATAGAAAATCCAGGTTCTCATCTTGGAGTTTCTCCTTGAGCCAGGGCAGTACTTGGAAGAGGTTGATATGAAAGTCTCGGGCATGAGCAGGTACCTGTTGCCGCCGCCCGTGGTCTTTGCAGACATCCACTACACCCCAGCTGATCACACCAACCTGGAGAAGGGGAGTGGGTGCCATGGATCATTTGGTAGAATTCCTTCCCAGGAAACACAACTACTTCCAGTCGTATTTGCAGTGACCTAGAAGAATTAGGCTAGAGACACAGCTCAGTCCTGGCCAGACACGTGGTCCTGAACCAGTCAATTCAAGGAATAGTCCCAAGGTGAGGCAGGTTCTTCCCTCCCCTTTTGAGCCACATGCATTGAGCTTTCCTGTTTTCAGCCCGCTGCTGACCACTTGGCATCTACTCACAGATGAGAGAGCGGAAACTCACTTGAATAAAGCGACTCCTCTTGTGAATAATCAGAGGGCCACCAGAATCGCCTACAGGGAAGGAGAGGCTGATGGGTAAAAGGCTTTTGGGCCTTAAGAACTTGTAGCACAACCAAAGAGCCTTCTCTCACCTCTGCAGGTGTTGGGGTCAGCATAGGGAGTCACCCCTCCAGTGCAAAGAAACCTGGGGGTGACCACCTCGGAGATGTCCTTGACTTGCTCGTAGCCTGGAGCCTTTTGAGCATCTCTCTCACATCCAGCTTTCTGTAGGTGATGTAAGAAGCATGGAGGAGAAAGGTGATGCTTAGGAAGAATCGGGGCTTAGAGGACCACTTTAGGATCCTACATTCCTTACCTTATCCCCATTCTTGATGTAGACCTCCTTCCGAGCCAGCATCTTCTTCCTGTCCTTGGTTAACTCAGATACAAACAGAGCTTTGATATCCTTTGCAGGGAGCAGCTCTTCCACTGGACAAACGGACAGCTTGGGTCATTTCAGCATTCTCCCTTTCCCCATCTCTCCATTGTTGTCAGTCAGCAAATATTCCTCAACCCCTCCCTTCCTATGAGCTAGATTCCTGACTGGGCATCATCTTTTGCAGCTCCCTCTCATGCCCTAGTTGTCTTGCAATCTCACCCTAGTACTCCGCTGCCTGAATATGTCTTACTCTGTCGCTGGCAAGTGGTTGATCGTGGAAGCCTCAAAGCTTGATTTGTTCCCTCAGTGCAGGGGAGACAGATGGGTCTGTTAAGGAGAGATGGGGAAACTCAGAGATGGCAAACTCTGGATCTACCCCAATCCTTCAACCCTACCTTTCCCAGCCTTTTCTCAGGGAGCCAGATATCTCACCTGACAGTCTCGCTATATGTCAGTTTTTTCTTGAGCTTGATGAGGGCCACATCATAGTCATAAAATTCAGGAATTCCTTTTTCTTTTTTCCCATTGATGTTGTACTTGGGGTGAAATAGGACTTCTTCTATCTCCAATTCCTGCTTCATCCCTCCTGAGGTAGGAAGTAAGTGGATACCTCTGGACCACCCACTTCTCTGTGGGCAGTTTCCTACTTCTGGCTCCATGTCATCCCTAACTCTAAGTCTTCCCCATCCTTAACTGGTCCGGGGTGCAGAAGAGGGGGCTATGTTGAGGAAGGGTAGACTGGGCTCTTGAGCAAGTGGGTAGTGTTCTGCGGAGGACAAGGCTGGAGCTCCGAATTGATTTGTTACATCATCCTTACCCATGCTGACCTTGATTGAGTGTTTCTGGTCATCCACCGTGAAACAGTGTGCTGCTGTCAGCACAAAGTACTCAGACACCACAGCCCCCATGCAGTTCTCATGTCCCTTCGAAGGGCGCTGGGAACAGAACAGCAGAGGGAGGAAGCTCAACTCTTACAAACACCACAATCTAATATGGGCATTTTGCCCTTTTTCTAACCCCCATTTTACCCTGACCTCACCTCCCACAAGTCCCTACCACCAGAATGTTGTGCTTACAGTGACTGAGATCTTGACCTGCCATGGTTGCTTGTGATAATCAGAACCGTCCCTGTGCTCCCAAACCATGCCACAGAGACCCAGAGTCCGGGTTTCATCTGGCAAGAAAGGAGAATGTGCTGAAAGCTGGGACACTTCCAGATGGCAGGGGCTTTGGGGGAGGGACACCTACATGTCCACGGAAAGCCAAGGCCCATAAGGAGAAAAGGGCAGGGAGGGGCATTTGGTTCCTTAGGCCAAGGGCAAGGAATCACTGGTTCAGTGAAAAATTTGAGACTAAGATCGGAGACCTGGATGACTTCAGGCCCAACTCTTGCTAGCTTGCTGTCCCTTGACTGTATTGGCCTCAATTTCCACATCTGTAAAACACGGGACTTGAGAAAGAGCTCGAATGTCATTTGGAGCTCTGTGATTCTAAGATCAGAAAGTGGACACTGCCAGGAAGCAAGAATGGCACTAAGGTAGAGAGGAAGAATGAGAAAGGCCTTCCAGACTGCCAGGGCTTTAGGAAGATAGAAAGGATGAGCGGATTTGGGGGAGGCCTAGGGAGAGCTAAGTTTCCTGACCATCTTGTACCCTTCTGATATCTTCCTACCAAGCATTTGGAAGAAAACATTCTCCAGGTTTTCCATGTCCTTGACTTTGAACACATGGTTCTCTTGATCTTTCTTGGAAGCCAAAGCATTGATGTTCTCTTGGTTCACAAGAGGCCCAACCCCAAACACATAGACGTCTGAGAGGAAAAAAAAGGGAGAGTGAGGATACAGACTCGGGGGTGGGTAGGGGGAGGCAAGGGCTAAGAAAGCAGGATACTGGGTTCTGGGCAATAAGACTCACCCAGATAATCTTCCCTTGGGTTTTTGCGATCTCTACCAATGTCCAGCAAGGCCCGGATATCATGAATGACAGGGACTGGGTCCCCGCCCATGTTGTGCAAGCCTGCAGAAGAGACAAGGACCTTGAGGGTGGGAGTCAAGGAAGGAAGAGGGTCAAGGAACATAAATTGGCTGGAAGTAGTGATATGCTTGGCTGGGTAAGCAGGTCGGGGAGGGAATGGAAGTGACAGATCACAGAGAGCTTTAAGGAAAAGTGTCCCTCCTTGTAAAGTGTCACAGGAAAGATCAACATGGTTGGGACCTCAAGCATGCTTGCTGCTCAGAGGCCCAACCGGGAATCTAGTGTCACGTGGACTTAAGGGCCACACACTGGTATGAAGCGTGGGGAGTCAGGTAGGAGAAAGGGCCCTCTGACCATCAGTCATGAGAATGATGACATGGCGGGTACGGTTCCAGCCTTCAGGGCGGGTGTTCCCTTCCCAGCCCATCATGCTGTACACTGCCTGGAGGGCCTTCTTGGTGTTAGTCCCTGTCTTCAACTTGTGATCTGTGGACAGGGAAGAGATTGTCACCTCGCCTAGTCTTCCAAGCCATCCTCGAACTCAAGGGGCCTATCAGCAACTGAGATCCCACATCTCTCAACTTTTTTAGTTATTGTTACCCTCACCGACTTCCCTTTGACCACAAAGTGACCCTCTCAACCCCTAACAGGTTTCCACTAACCTCCATTCCCCAGCGACCCTGCTGTCTAACCAAAGACTACAAAGTGGCCCTCCCTGCCCCCCTACATGGTCTCACACAACACCCCTGGACCTTCTGACCTCTCTGACCCCAAAGTGAACCTCCCGCTATTCCCTCCCACCATTTGCTTTTCTGACTCCTGACCTTCATAGCTGATTTTGTTGAGCTTCTCTGTGACCCAGTCTGCATTGCTGCTCTCTGCATCAGACACTCTGATCAAAATGTTGGTGTCTGTGGCATATGTCACTAGACCATATTTTGGCTTCACCCCATAACTTGCCACCTGAGAGGAGCAAAGAGTCATGGCATTGCAAGTAGAATACTATAGTTGGGAGAATTCAGCAGCTTTGCTGGGATAAGAGAGGTCATAGTAAGGCACTCAAGGGCTGACAGGTCACCTGAGGTTTGTAGGGGAGTCTGGGTTAAAGGTCAAGAAACTGCTTCAAGTAAAGGAGGAGGATAGCTTAGGACCTAGAGATTTTCTGGAACCCTATAGCTCAGAGAGGCTGGGAACACCAAGAAGCTAGTCCTGGCAAGGCAGTGAGGGCCATTCAGGGTCCCCCACATTCAGAGGGAGGAAGCTCCACCTTCTCAATGAAGTCTCTGAGACAATTCTTGGCCCCTGTAAAGTTGTGCGCCCCAACGCTGTCTGATCCATCCAGCACCAGGTATATGTTCATGGAGCCCGAGGGGTCCAGGACGATCTTCCTCTTCTGTTGCTCCCCTGGGTGCCACCAGAAACACTCAGGCTCCAGCATGCATGGTTCTCCTGCCCCTTCTCCATCCTCCTCCAATTCCCTACCCCACCTCCCACTCTGCCTTCAAACCTGGGCTGTGCCCATCTTCAGCATCGACTCCTTCTATAGTCTCTGTCAGGGAAGACAGGAAGGCTTCGGCCACCTCTTCAGGGGTATCGTACATAAAGGAGTCTGGGAGAGGTCAGAGATCAGGTCATATGTCTGGGAAGGTCAGGGACACAGTGACCGGAGAGAGGAGATGGTGAGTTTCTGGGGTGAGAGGGGCTCAGAAGTGAGGAAATTCTACAGGGAGGTTTAGAAGTGGAAGGAACTGGGTCAGGAAAGGGGGAGAAGACAGTTGTGGGGATATGAGGCTAGAAGAGCAGGATCTGACCAGAGGGCATGGGTCAAGGGTCACCTTGGCAAGAAGGCTCCGTTCCACTCCAAGAGCCACCTTCCTGGCATGTTCGCCGCTGGGAGCCACGCAGGGTGAGCCCCCGGCTGCAGTAGTAGGTGACACTGTCTTCAAGTCGGTATTGGTTGCCCACCTTCCTTGTGCCAATGGGGATGCCTGGGTTGGGGCAGTACCCCGCTGCAGAGGCATGAGACATGGAGGTGAGAGCCAAAGTCGGAGGTCCAGAGGGCAAAGTAGAGCACAGGCTGCAGCACGGTCAGGGAGAGGCTACCATGATGGGGGGAGGCGATGCTTCTCACCTCCATTGTCGCAGATGGCCGTTTGCCCATCCCACCGACCAGTCACTTGACAGGTGCGATTGACAGAGCCCCGGAGTGTGTAACCATCATAGCAGTGGAAAGAGATCTCATCACTCAGATTGTAGTAGGGGGCCCGGGGCCAGTACTCCCCATTCTCAAAGTCCTGTGGTCTTGGGCAGTGGATTGCTTTGGGGGAGAGGGACAAGTACAAGTTACTGAGAGGGAAGGGCTGCACTTTAGGGTATCCCTCCTGGTCTCAGGGTCCCTGTCACTGAGGAACAGTGCCTTCTTAGTCCCACAGCAGCAGCGTCTACCTTTCAGCCCCTGGAGGGTCCCTCAACCCATGGAGAGTCTCACTGCTCCTCCCTCCCCATTCCTGGATCTTCTGTTAACTGCCAAGGCTGCCTGGTACTGGGTAAATACTTAGTAAAGATTAGCTCTCCTTCCTCCTTCCTCCTCCCTCCTTCCCACCTCCAACTCCAAACAGCTCCTACACTTGCTCAACCCAACTTGTCAGCCTACCTACAGTCTCAAAACACTCTAATCTCATCCTAGTCTGGATCTCGGTCGCCACCTGCTCCAACCCTCTGCTGGCCCATGCCCACCCTCATTGTCCTCCAACCTCTGCATTCTGCCTTCTTGACAATCTTTTGGTCCTTGGTCTGCAGGGTGCTCCAGGACCCTGTGGATCTGCAGATACGAGCCTGCACAGGGTATGGGTAGAAGCCAGAGGGACACACATACTCCAGTGCCTGGCCCTCCTTGAGGAGCCGGAAGGAGCCACCTTTAATCTCTACTCCCTCTAGAGAGCAAAATCCTTGGGGCCTGGCTTCCGGCAATGGTGTCGTGCTCCCACCTAAAGAGACAGGCTGATAAAGCGGGGCCTGACAAGGCCAAGGAAGGATGCTGGGGGCAGAAGGAGGAGGGGTGGTGACCCTGGCTTACCTCTAGACAAGAGGCCCAGGACCAAGGGTACCAGACAAAGTCGGAGGCTGAGATTGCGCCCCAAGGAGACAGAAGGCAGGAGAGAAGCTGAGGCTGAAGGCGGGATGGCCTTCTGCGGCTTGTGCTGCATGTCTGCTTGACTCAGTGTCTAAGCTGAAATTCCAGACCTGAGCCTGGTGCTAACTCTCCCTCTTCCTGCTCCCCACAATACCCAAACTTTATGCACCAAAGCAGCAACTGGCTTCAACCTGCCCCACTTATCCATATCACTTGGACACCCCAACCCAGGGGGCGGGGGGGGGGCGGCACTGAGCTGCCAGTCAAGGAAACAAGGAAATAGAAACTACACAAGCTCCACCCTTTGCTGCCCAAGGTCCAGGACTCTTCATTTCAGCACCTCCTCTCTACCCCAGTTCCTCCCCAACAAGCCCAGACCGCCCCCTTATGGACCAGAAATAAGACCCCAGCTCAGTCCCCTGCTGACTCTGTTATGGAGCAGAGTCCAGCCACTGTTTGTCCAGCAGGGTCTCTGACCTGCCTTCTGCGGTTCCTGGAATCATTCCTGCCTTCCCTACCCCACCCCCCGGCAGAGGCACAGACAGATGTAGAAATCATTAATTTTTATTAATTTCATAACTGGGAAATTCCACGTGAAAGTGAAAGGAGAGTGAGTCATGTAAAGCCAAGGGTGGGCTGAGCACTGCCTTGGGACCCCAGAGGCCTGACTTATGCAGGGCGAGGAGTGAGGATGGGTCGTGGGGTAGGAGGACAAAGATTCAGAAGTAGGACATGGGAGAGATAGCAGTTCCCGCGGTACAGCAAAGGGGTCAGTGGGCATGATTAGAGGGGCAAAAAGTTCAGGACTCCCTCCAGGTGCTGCCTCAGCCAGGGCTGCAGGCGGAAGAGATTGATGTGGAAATCTCGTGGTTCCGGCACCTTGCCCCTGGGGGCTCTCTTGCGGGAGTTTTTATCAGAGCTGCCACAGGGGTTGTAGAGACCCCAGCTCACCAGGCCCACCTGGAAGAAGGAGAGAATGGGTTAGGTAATGAAGTTTGAGTTTTGCCTTCCTTAGGCCAGAATTTTACAGGGTGGAATAGGAGTCTGCCACAGCCCCAGCTCCAAGCCCCAACCTCCCTGGTTCCTTCAAAGACCTCCCTTATCCTCCCCGCAAGGCCAAGATCCTATAACCCCAGTCCTGCGAGCTTTTCCCTTTCTCTCCTCACCTGAAAAAACCTGAATCTCCGCTCAAGGAAAACTGCTCCTCCAGATTCTCCTGCAGAAAGAAGGGACAAGATATTGTCATTCTGACTCTTGCCCTGCTCCCCTGTCATTGGGGCAGTGCACAAGCATCCAGGCATGCATGCTGACCACAGGTGGCCTTCCCTCAGGAATCCAGTTTCTGGGGTGGAAGACAGGTGGGAGGCACTCACCCTTGCAGGGGTTGTCATCCTCCTTGGTCCCACTGCATAGGAACTGGTCGGTCACCACCTCTTTGACATCTGTTAAGTTGGGGAACGTTTTTTTGTCTTGGGAGACGACCTTAATACAGCTTGTCCACTGTAGTAGGGGTAGAACAGGCGAGAAGAATGGAATGAGCAGGCCCAGGGGACATCTGGTAGTCCAGCTAGGGCTGGGAGGAGAGGCGACTCAGGGTCAGATGGAGAAAGCAGCGAGAGCTGGAGGAGGCAGAGAAACAGTCTGGGAGATGCCCCAGAGAAACCCCATCTCCCCATAGCATCCCGGACCTGAGTCCCTCACCTCAGTCCCTGTCTTGAGGTTAATGTTCAGTTTGTCCCCATTCAAGGCCACAAAATGAGCAGGAACACTCAGTTTATCCAGAAGTTCGTTCTCTGCAGTCAAGGAGAGGGGAGGTTAGTCCCTTTACCCAGCATCCAGACTCCTGATTTGGGGACTGCAGCACAGCCCATATTGTCACCCCCAAGCCCTGGTCCCAGCTCTTCACACACCTGAAGCCCCAGCACTCACCGTGCTCTCGGCAGGTGCTGCCTGGGGGTCTCCGCAGAGCCAGATTGGCCCCCACTGTGCAGGGAAGACAGATGGGCCTGGGGACAAGGGTGGGGCCACACAGACCTGACCTTAGTGCCTGTTCTCCAGGGCTCCCCAGAGGATGCCCTCCCATCCCAGATGCCAGCACCTGGCATGAGTGGACATCTTCACTTTCTGGGCCAACTTCAGCAGGGCAATGTCGTCACCATAGAATTCCAGGATTCCCTGTTGCTTCTTGGCAAAGACGTTGAACCCCGAGGAGATCACCGCCTTCTCGATTTGGAAGTCTTTGCCCCACTGGGAGTTGGGATCCCCTGGGAATAGTATGGCAGAATTGGTTGGGCCAGAGCTCTTAAAGGAGCCAGATGCTAGGGACAGGAGTGGGAGCTCTGACCGCGGGGTCAGGAATCTGGAGGTGGCCCTGCCTTACCCACATTGACCCGCCACAGGGAACGGTCCTCATCGGCATGGCGGAAGCAATGAGCAGCTGTCAAGACCCATTGGTCCGAGATGAGGGCCCCCCGGCAGGTCTCGTGGCTCTTGGGCTGCAAGGGAACAGAAAGTCTTCAGGGACTGCTATGTCTCCGGCCCATGGCTGCTTTCACCTCTGGGATCTGAGCCCCACCCCTCCTTCCTGGTACCTTGATAGTGACATGCCAAGGTGTCCTCTCCTGGGCAGAAGCATTAGCTGACATGTTTCCCACCCCACATATGGTATCTATGAGCTGGGAGACATCTGTGGGCATGAGGAGCAGATAGGGAAGGAAGCAGGTGAGGGGCACCATGAGCAGGTTCTCAACCTGGATCCCTTGCCCTCTCCACTCTGGAGAGGGTGAACGAAACTCACTCACCCAGCATGTGCTCAAAGACCTCGTACAGAGCCTTTGTGTCCTGCAGAATGAAAGCATGCCTCTCACCATCCTTCTTGGACCCCAGCTCATTCAGTTCTCTCCAATCCACCTCCAGCTTGCCCACCCCGATGGCGTATATGTCTGATGGGGAGGGAGAAATCACCAGAATCTTGTGGCTTGGGGGCTACCCCGTGAGACAGGAAGCTGTAATTTAGAACTCACTGTGTTCTACAAAGCTCTACATGAGATGGACCTACCCCCTACCCCCGCCCCCCAATACCTATAGGACTTCATTTCCTACCACTCTTCACCCTTCACTCTATTCCAGCCACACAGACTTCTTGAACTTCCTCAGATTTGCAGGCACACTCCCACCTCAGGCCTTTTGCAAAAGCTGAACTTCTGCCTGGTTCGCTCCTCCCATAGATTTCACACTTGGCTCATTTTCTTATCTTTTTAAGTCTTGACTCAAATGTCACTATCTCAGTGAGTCTTCCCTGGCCTTGTTGTCTAAAAATTTAATGCCCCAGACACTTCCATTTCATGCCTGCTTCATTTTATACCTAAGCATGTGTCACTATGTACCGTGGATTCCTTATTTATCTTGTTTAATGCCTACAGTGTCTCCCAAAAGGATTATGTTCAAGTTCTATCCCTCGGTACCTGTGAACATGATCTTATTTGGAAGTAGAGTCTTTGTGGATGTAACCAAGTTAAGATGAGTTCATACTGGGTTAGGGCGGTCCCTGATCTGATGCCCAGTGTCCTTATAAGAAGAGGGGAATTTGGACACAAACTCATAGAGAGAATGCCATGAATGCTATGTGATGACAAAGAGATGCACTGAAGGAAGAAGGGGATGTGAAGACAGAGGCAGAGACTGGGTTATTCTGCTACAAGCCAAGGAATGCCTTGGAGCCACCAGAAGCTGGAAGAGGCAAAGAAGGCTTCTTCCCTAGAGCCTCCAGAGGAAGCATGGCCCTGTTGACACCTTGATATTGGACTTCTAGCCTCCTGAACATGACAGAAGGAATCTCTGTTGCTTTAAGTCACCCAAGTTTGCATAATTTATTGTATCAGCCATAGCAAACTAACACTTTGCCCCCTCCAGGATGACATCCCCATGCAAGGAGGCATTTTTTTTTTTTTTGATACCTACAGCACCTGATATTCCTAGGTGGTCTCCTATCCAAGTACTAACCAGGCCCGACCCTGCTAAGCTTCTGAGATCAGATGAGATTGAGCATGTTCAGGGTGTCATGGCCGTAGGCAAGGAAGCATTTTTGTCTGTTCGCAGCTGTACCTTTCGAATGGTACCGAGCCCAAGAAAGGCTCTCGGGACATTTTAAATGACTAAACGAATAAAAAAGAACTCATGAACGTAGCATGGAGGCAAAACTTCAGATCTGATCTTCTTCTGTAAAATGTAGGCTCTGGGAGAGGGGCCTGGAGACATCTCTTCCCACTGGAGATCCTGAGCCCACACAACCATCCAGGCACAGCCTCTGAGTGAATGTGGGTGCCAGTCTATGGGTGGCCTACAGAGTCTGGTCTTCTTCCACCCTTGGCACGAGATTTTATGGCCCTTTTTTGCTCCCAGAGGGCCCTGTGTTGTGGGTAAGGGGTAAGATACTCTGACAGACTGTGAGAGAAGTATTCCCTCAGAAAGCAATCTAGCACTGGCCAGGAGGGAGCAGTTCCAATGGGAGCTGGGCAATTGTCATGCCTCACAAGTTTTCTTCAGTTCCTGCTTCTTTCTAATAAAGTTTTTAAGAATTTAATGATGGCCCACTTATGCTCAAGAGTTAGGTAATGGAGTTTGAGTTTTGCCTTCCTTACGCCAGAATTTTACAGAAGAATCTGCTTTTCCCTGACAGGCAGGAGGAGCAGGGTGGAACAGAAAAGAGAGGAGCCAAAGGGCAAGTGAAACTTGGGGGTTCCAAACCAGATGCCCTTCCTTATCTGGAGCACTTCTCTTTGAAATTGTTTTGTGGTCAAAGGTCAGTGCAATTTGTATTCAGTCTGAACCTGAGGAATTGTTCTTTTAGAGTCTGCAACTGCCAAAGCCTTAGTTAGTTATTTGTACTGCTAAAAGGGGAACTAACAGGGACAGTCCCCACAAGCAATGCAGGCCTTTGCTTCCTGGAGAGGTTCCTGGAACATTAAATGGTGAATAATGATAATGATATTAATGATGGCAGCCACTAACGCACACTGTGTTTCTCTGTGCCAGGCAATGTCTGAGCATCTGCTCCTATCAGTCTAAGACATAGGGCCTAGGACTATCCTACTCTCCCAAGTGAAGAAACTGCCACGGCCACAGCCAATGAAAGATGAAACCACAGTTGAAACCGTAGGTGGTTTGACTCCAGACTCTTCAAAGTGACATTTGGCTGCCTTCATACAACCTGGAGTGGTGTGTCTTGCTAAAAAGAAAGCCAAGATGCTGGAACCCCTGGTTGCAGGCTTTGTGCCTCCTGCAGGGGCAGCACAGATGGGAGCAGGGGCAGATGCTCACCCAGATAGTCATTCCTCTTCTGGTTGATGTTCAAGATCTCTTTGATACTGTCAATTGCTGGCTTGGGAGAGCCCCCCATATTGGACTTCCCTAGAACAGGGAGAGAAAAAAATTTTTCCTCTGGGTGGATATATCAGGATTCCCCACATCCTGGCAGTCTCAACACCTATACTTTCTACCCAAGTTTTAAGATACATTATTTACTAAAATTCTCTGTATTCTAGAGAATGCTGGGCCAGGAGCTTCATTTACTTTGTTTCATTTAATTTTCATGAAACAGCAGAAAGCGTGGGTATCCTCATTTTACAGACAAGAAAACTGAGTTCTGAAGGGTGATGTAATGTGGACAAAATCAAGACATCAATGACAGAGCTCAGATCCACTACATAGTGCACCCTTCCATCTGCTCCTTGACGTCACTGCTCCAGAGCCACGCCACCCCCCCCACCCCCCAGCTCACTCTAGTTGACAGTTATGGGTAGTGACAATAACTAACATTTATAATCACGAAATACTTTTACACAAACTACTTAAATTTCTCTCCATAAAAATTGTGTAAGGAACGGAGAGCAGCTATCATTATCATCATTGTCGTCATCATTACTGTTATGACTTTCAACACTATATCTAGTTTTTAAACACTATTTCTACTTTATAAATAAGAATTTGAGGCCCAAACTGGCAGAAGGAGAACCAGAATACAGGTCTTCTGATTCCATCTTGGCCCTCCTTCCACTGTCCCAGCCTCACTCACAAAGACAGTGACACCCACCATCTGTCAGAAGAATGATGGCGTGTCGGATTTCCAGCCAGGCAGCCGTTTTCATACCGAGGCGTTGCATTTGGTTATTCATCATGATATAGACACTATTTAGGGCCTCATAGGTGTTAGTTCCGGTTCCATTTTCATGGTCTGGGATATGCAAAGAGAAAGGAATCTCTTAGAAACTTTCCACCTGCCACCTAAGAGAAGGGAATCACTCTACTTCCCCCAGCCAGTGGAAATGATATTATCAACTGGTTTGACAAACTCAGACCTTGGGTATCTAGATAGAGATTTGGCATCATCGTCTCCTGAGGCTTTAAAAGCCATTCCTCTTAGAAGTGTTCATTGCATAATCCCAATCTTAGGCCACTCCAAAGTCCCCAGATTCAAAGATGGGGTTTGCAAAGAATTTTGGGTTGTGTTAGCATTTGCTACCCACTCCCCAGGTAGTTTCTATGACATGGGGAGACTACGGTGCTGAGCCACGAAAACCAGACCTTGTGGTTCTGGCATCATGAAGGAGTCAGAGACCTACCTGCACTGGACATGCAGCACTTAGAGTAAGCCAGGAGTTGGTGGGAGCTGGAACTCCTCCACCATTAGCCTGGCTTGGAGACCGGAAGAACCAGAGCCCCAGAGCCCAGGGACTTGAATGCCACCAAGAGGCCTCTCTCTCTAACTTGTCCAGAATCTGTTGGCAAGAGAGCTCATCCCCTCCCTTTCCTATCGCTTTCATCTGATGACACCTGTACCTTTATAGTTGATGTTGTCCAGACGGTCGATCACTTCGGTCACATCCCGGGAGCTGTCATACAGGACGGACATGATGATTTTGGGCTTTGATGCAAAGGTGATGATGGCGACACTAACATTGATCTCAAAACTAAAGATCTGTGAAGGGCAAGTGAGAGGTAGTGTGAGGAGCCCTGAAACTGAAGGGGGAACTAGTAAGAGAGCAAATAAAGGGCCCTAGAGGAGGTAGAGAACCTGAACTAACAAAGGCAAGGTCCATGGACACTTACTAAGAAACTGCTGCTTGGAACAACTCCAGGAACTGACATTTGTTGACCATCTACTCTCTTTGATAGGCTCGCTCCTCATTTAATCTTCACAGCAACTTTGTGAGGAGGGCATGATGGTCCCTATTTTATAGATGAGGAAACTGAGGCTTTGTTACCTTGCCCCAGATCACACCGCTGGTAAGAGATGGTTGGAACCTGTCAGTGCAACTCAGAGGCACTTCTCCAACTGTTGCATTTTGCAGCCTCACGATTTAGTAAGTTACTTAACTTTAAGTCCTACGAGAGACTCTAAGGAGCACAAAAAGTGCCCTCTTTAAAATGTAGCTAAGAGGAAAAGCATATACCTACGTAAACTACTGTGAAAAGCATAATTACCAAGCAAAATGTAGGCAAAAAATCTAAACCAGCGGATTCCATACTCTTCCGCTCATGCATCTGGTCGGTAAGGACATTTCAACCACTTACCCTTATATAGGTATATATGCTTATAAAGTATGTTCTTATTTATAAAGTGTGTCACTATAAACATATAAAAAATATTTAAATGTTTTTAAATTATTAAATATAAAGTTATTAATTTAATTTTAAATTAAAATTATTCAACAAGGATAGCAGTATTTTTCTGCCATACCTCAGTGGATTATTTTGTGTACCTCTCTGTGAAGACCATTGTTCTAGATGATGAATTCCTAGAAACTAGGACTTCAGTCTTATTTATCTTTGGTATCCCGCAGCACCCAGCACCCAGCACCCAGCACAGTGTCTGACAAATAATAGTGCCCCAACAATGTTTGTGGAATTAAAAATATGATCCCATAAATTGAATCCATGATTCCTTCATTACATGCATATAATCTGAGAAGACTTCTTGAAAGAGCTGGACTGTGAGTGGAGTTCTGAGGAAGAGAAGGAAACAGAGAGAGACAGTGTGTACAGGAAAGCCTCCTCGGTGCCCAGGCTCCCATTTCCTGACCCTGTCCACCATGAGGATGGCGCTCTCCTTGAAGACGCGAAAGTCATCTTCTGCTACACTCTGAGAAGCATCCAGGAGCAGGTAGAGGTTCAGGTGACCAGAGCGCTGGATTTGGATTTTTCGGCCCACATTTTCTGAATGGAAGGTGGAAGAGGAGGATTCAGATTTCTGCCTCCTACCTTCTCTCTTATCAAGAGGACCGCCCTGCTTCCCCTCCAGTAAGCTCGGCAATGCTGAGTTCACCAGAAGCTGAGCCTGGAAAGCCTCCTCAGCACCCTGCTGCCCACTCTTCAAATGCTCACCATTCTTCTTCTGAGTGGGATTGGTGGCTCCAAGTAGGTGAGACAAGGAGGTGCCTAGGGCGGGGGCCACATCCTCAGGAAAGTCGTAAGAGTAGGGCTCTGTGGGAAGAGCCACTGGGGTCAGCCAGGACCTGGTGGGGGATGGGGAGTGCCCAGGAGTCTCATGAGGGTCAGGGCAGCTACTCACGGCGGCAGATGGGCTCCGTTCCACTCCAGACCCCATTGCTCTGGCACTCCCGCTCTGCAGACCCCGTCAGCACCAGATTCGAGGAGCAGCGGTAGCTCACCTTGTCTCCAAGGCCAAATCGGGACCCTGTCCTCACTGAGCCCACCGAAATGCCCGGGTTGGAGCAATGGCTGGCTGCACATGGACAAAGGAAGATGGAAGTGAGCAGGAACCTGCCTCTTTGACCTCTTGCCCTGCTTACCCGCCCTCTCCCTCCAGTTCTTCCTCCTCTCCAGCCCCTCAGAGCCTCTGTAGGCCCCTTGGCCTCCCTCTTGGGAGACCCCACAACCATGCTTCCCAGGGTGTGTGGATAGAAAAACCTTAAGGAAGGCCAAATGTTTAGAGCTCAGTGGCCTCGGTTGCCAGCTAAAGCATCCCAGTCCCAGCCCAGGGACTCAACATGCATCCATCCCAGCACTCCAGGAAAGATGCCAGCTGAGGAGCCCACCTCCACAGAAGACACTGGCATTTTCTAAACCACAATGAGTCATCACTACACACTCACCAGAATGGCTAAAACTAAAAAGATGGGTAATTCCAAGTGTCAGAGAGGATGAGTCCACCGGAACTCTTTTATATTACTAGAGTGTCATCGGTGAAACTGCTTGCCAGCCTCCACTAAAACTAAACATATGCCAACCGGGACCCAGTAATTCTACTCCTAGATAATATGCTCAAGAGAAACAAGTGCACGAGTGCACCAAAGTCGCGTACAGGAACGTAATTGAGCTTTATTCATAATAGACAAAACTGGAAAGAACCCAAATGCCCATCAACAGGAAAATACATAAATAAATTTTAATATATTCATATAATGGAACTACACAGCAGAATAGTTTATAGTGTATGCGGTGCTTATCAGATTCCAAAGGATGTTCTAGATGCTTACTAATGTCAACTCATTTAATCCACATGACAACCCCATGCAATAGGCACCCTTACTATTCCCATTTTACAAATGCAGAAACTGAGGCACAGAGAGGTAAGATAACCTACCCAAAGTCAATGTCAGAGCCAGGCTTGGAACCCAAACTGGCTCAAAAAGGAAGACACTTAAGCATAATACTTGATTTTCTCTCAGCATACCCTCCGTCCCTGCAATCCTGTGGGGCCTGAATATCAATCTAGCTTTGAAGCATTTGGAAAAGGTAGACAGTGCATGGAGGCTTTATGTTGGATCTGAAGTTTAGAATCGATTACCTCAGGCCTGGTTCCCTGAAGCAGGTGATGTATGACCTGTAGAACTCGATTTACCAAAATCCAGGAATATTATTTTGGCACTAGAAATACCAGGCTGCTGTCCCCACAGAGGATCCCTGGACACACATCTGGCTCCAGGGTTCCTGGAAGTCCCCAGTCCCCATGCAGCCATCAGTCAGGGCACTCACCGCCATTGTCACACACGGCCGTCTCCCCGTCCCACATGCCGTTGGGGCGACACCGCCGCACAGACGAGCCCCGCAGTGTGAAGCCATCATCACACTCGAAGCTCAGATTGCCGCCCACAGGGTGGGACCCCAGCCGTGGGGTATACATGCCATTCTCAAAAGAAACAGGTGCTGGACAGCGAACAGCTGGAGGGAGAGAAGGGATAGGAATATGGGGATGGGTGAATAACCCCTGAGCTGGGCATCCAGTGGGTGATATTCAGCTTGGATGCATGGGGCCAGCCAACTGGCTGTCTATATATTAGGTTGATGCACATAAAATTGCTGCTTTTGGCAATTGGTTGAACACTGGCATTTTCACGCTATTAGTTCAGCCTAACAGATTGATAAAAAGCCACTTCTTTCAGCCCCTTGAGGAGCATGGCCACCCTAGGACCTCCCTTGGTGTCCTCAGATGTTCCATAAGTGGGTAACTAAAGAGGTAACGCCTAGCACAACAGGGGACTCCAGGATCATCTAGTATCTTTTCTAAATGGCCATTACTGTGCAGTCAACTGTTTTTTTAAAATATCCCTGGCTTCAGCACCCCACAATCTCCATCAAAGCCTGCCTCCAATGTCTTGCTATGGGGAAGGTGACATTTTCCCATTATTTTCAAAGCCCTATGAAAAAGCAGCTTTGCTGTCCCACCCAGACCATCCAGTCATGCTAAGTCCCACCCTGAGCAACTCTTGAATAGCAATTCTGAGGTGGCTGCTGGCAGGGTTCCCTGAACAAAACCCTTCGAGAGCCTTACGTTTGCAGACTGCCTTTGTCAATCGGGTAGATCGTAGGGTCTGCCACTGTCCGTTGCTCAAGCACAGCCGAGACGCTGGGGATGGATAATGACCCGGGGGACAAGAGTAGATGAGGACACTCCCAGGGGCCCAACCGTGGCTGAGGGTGAAATTGCCACCTGAGATTTTCACGTTCTGAGGGCAGGAGGGAGCGGCTGCAGCCAAGCCTGTGGGCATGGGGACACAACACAGAAATGCAGAAAAGAAGGAAGGCACAGATGAGAAGAGGAAAGCACAAGGGACTATCCGTTTTACCCTTGGAAACTCAACCTGGGTAGCACCAACCTCACCCACAGGACCCCCACATCCTCCCACCCTTGCTCCTACCTGGGTACAGGGACAGCAGGCAAAGAAGAGCCATTAGTGGGTCCATGGTATCCACCTTGGGGCAGGGAGAGGCAGAGAGTAGGAAGAGGGAAAAGATCATCTGACTTCCCGAAAACCAGAGCTGGCTCAGCAGTTACTTCATTTGCTGCCAGAGAAGGAAAACGGGAGTGGCAAAGGGGACGGTCTCTTGCTGGGGAAAAAAACAGTCACAGATTGGGAACTGAGCTGACGGGGTGAAACCTGTGCCTTGTCTTCCTAATCCCAATATATCAATCGAGTCAATTGATCTTCACCACAGCCTTTGCGTACTGCTCCCAACCTCCATCCTCCTCACACACGTGGACACGCACAAATGCATACACAGTCTTGCATGACTAATCTAAAGCACACAAACCCACAAACCATCCAAGATATTGCAAAACCATTTATTTAAGTAAAGTTCAGTTTTCTTTTGGGTTTTGCCAAGTGGGTTTTACTTCAGAGAGCCTGGGATAGTATTGTTTTCTCAAACATAGAGCTCCAAGAGATTGAGACTAATTTTCTTAGAACTTCTTGATACACAGGTGTAGTCATAATCTTTTTCTTTTCTGAAGCACTTCCCCAGAGAGAATCTAGGGATAAAAATGAAATCAACACTTAGTCTTGGAGACTGGGAAAATATTTAGAACATTTTACAGAAAGTCCAGTAGATAAAATCCCCAACTTATAAAACAAATAAACTGGGGATTGGTTACGCAAAGGGATAAAAGTATTTTGGGATTTGGATGTTCCTTTAAATTACATTCTGCATTTGTATGAAATGCAGGAAGCAAAGAAACTCTGAGCTGATGTGTTAGCCTCCTCATCTCACAGAAGTCTCTTTAATACTTTGTCAAACAATCTGAAATGTAAATAAATAAGATCAATCAAAAATGAAGATGAAACATCTCTCAAGTGATCCATTAAGTTTGTGAAAATTCTTTTGATTTACAAATAACTCCTCAGAAACATGCATATACAAAGTGGGGGGGGGTTCCCCCTTGGACAGGCCTGAGTGAATGCAAGAAGAATGTGACACTCTTGGTTTGGGGAGTCCCAAAGCTGCTGCTGTGGCAGAGCTGCTGGTTCCTCCCCTGAACCCGGTACCTGTTCTCCCATTAAGAGATGTATAGCAGGTCACATAGTCATCCAGCTAAAAACTACATTTCCCAGCTTCCTTTGCAGCTGGTGACCAAGTGACATGGTTCTGGCTAATAAGATGTAAGTAGAACTGATGTGTATAACTTTCAAGTTATATAGCTAAAATAAAAGGGGAATATGCCCTCCCCCTCCTACGGACTGTATTATAAATCTGATGGTGATTCAAGAGCAATATCCTGGGATGACAGAGCAAACAGACAGTGGAGCCTAGGTCTCTGACACTATGTTGGTGTAATACCAGCACTGTCCTGCTACTTCAATTGTTACAAGAGAAATAAACTACCTTAAAGGTGATGGGTATTAGAGAAGTTCACAAATATTCTGGCCTTTTAGTCACACAGTGGGATCGAACTTCCTTACCACTTGCTTTGGCCATTGAAACATGGATATGAGTGACATGTATCACTTCTAGGTTGCAGCTTTATGAGGCAATGCAGGAATTTATGTATGGCAATGTTCGAGACAGTGGCTGCTCCAGCAGCCTAGATCCCTGGGTGACATGAAAAACAGAAGCCCTGCTGACCCTCAGCAGATATGTAATGTGAGCAAAAAAATAAACCTTTGTTGTAATCCACTGCATTTACCACTGCCAAAGGAAGAAAATACCACTCAACATTTAGGGGCTTAAGAAAATGACTTATTCTTTCTCGTGATTTTTGTGGGTTGACCAGGTGGTTCTTCTGTTGGCCTTGCCCAGGCTCACTTATGCAGCTGCAGTCACCTGAGGGCTCAGTTTAGTGAGAACAGCGGGACAGCTGGGGCTCACACTCCCATGGTCTTCTATCCCTAACCCCTCATTATATGGCAGTCTCAGGGCAGCATTCCAAGAGATCCTATGCATGAACAGCATGGTCCCTTGAGGGTTATCCTCAGAAGTCACATAACATCACTTCTACAATGTTCTTTTGGTCACAGCAAATTACAAGGCCAACCCAGATTTAAAGATGGGGAAAAATTTACCTCTTGTTGGTAGGAGTGGTAAAGTCACATTGCAAAGAGGCATGCACTCCAGAAAAGGAGATTTATGGTCACATTTTGCAAACTGCTGTGGTAACCAAGATTTGGGGTTTGTTTGTTACCAGGGCATAATATATCCTCACCTGACTGAATTCTTAAACCAATGAATTTTAGGTGCCTCTTCAAGCCACTGATAGGGACTGAATTGCGTCCCACCAAAATTTAGACATGAAGCCCTAATCCACAATGTGACTACTCACAGGTATTTGGAGATTATCAAGCCCATTAAGAGGTAATTAAGGTTACACAAGTTCATAAGGGTGGATCCTGATCCTCTCTCTCTCTTTCTCTCTCTCCCCTCCCACCCGCCACTCCTGCCGCCCCGCCCCGCATATCTCCCTCCTACCCTTGTGTGTCACAGAGGAAAGGCCATGTGAGAATGGCCATCTGCAAGCCAAGAAAAGACCTCTCACCAGAAACCAACCATGCTGGCGCCCTGATCTTGGACTTCACAGCCTCCAGAACCATGAGAAAGAAATTTCTGTTGTTTAAGCTACCTAGTCTGTAATATTTCGTTTTGGACACTCAAATAGACTAATAAATCTGCCTGATTCATATCTAATAACTGCCTTTTTTAAAAAAAAGGCCTTTCTTTTATGAGTTTCTCCCAATATTTGTTGAGTTACATAAACTTGGTAGAGTGTGTCAGAACCCATTCTCTCTACCTCCTTAAGTAATAAAACTCCCAAGTTTTTCACTGAGTCCATAGAGTATGCTCTTAAGAAAAGGGGTGTGCTCCTCAATTTTTCTTCTCCCCTTTCTACTGGCTGGAATGCCACCCTAGACCACAAGGTGGAGATCACATGTTTATAATGACAAAGCAACAAAATTAAAGAAGCCCTGCTCCCCAAATCCATAAGGCAATTATAACCGCCCCAGACAACTTATGTTCAGATCATTTGAGCCAAACCTGTTATTCTAGCCTTGTTTTAGCAGCCAAACCTGTATCTAACGAATATACTTAGCCAGAAATCAACATCAGAGCCAAAGGCAACACCCAGGGACATATGTTTATCAAGATATAACCTAAACTGCTATAACAAAAAGAACCCAAAACACCGTGACTTAAATAAGATAAACATTTATTTCTCTCTTAAATAAAAGCCTCAGTGTAAGCAGACAATAGATATGGCAAGGTCGACCTTGGCTGGCAGGGCAGAGTTGCTCATCTGTATCATTCAGGACCCAAGTTCTTTCCATCTGTGGCTCCGCCATACCACTGAGAACTGTCCTTCTCTAGATGATTGAAACAGGTCTCCATCAAGTCTGTGTTCCAGTCCCAAGGAAGTGGAATGAAAGAAGAAACAAAGGCAAGTAATGACATGAAAATTCACCCAACTCTTCCACTCATATTTCGTTGGCAAAAACTTGATTTTATGGGAGGATGGGAAATGTGGTTTTTAGTTTGTCTACCATGTATACAGCTTGAACTCTAATACTATATAGGGAAAAAATGGATTTGAGGAGACAAGCAGTGTGCAAGAGAAGGTCAACTCTAATGGGAAACTACCCATGGGAGCACCACATTACATAATGGAAAATCAGGCTGAACAGAAAAACAGTGGGTCACCAGAGCTGGTCCATTGTTCCAGTCTCCACGAGGCCCAGTCCAATGTGGAAGGACCATGACCTGAGAGCCTATGGGCCTGAAGATACCAGGTCTTTCTTCCCCTCTCTACAATCCCAATTAGATTTCAGGAGACCCCCAAAATTGGTGAACATGACTGTGACTTGTCCATTTTTTGCATCATTAAAAAGCATGGCAAATGCAACCTGTGTTTTCACTCCAAATGGGAGGAAAGAGATAAATAATGCTTAAAATGACAGACCTTCCACTCTTGCCAGCTTCTTACCTCTTGTCTAAATTTTTTCTCATCAATTCAAGGCTTCTAATGTCTACTTTCAAAGAAAATAAATCAACACATTTTATTCTGCAACTCATCCCCTACTCACAGGTTAAGAAAAGGAAATGATAATGTGATGGCTTCTCAGGATGCCTTACCACTCCCATGGGAAGTTCAGCACCTTGCAACCGAAAATTTCATAGGAAAAGTAGCTGGCAGATAAGACAGGTGGGGCCACGGTGATGTAGTCTCCATTTGGCAGTCTACTTTTCGTACACAGGGACTTAACTGACATCCTAGGATCTGCCACCCTCAGCCTCCCATGGCAACTTCAGAGCTGACTACCATTTCCAGATCAAACCCCAGTTTTGGAAACTAGGCTGACTGGCCTGGTTCACAGCCTAGCTGAGGATTCCTCATTACTCACAGAGGCTCTTTATTTTCCTAGTGGGTCTATCCTTGCCCCACTCAACCCCTTTGGACCTTAACATTGGAGAGTGCCACTGTCTTCCAATAGCAGCATCTCTGTCTCTTTGCTTGAGGTTTTCTCTGTGTTCTGATCCACCTGTGCACAGAAAGCTGAAAATGCCAGAGAACTAAGGCCCTCCCAAAAGCAGCCTTCAACCTGTGACTGCATGGAATGGATGTGTAAATACCCCGGCTCTCTTGCTTCCCACTCTGAGATTACTCTGATGTTCATGTTCTGCACCACTTTCAGGGGTTCTCAGAGGGACTAATCTCCATTAACCCACAATGGTAAACTCACTTGATAACATACCTTTTATTGACTGCCTGCCTTCCCTATCCCACCTTCCCACTCCCCTACCCATGTTTCCTGGGACCACCTCCCAAATGCACTATTTGCACTTGAATCCTTGTTTCAAGGGTTGCATCTTGGGGAGGAAGATTTTATATTAACAGGAAATGCTTTATGCCCGATTTTATCCTAAACACTTTATATGTAGGAGCTCACTTAACCTTAACAACAAGCCAATGACAAATTACCCCAACTTGACAGATGAGGAAACTGCGGCACAGAAATGTTAAATGACCTGCCCTAGAGTCACGCAGGTACTGAATGGCAATGCTGATGTTCAAACCCAGGCAGCATGGCTCCTGAGTCTATACTCATAGCCCATATTCTTCAGTGACTCTTCCTAACATATCCGAAGTGGCTCTTCTGAGCTCCCTGAACTTCCTTCAAGTCCCAGTTCTACCACCACCCCCTTTCATTGTGCCTTCTCAAGCCCTCTCTCCCCTAGGCACTTGCCTCTTGCTAACCCCTCTCCTTTAACACCTTCTCCACCATTCTTCTCAAATCTCTCATCTTTCAGGAAGCTCTCTCAGTCTTCCAGATTCTTACAGGACTTGTCCACAGGACATACTCCCTTCTAGTTATTGGTGTGCTTATCTCAACCTTCCCAGAAGAAAGATCACAGGAGTTTTTGCTGAAAAAATAAGCTCCATGAGTAGGGTCAAGGCCAACCCCTTCCCCAGTCCTATCCTCAATCCAAGTAAATAAAATCCTATAGATCAGTAACAAAAGTGGCTTTGGTTTCTATTCCTTCCATTTCTTTTTCAATAAAAATATTTACATTGGGTCAGACCTCATCCACCTTCCCTAATAGGCCACTGCTAGTGCTCTTGGTACACATAACATCCCCATCCACTGAACTACTTACTTTGAACTGATTGCCCAAGTATGACCTTGAGAAACCTTTATATAAATCATCCTTAGAGCCTCAGGAAAAGGTTATGCCCAGCCCCTGGCTCCTCCCTCATCTCCAGGCTCCTCCAGGCCCCTGAGATCTAGAGGCTACCCTGTAGGCCCAGACTCTGGGTGGGGAGACTGAACCTCCTCTCCTCACCCATCCATTGCACAATCAATTCCTGAGAATTAAGCAAGGCATTAACGGTGGAGTAGGGACCTCTCAAGAAACATGCCTGTTTCTGATCTCCTGTAAGGGGCCACATCTCTTTCAGGTTTAAACTCAGCCCCTGGGAACAGTCAGACCTGAGGTGTGCCAGTGTGTTCATATACCCACACCACAACCCCTACCTCACTTCTGGCCATCTAACCCCTCTGGAGTCTCCATAGTACTGAGGGAACAGTGGTGCCTATTATCCCCTCTCCCCCACTTCTTGCTACCTATAGAAAAGGCTGCCCTGCATATTCCAGGTAAGAGGGTGGTGACTATGGCTTATGTACTCAGGAGTCAGCTAGAAAAGGGCAAGGGGAGAGATAACCTCTGGCTGTAACCTCCCTGACTACCTTCCTCACCACCCTCAGCACTCCCTCATCGGGACTTAGCTTTGGTGGGAAGGGGGACCTAACTGTCCTTCCTCTGCCCTTTCATTCACAATGCTTACCTAAGAGATCCTGAATAAATAATATCATAAATGAAAAGAAAAATTTATAGCCAATACCACAGAAATACAAAGAATCATTAAAGAATACTATGAGCAATTATATGCCAACAAATCCAACATAGTATTGGAAGTCCTAGCTACCAAATCATCAAGGAAGAAGCGAAACTCTCATTATTTGCAGATGACATGATATTATATATAGAAAATCCTAAAGATTCAACCAAAAAACTATTAGAATAAATTAATTTAGTGAAGTTGCATGATATACAATCACTATACAGAAATCTGTTGTGTTTCTATACACCAATAATGACTAATCAGGAGAAATTAAGAAAACAATCCCATTTACAATTGCATCGAAAAGCCTAAAATACCTAAGAATAAATTTAACCAAAGAGGTGAAAGACCTGTGCTATGAAAACTATAAGACATTGAAGAAAGACATTGAAGAAGATATGAATAAATAGAAGGATATACCATATTCATGGATTGGAAGGATTGATATTGTTAAACTATCCTTACTAGCGAAAGCAACATACAGATTTAATGCAATTTGTGTTAAAATACCAATGGTATTCTTCTCAGAACTAGAACTAATTCTAAAATGTATATAAAACTACAAAACACCCTACATAACCAAAAAATCTTAAGAAAGAACAAAATGGATAAAGAAGTGGTACATATATACAATGGAATATTACTCAACCATAAAAAGAATGAGATCTTGCCATTTGAGACTACATGAATGGACCTAGAGAGTATTATGCTAAGTGAAATAAGTCAGACAGAGAAAGACAAATACCATATAATTTAATTTATATGTGGACTCTAAAAACCAAAGTGAACAATCAAAACAGAAACAAACTCATAGATGCAGAAAACAAACTGATGGTTGCCAGATAGAAGGAGGATTAGGGGNACACACACACACACACACACACACACACATATATGTGTGTGTGTATATATATATATATATATATATATATATATGCACCTTACATACCTTACTGCTAAATTGTACACCTGAAACTTACTGGATTTTGTTAACCAATGTCATCACAATAAAAATAAATAAATAAATAATCGATCAACTAAACACAAAAGAAAACAGTAATGAAGGAAATGAGAGGAAAAAAGCTATAAGGCATAGAAAAAGGAGATAGTAAAATGACAGAAGTTCCTCCTTATCAGTAATTACTTTAAACATAAATGGATTAAACTCTCCAATCAAAAGAGAAATTGGCAGAATGGATAAAAACACATGATTCAATTATACCCTGCCTACAAAAGACTCAGTTTAGATCTAAACTCACAAATAGAGTGAAAGCGAAAGGATGAGAAAAGATATTCCATGCAAATGGTAACCAAAAGAGAGCAGAGGTAGCTACACTAATATCAGACAAAATAGACTTTAAATCAAAAAAGTTAATGAGAGGCAAAGAAGGACATTATATACTAATACAAGATTCAATACAGCAAGAAGATATAACAATTATAAACATTTACACACCTAGTAACAAATATATGAAGCAAAAACTTAAAAATTGAAGAGAGAAATAGCTCTACAATAATAGTTGGGGACTTCAATACCCCATTCTCAATAATTGATAAAACAATCAGACAAAAATTAAGGAAATAGAGGATTTAAATGACACGATAACCCAACTAAGTCTAACAGATATGCCACCCAACAACGACAACATACGAATTCTTCTCAAGGACACATAAGACATTTCCAGGATATGTTAAAACACAAATTACCTCTCAGTAGATATAAAAAGATAGATATCACACAAAGTATCTTCTCCAACCACAACAGGATGAGGTTAAATCAACAGAAGTAAAACTGAAAAAGTCATAAAATTGTGGAAATTAAATGACATATTGTGAATCAATTAATGGATCAAAAAAGAATCACGAAGGAAATTAGAAAATATTTAAAGATGAATGAAAAAGAAAACACAACATACCAAACCTCATAGGACGCAGTGAAAGGAGTGCTAAGAGAGAAATTTATGACTACAAGCATTTACATTAAAAAAAAAGAAAGTTCTCAAATCCAACTCTACAACTCAAAGAACTAGAAAAAGAAGAACAAACTAAACCCAAAACTAACAGAAGGAAGGAAATAATAAAGATCACAGCAGAGATCAACAAAATAGAAGACTAGAAAAACAATAGAGAAAATCAAAAGTTGGTTCTTTGAAAAGATCAACAAAATTGACAAACTTTTAGCTAACTGGGCTAAGAAAAAAAGAGAAGACTCAAAGTACTAGAATCAGAAATGAAAGTTGGAACTCCCAATTTTACAGAAATAAAAAAGATTACGAGAGAGTACTATGAGCAAATATATGCCAACAAATTGGACAACTTTTGACCAATCAACCAGCATTATCTTTTTTTAAATTGAGATACAACACACATAAAATGAACAAATCTTATGTGTACAGCTCGTTGCCTTTTTACGTAGGTTGTCATCCAAGCAACTACTACCCAGATCAAGATATGAAACATTCCCTACCCCCAAAACACTCTCTTGTGCCCATCCAAGTCATTTCCCACCTACCCCCAACTTAACATTAAAATGTAATTGCATTATACATTTTTTATGTAAAAGCTCCAATCTTTCACTTCTCTTAAAATATTTCTCTTCCACTTTTCAGCTTCTCCCCCAATAAAATGCCTCTTTTGAACTATAAATGTATAAAATGTTTAATTGTTCTCTTAATTAGAATTTTATTTCCATTTTTAAAATATACGAAATAACAAATCAAAGGACCTAGCTTCTACAAATGATTGTCATTAAAAGATGGAAGAGGAATTGTTATAGATGAAATGAATTAAGAGTCGTATTGACCAAATGCAACGTGTGGACTTGCTTAGAGCCTGATTCTAACAAACCAATTGTAAAAGGATATTTCTGTGACAATCAAGAAAATCTGAGCATAGACTACAATGTAGATGACATATATTATGGATTGTGGTTAATTTTTTGTTAAGTGTGGTCATGGTATTGTGATATTGTTTTAAAATTCTTTTGATATTAGGTACACAAATAGCAGTATTTACAGATGAACCAATATGTCTGGGAGAGGCCAGATGAAGGAAGGTGGCAAACTATTGAAAATTGTTGAAGCTGGGTGATCTGTACATGAGAGTTCTGTATACTAGTTGAAAGTTCCTATAATAAAATTTTTTAAAAAATAAAACATTTCAACCCCCTTTGACCATTAAGTGTTTAAGATGAAACAAGCAAATAAAGAGATTAGACAAGATACCAAGACCCTGGCACACAATAAACACTGTCAAAACTATCAAATGAATGAATGATAAAGCTCAGCAAACATAAGTATTGAATCATCTTACCAGTTACATCAACTGCTGAAATTATTAAATGAGCCATTTGTACATTAGTCTTTCGTGAGTTTTATTAGCATGAGTCAGTACTTTGGAGCCCAGTCATAGTGTTATTTTTAAAATCTCATTTTTCAGTTCATAAAGCCAAGATTAGACATTTTGAAATACGACCACATAAAGTAAAGCCACTCTGTCAGAGCCATCTGCTATCTTTCCCTAGATGGCATGCTACTTTTTATAAACTACCGCAAAACCTACCTCATAGATTTGCTGTACTAAATAAAGTAAGGTACATAAATAAACACTAGCACAGCAACTGGCAGCAAACAGTAATTCAATAAACATTAGGCCCCTGTAGCAGCCACTTCCAGTGCCTACATTTCATTCGTCTACCTCTGATTTTAGCTGTGGCTAAGAGGGATGGTGCTTTGGGCACTCAGATTCACCTTCTGCTAAGTCATCCCAACTTGGGCCTTCTCCAGTACCTCAGTGCCCAATGGGCAAGTGCAAGTGGGAAGCGCAGGAGACCCAGAGTCAACCTGCAATCAGTCAAGGCATCAGTTGGTGGATAGATGCTCCTGGCCCTGTACTTCAGGTGGACAATTTCTGGAGACATTCCATTCCTCTCTTTAGAAGGTTCTGGTGGAATTGAACACCCATTGCACACAATGGTAACATTGCTATTTCTTAAGTTGACTTTTCCTCCTTAGATCTTACACTTCCTATCACCTCACTTCTGCTTTCTGTAATCACCTAAATTAATTGCCTAAACCTATATCTGAGGCTCTGCTTTCACAGACAGTCAAATTAAGTCAATCCCTGGGCTGTAACATTAACACAGAGAATTATAATCCATTGATTTACTAGTCTCTCCTCATTCCTGGAGCACAAATTGCTCAAGGGCAGGGCCCTTGAGACATGTTTGGGATCTCCCAGTGTCCAATGGGAGAGAGATATGTAAGCTCTCAGCATAGCACCGAGCTGTGACAGTCATTGAGGCTGTTCATTAATTTTCCCATTTTCCGCCTTCTAGGCACGTGGTAGAATTGGACTCGCAGCCCTCTTGAAGGTAAGCATAGCCACATGGCTTGCCTTCGCCAGCAAAATGTGAGAATAAGCCATGCATCTTATTGCTTCCAAGAAGTGCTTGATTGCTGGTGCAATATGAGACACTGCAGCACCCTCTCAGGGATTCAGGTTCAGGAGCCTCCCTGAACCTGAATCCCTGAGTAACTCTGGTGATCAGAGCCCCCAACATCACTCCCACCGACCAACAGGTAGCACTAGTGAGAAATAAAACTGTTGGGTTTAGCTACTGTGATTGCAGGATTGTTTGTTACTGCAGCACTACTCAGGCTTTCCGACTGATACGAGCTGAGATAGAGTGCATATAAAGTTCACAAGGACACAAAGAGGGGTATCAAGTCTTTCCAGAGGTTCAGAAAAGTTTCATAGAGGACCTGGAGGTAAGACTTAAGAGGTGAGAGTGTTCAACTACATAATAAGGAAGAGAGAGGGCAGTCCAGACAAAGAGATCCTTGAAACAAACAAAGGCTTGGAGTCTGGAACCCCAGAGTACGTTACTGGTACTTCAAGTAGTTCTGAAAGTTTGAGAGTGGAAGAGGGAAAAAAAGGCCATCACAGTCAGAAGAGACCATGGAGGAGAGTAATCCTTACTTAGGAGCCAGAGTTGGTAACTTGTAAGACAATTAGTTATTTTAGATAAGGAAGCGATATGATTTCTTCTGCATTTCAAAAATACTATTCTGGAAGTTGAATCGGAGGCACTGGAAGACCAGTTAGGGGACATTTATAGTCCTGGGAAGAGACCAGGGGCTCAGAGCAAGCAGAAAAGTAGGGAAGGAGCAGCCAGGACAAATATTGAAGAGCAGACTGCAGAGGTCCCTCTGAGCTCTCCCCTGGGCTCTCCTAACTTCCGGGCGTGCCTTCATCTCAGCACTTACCCCAGGGTACTGTGATCACTCATTTATTAACTGTGGTCTTCTTGAGGGTAAAAAAAGTTTGTTTTTTTGTTTGTTTTTTACAAATTAACATTTTACTTTATTATTCAATTTAAAAGGCCGTGAAATATAAGAGGTTTTAGCTTCCTGGAAAATGAACTTGACACGAGAAGCAAAATGTGTCCAACAAATAGCTATGGGTTGTTAGCGTCTAAAGAGATAAGTTTCTTTGTTAAGAGTTATATTTGACAAGAGAAATTTTCTGTATTAAAATTGTTTACTATTAAATAAATTTCTCATTTCTTTTTTAAAAATTTTAATTGTGATAAAATACACATAAGAGAGTTTACTATTTTAACCATTTTTAAGTGTGCAGTTCAGTGGTATTAAATGTGCAATTACCACCACCATCCAGCTTTAGAACTCTTTCATCTTGTAAAACTGAAACTCTGTAGCCATTAAACAACTTCTCATTCCTTCCCTCGCACCAGGGCCCCTCCCCCCACGCCCTCCCCACCCCTCCGCCGGCAAGCACCGTTTTACTTTCTGTCCCTTTGCTTTTGACCGCTTTAAGTATCTCGTATAAGTAGACTCATACAGCATTTGTCCTTTTGTGTCTGCTTATGTCCCTGGAACTCAGGAGAGTGGACCGGGTTGGAAGGAAGCTGTGGAGAAAAGGACTCTTCCAGATACGCAAAGCAGCACACAGAGCCAGCTGACATGATGCATCCTGAGGGGTATCTTGGCTGGACATAGTAGGAAGGGGGAAGGGGAAGAAGGGATGGAGGGAGGGAAGAGGGTCTGACAGAAAGGGAGATTGGAGTGTGAATTAGGTCATTTGTATGGATACTGGCAGGAATGGGGAGGAAGCCCTGAGCCATATACCCAGGCCTAGAAGTCAGTTGCTCATAGGAACAAGGAGAGGCAGGGAATAGCAGAACAGGACTCTCAGGCTGGGAGGGAAGAGTATTTGGCATGAAGTGGAAGAGTCCTGTTCCTGGGATTGACAAGGAGCTAGGAGAATCCACCATCATTTCCCTAGACCTCGTGCTGAGCAGGGTTGGGGAGGGTGTGGAAGACTTAGAGGAGAGGGAAAATAGTGGGCTTCAGGGAAAAACTAAATTTCCTCTAAGGTAGGAAGGGAAGGGAGGAGCATGTCAGGAGGCTGAGTCTGTGAGGGGGTTCCAAAGAGCTGGGGAGAGTAAGTTACAAAGAAGGAGGAAACGCCAGCATCAAGGAATGGTCAGAAATTGGAGTACATTTCCAGAGATGGATGGGAGTTTAGAAAAGGTGATTTTGCAGATGTATGGCAGTGGTGTGGGCCCTTTGTTTTCATATGGTTTCTTTTCTCAAGCTGTGAGTGCCCTGAATGGGCTGCAGTTCTCACCAGGGTTCCTCCAGTGAAGGAAGAGCTGAGTGTGGGTCAAAAGAGAAAGGGAGAGAAGTTGGAGGTTTTTTTGTAATAAAGGCAACTTTTATTGGGTTTTGTTGTAATAAAGGCAAGTTTTATCAGCCTATGGATTATAAAGTTCAGACTGACTTCCCTCCTTCTTCCCTATTGGTGGCTCAAGGAATACGGTTATTGTAGTCTGGGCTAAGCACAATTGCAAAAGTAAACCCACTGCCAAAAATACTTAGACTGCCTCAGAGAAGTGTCTAAGCTTTCCTATTGTTTGTTATTTTTCAAGCCACTGCAGACCTCCATCAATATCCAAGAGTGATGCTCTGAGCTGATCCTTGACCACTTCTCACAGACATACACACAAAAATACACACATCTTTTTCAGAATGAGCTTTTATGGACTTGTCAGGCTGGAAAAGCCTTCAGAGGATAATTCCTCCACTTCACTGAACACTGAAACCTCTGGAGCCTCGAAGACTTCAAACCTGGATTAGAACCTAGACTTTCTGTCTCCTAGTCATTCTTTGCATCCCTAGTCAGATTTTATCTCTCAAACCCACTAAGAATCCTGAATTTACCTGTGAATTTGACACTACATTACAGCATTAGTTCTGCCAGCCAAGGCCAGGACCCCTCATCTCACAGTGGCAGAAGTTGGGGACTGCGAGCCAAGAAGGTATGTGGGAAAACAGTTCTACAACATCTCTCCACCAGACTATATAGGGAAACACAACCTCTTGCACAATTGATTGTTTCCATATAAAATTGTAACTGGGTAGGCTGAGCACTTGACTCTCAATTCCACCACCTGTCTTAAACTCTAAACTCAGATTAGGCCTCATGTCCCATTCACACTTCCAGGAAGGAGTAGCAAGGAGACAGGATATAACACTTTACAATTTTAAATTCTTACCTTGACAGCTTTTTGTATTTCTGCTGTCACTGGAGTGTGAACTATTCTCTTGAGAAGTTTGACAAGGGAAGTGATAGGGAAACAGAATTGTTAAAGGTCTTTTGAAAATTTCACAGTCTGTCTCCCAGTTAGGCAAATAGAAAGAGAGCTATCACTGATTCAGCACCTACTATATGCCAGGCTTTCTTAAACCTCAAGTTCGCCCTGTGAAAAATCAAGGACTTCAATTCAAAGATAAAGACTCTCTGATTCAGAGGATTAAGTAATTGCCCAAGAACCCTCTTTTATTAAGAAGTGGAATATGACTTTGAGCCTGTGTCTGACACAAAAGCCAAAGTTCTTCCTCCAGTCCACATGGCCTGACTACAAAGATTTCTACAAACACAGCTTTTTAGAACAGAGAACTGGGTGGAGGCATAAAAAAGAATTTAAGAAGAGAAAGGCAGAGAATAAAGGCACCACCTAGACACTACCCCCTCCTCTCAAAGGCCATCCCTTGAGTTCAGGAATTCCGTTTGTCAGGAACATACTTTTCTAAGGGTGGATGCTGGCTGAGCTGAAGAGGAGTGACTTCAACTGTCAGTCATTTATTGCATGACTTTCATTTGCAAAACAAAACCCACAATTCCTGCAATCAAGATGTTTACTTGGGGAAACCAGATTGTGAACACATTATATAATAAACAGTTTCATCAAAGTCGATGTGTAAGAAAAATTGCTGTTTCCTGGAGGATGTGGTAAATCAAATTGGCAGGAAACAGTGGCTTCTTCACCTGGATTTGGATGGCTGAGGAAGTGTGGGTATGAAAAGTACAAGGAATGGGGTTGGAGGACGACAGTCTTCCCGGTGCTAATAAATGCTGGTGGTGAAGCTGGGGAAGCTGCAGCTTAGTTTGGTAGTGACAGACAGAAGGCAGAGGTGTAGAGTTGAGGGCAAGTTTCGTTTAGGACGGTAGGAGCTAAAACATCCTTTAAGCCAATAGGCCTGGGTAGTTACTAGCTTCAGCAGAGTTGGGACAGCCTGGAAGTGTGGCTGGAAGAACTGTGAACACACTCAACGAGGAAAGCACGCGTGGGCACAGCGACACACAACTCGGAGAGCCGCGGGGCGGTCTGGGGCCCTGGGAGGAACAATGGCTGTAACTCGGCCCCACTCGGCACAGCTTGGACAGAGCGACACCATCCTGGGAGCAGGTGGCTGAGCTGCCTGCGGGAAGACAAGCAGCGGGAGAGGACGCGCACACTAGGCGGCGCAGAGTCGGTGGCGCGGCCCGCCGCCGGCAGCGGGGGCGGGCCCGGGCGAGCCGGCCTCTGCGCGGTACTTGGCACGCACGCGCAGACGGGCCGCGGAGCCCAGAGGCACAGAGGAGGGGGAACGAGAAAGAGAGGGGGGCAGTCTAGAACGTATTTCCGCTCTGGCGGACAAATAATACCGGCCAAAGGGGAGGCCAGGCCATCCGGCCCTTTAACCGTGTGGGGGGAGTCTGGTGAAGAAAGGGGGGTCGGGAAAGGGGGACTCCTGCTCCTTTAATTCCCTCCCCTCTTCCTCCCCGAGTTCTCGCCGCGGCAGCCGCGCGCGGGTCCTGGAACACACGGCACGAGCAGCCCCCGCCCCTCCCCCCTGACGCCCACGCGGAGCCGGTCCCGAGCGCGCGCCCCGTGCACCCCCGCGCCTGCGCGCTGCCCAGGCCCTGCCCGAGTGTGGGGGCGCCGGCGGCGGCCCCGGGGGGTGGGGAAGTAGGGGAAAAACAGCGCGGACCCGGGCCAGGTGAGAGGCGTGCACTCAGGGTTGTGGGGCTGGGGGGCGTGCCACGGAGCTCTGACCGGCGGGGGTATGCACCATGCGTGCGGGCGGCGGGGGAGGGGGAAACGTGAAAGGCGCGTGCAAACGTGCAAAGGGGGGGTGGAGGAAGGAGGCAGCAAGTAAGGGGTGTGAGGTGAGAAGAGCCAGCGTCCCGGGCACATCGGAGCCCAGAGCCCCAGGTGTCTGCTACCCCTTTCTCCGTGCTTCCGTGGGCGCGCGGGCTAGCCCCATTCTCGCGGGCGGTTGGGCTAGGGGTATGGATGCCGCTGCCCCGCCCCCGGGAACCACGCCTCCCTCTCCTGTGAGGGACAGCACCTCCCCCCGGGGCTAGGGAAACTGAGGACGAGTCCTGAAGACTGGGAGATGTGATTCTGGGGGACTGGGCAAGCATGCGGGCGAGGGGCCTGGAGCCTTGGCTTAGGAGAGCCAGAGACCTTTGTCTCTGACCGGTTTCCTTCCCAACCAGGGTTGCCCGCCCTACCCCCCCGCCACAATGGCCTCTGGGGTGGAAGTCCTGCGCTTCCAGCTGCCTGGCCACGAGGCCGCTACACTGCGGAACATGAACCAGCTCCGCGCAGAGGAGCGGTTCTGCGACGTGACCATTGTGGCCGACAGCC
This sequence comes from Pteropus medius, assembly GCF_902729225.1. NCBI lineage: Eukaryota > Metazoa > Chordata > Mammalia > Chiroptera > Pteropodidae > Pteropus > Pteropus medius. Next base: position 428,772 of record NW_024349566.1, read on the forward strand.
TCAAGTTCCGCGGCCACAAGGTCATCCTGGCTGCCTGCTCCCCTTTCCTGCGGGACCAGTTCCTGCTGAACCCCAGCTCTGAGCTGCAGGTGTCACTGATGCACAGTGCACGCATAGTAGCCGACCTGCTCCTCTCCTGTTACACGGGTGCCCTGGAATTCGCCGTCAGGGACATCGTTAACTACCTGACAGCCGCCTCCTACCTGCAGATGGAGCACGTGGTAGAGAAATGCCGGAACGCCCTCAGCCAGTTCATCGAGCCCAAAATAGGCCTCAAAGAGGATGGGGTCAGCGATCCCAGCCTTGTGAGCAGTGTCAGTGCCACCAAATCCCTCCTCCCTCCTGCCAGGACCCCAAAGCCAGCCCCCAAACCTCCACCCCCACCTCCTCTACCCCCTCCGCTCCTGAGGCCTGTGAAGCTGGAGTTCCCGCTGGATGAAGACCTGGAGCTGAAGGCCGAGGAAGAGGATGAGGATGAGGACGAGGATGTATCTGACATCTGCATTGTCAAAGTGGAGTCGGCCCTGGAGGTGGCACACCGGCTGAAACCTCCTGGAGGCCTGGGAGGAGGTCTAGGCATTGGAGGCTCTGTGGGCAGCCACTTGGGGGAGCTAGCCCAGAGCAGCGTGCCCCCCAGCACTGTGGCCCCACCGCAGGGTGTGGTGAAAGCCTGCTACAGCCTGTCTGAGGACGCAGAAGGGGAGGGCCTGCTGTTGATCCCTGGGGGCCGAGCCAGCGTTGGGGCCACCTCAGGCCTAGTGGAGGCAGCAGCAGTGGCCATGGCTGCCCGGGGGGCGGGGGGCAGTCTGGGGGCTGGGGGCAGCCGGGGCCCCCTGCCAGGGGGCTTCTCCACTGCAAACCCCCTTAAGAACATCAAGTGCACAAAGTGCCCGGAAGTATTCCAAGGCGTAGAGAAGCTGGTCTTCCACATGCGGGCACAGCATTTCATCTTCATGTGCCCACGCTGCGGCAAGCAGTTCAACCACAGCAGCAACCTCAACCGCCACATGAATGTACACCGTGGTGTCAAGTCGCACTCTTGTGGCATCTGCGGCAAGTGCTTCACACAGAAGTCCACGCTGCATGACCACCTAAACCTTCACTCAGGAGCAAGGCCCTATCGGTGCTCCTACTGCGACGTGCGCTTCGCCCACAAGCCTGCCATTAGGCGGCACCTCAAGGAGCAGCACGGCAAGACCACGGCTGAGAATGTGCTGGAAGCCAGTGTGGCTGAGATCAACGTCCTCATCCGCTAGCGTTAGCGGGGCAGGCGCTGGGTCCCTGGGCTGGGTGGGAAGGGGACTCCCTGGCCCAGGAGGGAGTGGGGGTCAGGGTCAAGGACAAGCAGGTACTGTTGGGAGCCTGAGCAGACACAGATATCCTGAGGGAAGGGCCCAAGATTCCTTGAAGAAGTGATTCTGCCTCTTCAGAAGAAAAGGATAGAAAGGAAGAGGGTTCTTTGAGAAGGTCAAGAGTATATGGGGTCCCAGAGATTGTCTTTACATAAAGGTGGAAGGAGGGAAAGGGTCCTACAGAATGAGGGAAAAAAGACTGGAAAATGTTTTATTCCTGGCTAAGCCTTCCAAGGGAGAGGTCTGACATTTCCTGAGGTAGGGGTGGGTGGGTGGGAATTGGGAGGGAACTGGCAGGAGGCAGCATACATGCTCCTGTTTAGAATAGATCCTTGGGAGAGGGAAGGATTATTGAATCCCAGAAAATAAAGGGGGAACAGGTCTTGCATGCTGGAGGAATGGGACTGTGAGTGTAAGGCTCAGAAATTCTAGGGAGAACAAATAAGGTGGCAGGTAAGAGAACATGGGGGGTGAGCAAGACCTGGGTAGATACTGGAAGTGTCTAATTAGCAAAGAACAAGAAGTAGTGGGGTGGGGGGGGTGCAGGGCACGTGAATAAAAGACACAAGAAGGCTGATTGGGGGAGGGGGAGTAGAGACATACAGTATTTTTTAAAAAAAAAAAATATTTTTTAGGCTTTTCTGGAGTCCTGGGTTTTAGTTTTTCTGCTTTTGTTTTCCACAAAATAAAAAATAATAATAAAAAAATTTTTAATTATACACTGGTAATTGCGTGTAAATAACTGACGCACCCTAGACAGTCTCTTATTTGCTCTATACCCGGAGGTCGCGGTTCATGCAGGTGCCATGCCTGAAGGAGCCTTGACAGGAGAGCTGTGACAAGTGGGATCTTCTGGCCAGGGACTCTCCCAGTTCTGCAACCTCAAAATCTGTTTGAGACCTCAAAGCACAAGTGTTCTATGATTGTTTGGCAATGGTGATAACACCTGACCTGCTCCTCTATTTGAGGAGTTTGGTATCAGGATTATGCTATAGGTATTACGCTCACTGAAATTGTAAGCAGGAGCCTATATCTGGGCATTTTTGATCTGGGGAAAGGGTCCATGGCCTCAGGAAAGCTAAAAAACACTATTTGGATTAGGGTACGGGGAAAACTACAATTCCCAGAAAGCTCTGGACTAGTTCTTAACCACAGACTACAGTTCCCAGAAGGCTTTGAATTGGCCTCAGGTGCCCTATATCCCAACCACCTGCCTGTGTCAGATACTGTTTGTGAAATCATGTTTTCTTAACTTTGACCAGAATGTAATTCCTAAAGGGATGGTACCCTAAATCGTGGTATCAAGGTTGTACATCGTGACCTAGTACCATTTATACTTTCACTGTCGGCTGGGCCTGACTGTGAAGTGTTTGGCAAAAAAGGTTACTACAGTGTCCCCAAACAGTAATGCCTCTTGGGCCACTGGGGGCTTATCTGGATCCCTAGTGCATGTGTGGTGGTGTAACATGTATGGCATTAACAGAAGAGACAGCCCCAGGTTTTCAAAAGGGGACATGAAGCAGCATGCTAGAACCAGCCAAGAGTAAAGGTGCCCTCTGCGCATCCCCATTGTCCCCTTCTTGCTCATTAGAGGAGCGAGGCCACAATTGGGGCCAAGCCTTCTATCTGGTGACCCAGAAACTGGAAAGCAACCAGAAGCAGGAGAAGCACACGCGGGTCAGATTGGAAATACAGCCGCTGAAGAAAGCCGGGAGGCTCAGACGTTCCGCTTGTTACCTAAAACCTGTTGGGGGATGGAGAGACCACACGCGGACCAAGGCGTTCCTTCAGCCGATGAGCTGAAGCTAGGAATGGCAGAATTCTCCCCCACAGCCCCCAACTTAAGGATGCCACTGCCATTTCCAAGGCCGCTCTCGGAGGAAAATGGCCAGAAAGCGCGCAGTGGCTCCTTTAAGGCTCCTCCTAGCCCGCCCTCCCCGCCCACGTGACCCGGGGCGGTCGCGCGCCGGCTCAGCCCCCAGCGCAAGCGGCGATGGCGGCGGCGGCGGGAGCTGCAGCGGCGGCGGCCGCCGAGGTGCGGAAGGGGAGGGGGAGAGGCGGGTGCATGCCCGCGCGCGCGCCCGGGGGAAGCGCGCGCCCGTGCAATGCTCCGGGGGTGCAACGGGGCCGGGGGGCCCAGACGGGACTCACAGCAATCCGGAGGGCCAGCACCGGGGGCGGATGAGGGGACCAGGGGGTGGGAGGTGGGGGGAGTGGGCACGGAGGCGCGTGTGCAGCCGCCGGCTGTCTCCGAGTGGGCGGTGGGCGCCGGCGGCCCAGGAGCACGCGCGAGGGGCACGAGGGGCCGTCCACCGGGCTGGGGGTCAGCGGGCGCTGGAGGGGTTGGTGCCCGGGGTCCCCGCGGCCTGGGGGACAAAGGGGGAGCGGCGCGTGCAGCCGGGAGGAGGGGGCGGGGCCTCCGCGCGGAGGCCCCGCCCCCTCCCCCTCCTCTCCTCTCAGCCCCCGAGATGCGAGGTCTACCGAGAGGGAGGGGGCTGATGCGGGCCCGGGGGAGGGGTCGTGCGGCCCCTCCCGGCAGCAGAGGCCGCGGAAGGGGGGGCGGCCATAGAGGAAGAGGTAGGCCCCGGAGCCTACTCTCTCTTTCCAGGGCCCAGGCGTCCTGGGCCCCCCAACTTCCTACCGGGCTAACCAGCCCTCTTATCCCTTGTGTTGCCTCTCAGGGGGAGGCCCCTGCTGAGATGGGGGCGCTAGTGCTGGACAAGGAGCCCAGAGGAGCCGCGGAGAGAGGTGAGTGCAGCAGAAACTAGCCGAGCTGGACCTTCACCTCCCCAAACACAGAATCTCTTGAGCCCTTAGCCCTGAACTTTTTCTCTTCCCTTACAGTTCATGGCTCTTTGGGAGACACCCCTCGTAGTGAGGAGACCCTACCCAAGGCCAACCCCGACTCCCTGGAGCCTGCTGGCCCCTCATCCCCAGCCTCTGTCACCGTCACTGTCGGCGATGAGGGGGCTGACACTACTGTAGGAGCCACATCGCTTATTGGGGATGAACCTGAGAATCTGGAGGGAGATGGGGACCTCCAAGGGGGGCACATCCTGCTGGGTGAGAGGCAACGGAGCTAGGGGTGAGGTGGGGTATCCTCTGACTCTGTCTTCCCTCTTATCTTGCCTCTGCCTGCCTGTTTTCCAGGCCATGCCACAAAGTCGTTCCCGTCTTCCCCTAGCAAGGGGGGTGCCGGTCCCAGCCGCGCCAAGATGTCAATGACAGGGGCTGGAAAATCACCCCCATCAGTCCAGAGTTTGGCTATGAGGCTGCTGAGTATGCCAGGGGCCCAGGGGACGGCAGCAGGAGGGCCTGAACCCCCTCCAGCTACCACGAGCCTGGAGGGGCAGCCCAAGGTCCACCGAGCCAGGAAAACTATGTCCAAACCCGGAAATGGACAGGTGAGGACTGGGGGAAAGGTTGTGGGGGTGGAAGAGTCCAGTAATTAACCCTCAACTTCTCGTGAGTTTTTTTTACAATTTAGCTTCAGGCTTTTTTCTGATCCATTCACAGTTTTACATATTCACCAAGGGGCTACTTTGTGTCAAATTCTGGGCTGGTACTTAATCTGTGAACTAACAGGTTCCTGTCTTGGAGTTTACATTTTTAGAGAGAGTAGAAGGAAGAAAAGTTAAAAACTTATTTATGTAGTTAATTATGTCTTAATTACTCTTAAGACAATGACTGTTTAAAGAAACTTCAAACCACTCTTCTTTTCTACCTCAAAGCAAATCCCTAAAGAACTTTTTCCTCTGAAACTGCCCCTGCTCCATTTTTGAAGGTTGTACTCTTACTGGGAAGGAGATGAGGGCGGCGGAAATGACCAAGGAGGGAAATGACGGAGGCCCCAGAATCTCACAAGCTTCATGACAATATTTTTAGGGCTCTTGGTAGCATTTTGTTCTGGGTGTGGTTTGAGTAGCTTTGGTCAAAGCTTTAACCTTTGTTTTCTCATCTGTAAAATGGGAGGAAAGGGCCTACTGTACCCTTGAAGAGATAAGTGAAGGAAGGTTAGGTGTGGGATGTGCTTGACACGCTTCTCGGGAAACAGTTCTTGTTATAGCCACGTTCTGGTTACTGCAGCTTCTGATGGCATTTTTGAGGATGTGGCTCACCACCTCACCCCCATCTGGTACTCCAGGCTAATCCGGGCAGAACCATAGACGCTCCCTGACCCTAAGTGTGCTCCCTCTTGGTCCCCAGCCCCAGTCCCTGAGAAGAGGCCCCTGAAGTCCAGCATTTCGAGATGAGTGATGACGTGCACTCTCTGGGAAGGTGACCTCAGGTCAGTCCCACCCCACCCACCCACCTGCAGCTTGATATGGCCTGTGTTGAGGGTTTAGAGTACTAGCCTTATTCCTTTCTCTCCTTCCAGATGTAGCCAAAAGGAGGAAGCTGAACTCAGGAGGTGGCCTGGTGAGCTGGAAGAGGCAGGGAACTGGGCCTTTCCACCTGGGGGGGCTGCTCCAAGGGAAATGGGTTGGTGAAGGAGTGCCAGTAGCTTCAATTGTTCTGGTCTTTTTCTAGTCAGAGGAGTTAGGTTCTGCCCGGGGTTCTGGAGAAATGACCTTGGAGAAGGGAGACCCCAGGTCCCTGGAGGAGTGGGAGACGGTGGTGGGGGATGACTTCAGCCTCTACTATGACTCCTACTCTGTGGACGAGCGTGTGGACTCTGACAGCAAGGTGAGAGAGTGCTGGCCTGCCTGCCCCCATATCTAGGGCTCGCTTTCCAGTCTTTCCTGTGCTCCTTTTTCACCTTTTCCTTTTTATTTTCTGAATACCCACTAATTCACTGCCTTCTGCTCTCAATAACTTATTGTCATTTATGCTGCACCCCATTCCATCCCCTTGCCATTCCTCACAGTGACCACCATCCTGGGCTTTGGGTTTAGCATCCCATTTCGTGGTTTATTTGTTGTTTATTTATTTACTCCTTTGTTGATGCTTGGTTTGGTTTTATCTCATATATATTGCCTATGCACTATAATGCTTATTCTTGCCTGTTTTGCTTTTTATTTAATGTCTTCATCGTGAAAACTTTCAAATATAAATGATCTTTGAACAACTCAGATTTAAACTTCGCATATCCTCTTATATGTGGATTTTTTTCAGTAAACAAATGTTTTTTGTGATTTCTTATAACTTTTTTAGCTTATTTCATTGTAAGAATATATAATACATATAACATATAAAATGTGTTAATTAACTATTTACGTTACTGGTAAGGATTCTGGTCAACAGCGGGCTATTAGTAGTTAAGTTTTGGGGGAGTCAAAAGTTATACCTGGATTTTCAACTGCATGGGGAGTTAGCACCCCTAACCCTTGTGTTGTTCAAGGGTCAACTGTATACACAAAAGAATTGATGAATAAGCCGCATGTAGCCATCACTTCAACAATTTATAATACATAGCTGGTTTTTAAAAATAATTTAACATTTTTTTCAATTATAGTTAACATGTGATATTATACTAGTTTTAGGTGCACAATGTAGTGATTAGACATTTATGTAATTTACACAATGATCACCCAGTAAGTCTAGTATGCATCTGACACCATACATAGTTGTTACAATGTTATTGACTATATTCCCTATCCTGTACTTTACATCCCTGTGACTATCTTTATAACTGGCAATTTGTACTTCTTAATCCTTTCCCCTTTTCACCCATCCCCCCAAATGCCCTCCCATCTGGCAATCATTTGTTCCCTACGGTTGTTTCTGTTTTGTTTGTTTTTTAGATTCCATATAGAAGTGAAATTACATGGTGTTTGTCTTTCTTTGTCTGACTTATTTCACTTAGCATAATCCCCTTTAGGTCCATCTGTGTTGTCACAAATGGCAACATCTCATTTTTTTTATGGCCACCTAATATTCTATTGTATATATATGCCACTTCTTTATCAATTTGTGTATCGATAGTCATTTAGATTGCTTCTGTATCTTAGCTTTTATAAAAGATGCTGCAATGAATATAGGGATACATATGTCTTTCTAAATTAGTCTTTTGGGTTTCTTCCGATAAATGCCCAGAAGTGATCCCACTTCTATTTTTAATTTCGTGAGGAACCTCCAAACTGGTTTCCATAGTGGCTGCACCAGTTTACAGTCCCACCAACAGTGCACAAAGGTTCCCTTTTCTTCACATCCTCACTAGTACTCATTGTTTGTTGGTTTGATAATATCCATTCTGACAAGTGTGAGGTGGTATCTTATTGTTTTAATTTGCAGTTCCCTGATGATTAGTGACCCTGAGTATCTTTTTGTGTGTCTATTGGCCATCTGTATGTCCTCTTTGGAGAAATGTCTATTCAGGTCCTCTGCCCATTTTTTAATTGGATTGTTTGGTTATTTGGTGTTAAGTTATATGAGTTTCTTATATATTTTGGATATTAGCCCCTTCTTAAATGTATCATCGGTAAATATCTTCTCCCATTCAGTACATTGTCCTTTCGTTTTGTTGATGATATCCTTTGCTGTGTAAAAACTCTTTGGTTTGATACGGTCCCATTTGTTTCTTTTTTCATTTTTTTCCCTTACCTGAGGAGACATATCTAAAAAAAAATATTACTATGAGTAATGTCAAGGAGTTTACTGTCTATGTTTTCCTCTGGGAGTTTTATGGTTTCAGGCCTTAACATATAAGTCTTTAATCGATTCTGAGTTTATTCTTGCACATGGTGTAAGAATGTGGTCCAGTTTTATTCTTTTGCGTATGTCTGTCCAGTTTTCTCAGTACCATTTATTGAAGAGACTTCTTTACCCCATTGTGTATTCTTGTCCCCTTTGTAATACACAGCTGATCTTGACACTCATGTACTCCTCCCCCAACACACCCTTACTGAATTATTTTAAAGCAAATTCCAGACGTTTCGTATTATCTAGAACTATTTCCATTTGTATCTCTAAACATAAGTCCCCTTTCTGTTTAACATCACTACATGACTTTTCACTGCTAAAAAATTTACCAATGATTTTTTAATGTCATCACTTTGCTACCAGTTAGTCTTCACATTTCCTCAGTTGTTTCATAAATGGGTTTTTGTTTGTCAAAATTCAGATGAGATCCTCACATTGATTTGATTGACATTTGTCTTACGTCTTTCTTGACATGTAGGTTCCCCTGTCTTCTAAAAAAAGTTTTCTTGCCATTTATTTGTTGAAGAAACCAACAATTCCTACAGAATTCTTCACGTTTAGGACTGGGTCAGTTGGGTGGGGATTGACATGTTCCTCTCTGCCCAATATTTCTTATAAACAGATCTAAAAGCGTGATCAGCTTCAGGTGCTTCTCTTTTTTTTTTTGGCAAGAAAACTTGATCACTGGTCTGAGTGCTTCCTGTTGCTTCACATCAGGAGACATAGAATATCTGGTCTTTTATTAGAGGTGTTAAAATCAACTTGTGGATTCAGGTGATTTCCACCTCATTCTCATTATAAAATTCCTCATCAGCTTTTCGTTTAGTGTTTTTAGCCACCATTGGTAGTCTTACCTCTTTATGAACTTCATAAAAAGAATATTATACCATACGTTTGCTTTCTGGAACTTTTTTTCTGGGCCGCAAAGCACGAGCACACATGTTGCATCTAACTGTAGCTCTTTCTTTTTCGTCGCTGTATAATATTCTGCATCCCCTCTCTTTATCCAGCTCTTTTCTGCCTGTCTTGCTTACATTCATCTCCGTTAGAGAGCCATCCCTGGATAGGCATTGTTTTCTTTGTCCCACCGTATTGTTTGAGTCCTGGGGTTGGATGTGACCTGCCTGCCTCTCTCCCAGTCCGAGGTGGAAGCTCTGGCTGAACAACTGAGTGAGGAGGAGGAGGAAGAAGAGGAAGAAGAGGAAGAGGAGGAAGAGGAAGAGGAAGAGGAAGAGGAAGATGAGGAGTCAGGCAACCAGTCAGACAGGGTGAGAGCTAAAGCCTCGTGTCCCCAGGGAGTGGGGCAACGTGACTAGTGGCCTTAGTCCTCGGGAGAGAGTGTAGTCTGGAGCCCAGCTTGCTAACTCTCTTCCTCCTCCCCAGAGTGGTTCCAGTGGCCGGCGCAAGGCCAAAAAGAAATGGCGGAAGGACAGCCCATGGGTGAAGCCATCACGGAAACGGCGGAAGCGGGAACCTCCGCGGGCCAAGGAGCCGCGAGGTGAGGAGGCTCCCCTGCTTTGGGGGCCCTCCTCCAGCCCCACTCCCAGCCCCCAGAGAGCATGCACGAACACATGCTTATGCATGTACACACGCATGTACCCACGCGTCTGGCACCTGTGAGCTCGCACTCTCACTCTCTCTGTCTCTGTGTCAGGAGTGAATGGTGTGGGCTCCTCAGGCCCTAGTGAGTACATGGAGGTCCCTCTGGGGTCCCTGGAGCTGCCCAGCGAGGGGACCCTCTCCCCCAACCATGCTGGTAATTGCCAATTGCTGGGATAGGGAGCTACTAGGGAATACCCTCAGGGCCGGAGGGAAAGGGGAGGAGGGGAACCCCACTGGGTGTCCATGGCCAGGCATTGGGGGTTCTGGAGCATGGAGGGAAAGGCAGGCAGTGTGGGGTGAGAGGCCCCACCAGGAGTCCCAGTGAGTGAGGGGCAGGACCTCCCTCAGCTTCCTTTTTCCTCTGTCCAAGGGGTGTCCAACGACACATCTTCGCTGGAGACGGAGCGCGGGTTTGAGGAGCTGCCCCTCTGTAGCTGCCGCATGGAAGCACCGAAGATTGATCGTATCAGCGAGAGAGCAGGGCACAAGTGCATGGCCACGGAGAGTGTGGATGGGGAGGTGAGCCTATGGGCCGGGAGGGAAGGTGCTGGGGGCATCCAGCCACAGGCCCAGCCTCACCTCTCTTCTCGCTCATCCTCACTGACCGCAGCTCTCCGGCTGCAACACCGCCATCCTCAAGCGGGAGACCATGAGACCATCAAGCCGCGTGGCACTGATGGTGCTCTGTGAGACCCACCGCGCCCGCATGGTCAAACACCACTGCTGCCCAGGTTGTGGCTACTTCTGTACAGCGGTGAGTGACCATGGAGCAGAAAGGCAGCATGCCTCACAGAAGAAGGGGCTCCCATAGCCTAACCACATTGTTTCCCTGCCCCAGGGCACCTTCCTAGAGTGCCACCCCGACTTCCGTGTGGCTCACCGCTTCCACAAGGCCTGTGTGTCCCAGCTGAACGGGATGGTCTTCTGTCCCCACTGTGGGGAGGATGCATCCGAGGCCCAGGAGGTGACCATCCCCCGGGGGGATGGAGTGACCCCACCAGCTGGCACTGCAGCCCCTGCCCCCCTACCCCTGGCCCAGGATGCCCCCGGGAGAGCAGACACTTCCCAGCCCAGGTACTGGCCTCCCTCGTCTCTACTGTCTATTCCCTGTCCCCTCCCCATTACTCCCAAGACATCAGCACCTTCTCCCTCAGCGCCCGGATGCGAGGGCATGGGGAGCCCCGGCGTCCACCCTGTGACCCCCTGGCTGACACCATCGACAGCTCAGGACCCTCCCTGACTCTGCCCAGTGGGGGCTGCCTGTCAGCTGTGGGGCTGCCACCGGGGCCAGGTCGGGAGGCCCTGGAAAAGGCCCTGGTCATCCAGGAGTCAGAGAGGTAAGTGGGGGGTTGCTCTCTAGCACAGCCACTAGGGTTGGGGCGTAAGGGCAGATCTGCAGGTGTAAACGCTGATGCTCGAACCTGAGGAGCTCATCTCTCCCTCACCATGGTAGGCGGAAGAAACTCCGGTTCCACCCGCGGCAGTTATACCTGTCAGTGAAGCAAGGGGAGCTGCAGAAGGTGATTCTGATGCTATGTGAGTATTTCACTCAGTTCGAGAAACCTTGATTGAGCACCAGTTATATACCAGGCACCAGGCTGGGGCCAGCAGTATAGCAATGAAGGACTTCGTCCTTGCCCCAGAGAGGTTACCTGTCTCGCCCAGCAGCACTAGGGGGCAGGGCTGCTTTGAACTCGGTGCTCCTGGCTCCTTCATTCTCAGATAAGTGCCTCAGTGGAGGTGAGAACAAAGGTCTAGAAGGGGCCCAGCCCCAGACTGGGGCCCTGAGGAGCCTTCCATGGAGGAAGTGCCACCTGTCCCCCCTTGCTCGCTTACCACTTGTCCCTCCCTCTCCTGGTGTGGCGGGCTCTCCCCGAAGTGGACAACCTGGATCCCAACTTCCAGAGCGACCAGCAGAGCAAGCGCACGCCCCTGCACGCGGCCGCCCAAAAGGGCTCCGTGGAGATCTGCCACGTGCTGCTGCAGGTCAGCACGGCCCGGCCCTCTGCCTCACTGACCAGGCCCTTGGACCCCCTCCCCTGCCCATCCCCTGTCTGGCACCAGCCCACATACCCTTCCTCACAGGCTGGAGCCAACATTAATGCGGTGGACAAGCAACAGCGAACACCGCTGATGGAGGCTGTGGTGAACAACCACCTGGAAGTGGCACGCTACATGGTGCAACGGGGAGGCTGTGTCTATAACAAGGTGTGGTGGCTGGGCAGCAGGGCCCAGGGTCTGGGACCGGGTTTGAGGTGCCAGCAAGAGGACTTATCTCCCCACGTCTCCTTCAGGAGGAGGATGGCTCCACCTGCCTCCACCATGCAGCCAAAATTGGGAACTTGGAGATGGTCGGCCTGTTGCTCAGCACGGGACAGGTGGATGTCAATGCTCAGGTGAGAGGCATGGCTGCGCCCCTCGGAGTCCTTGTGCTACCTCAAGGGGCTTTGGGCCCCTTTTCAACCTCAGCTGACCTCTGACCTCTCCCCTGCATTTCATGCTGCTCCAGCCTGTCTCTATCTCTTTTTCCTCTGTTCATTTGTATTTCTTTACAACCTTTCTCTTTCCTGCATTCTTTTTATCAGTTTTCAGAATGAGTTGCTATCCTAATCTTTGGAAGTGTCAAATGAGATTATTAATTCTTAGTATTTAATTCGATAGATGTGTTTTAGTCTAGTGTTTTTATTCTCCATCCTTGAATAGTCCTGTTCTTTGTCAACAAGAGCCCCTTGAAGTTGGCTCCTGTAACTTTTGATGTGACCCGGTAGCCTTTGAGAGCGTCTTTACCTTTCAACACGGTTCCTACGCCAGACTCAGAATCTACAGTTTCTCTAAGAAGTTCTTGTTCCTTTGGGTAATATTTTTAGATATTACAGTATGTGTGTACCTAGGGGTAATTGTCACTATTGAGTCACTGCTTCTAGGACTTTTTAGTAGGCAGACCTAGGAAATGTGTATTTTTTAGGAAGAAAAAAATTACTCCATACCGTTGAGCAACAGACACTATTGGTCTCATTTTATACTTGAGAAAATTTAAGACCTAGAGACATTAAGTGACTTGCTCAGTCTCACAGCATGTGAATGATAGAGCTGGAACTCATGCTGAGTCTGGCTCCAGGGCACATACTCTTGACCATATGCTGTTTTGGTGAGCAGGCCTGGCTGCTGGGGCAGAGCAGGGGCTGCCCTCCCCCACCACACCTTCCTCTCTCTCCACCCACAGGACAGTGGGGGATGGACGCCCATCATCTGGGCCGCAGAACACAAGCACATTGAGGTGATCCGCATGCTGCTGACACGGGGCGCCGACGTCACCCTCACAGACAATGTGAGAGTCATGTGGGATAGAAGAGATGGGGATGGCCCCAGGCCCCTGAACAAGATGGAGGCTGGGTTCAAGGGCTCACTGCCTGTGCCCATCCATTCCTTTCCCACCTCAACAGGAGGAGAACATCTGCCTACACTGGGCCTCCTTCACCGGCAGTGCCGCCATTGCCGAGGTTCTCCTGAATGCCCGCTGTGACCTCCATGCTGTCAACTACCATGGGGACACACCCCTGCACATTGCAGCCCGGGAGAGCTACCATGACTGCGTGCTGTGAGCCCCTGCCCACCCCACACCCCAGATCCCCTATGCCACCTCTCATAGCTGCAGACCCCACCGGCTTCTGTGCCCTCCCAGGTTGTTCCTGTCACGTGGGGCAAACCCTGAGCTTCGGAACAAGGAGGGGGACACTGCGTGGGACCTAACTCCTGAGCGCTCCGATGTGTGGTTTGCACTCCAGCTCAACCGCAAACTTCGGCTTGGTGTGGGAAATAGGGCCATCCGTACTGAGAAGATCATTTGCAGGTGAGTGCTGAGCCTTCTCTGTCCTAGAACTGCCTCCCGCTTCTCCCCAGGTCCCACTGAGCCCTCAGGACATCTTCCAGGCCCTCCTCAGGCCCCAGTGAATCCCCAGAACCACCTCTAGTCCCCTCTACTAGGGCTGCCAGATAGAGCAAATAAAAATAGAGGATATCCAGTTAAATTAGAGTCTCAGATGAAAAAAGCATACTTTTTCAGTATTAAAGCTTCCCATGCAGTATTTGGGACATAATTATACTAAAAAATTATTTCTTGTTTATCTGAAATCTGAATTTTCTGAGTACTCTGCATTTTATCTGGCATCCTCACTCCCCATGCCCCAGCGAACTCTGAGAACCACCCTCTTCCCTCCCCTAGCCCATACCCCAGGAATTTCCTCAAACCTAGGGGAACCCTCAGCCCATACTCTGGTCCCCATCCCCATCTCCCTTCTGCCAGGGATGTGGCTCGGGGCTATGAGAATGTGCCCATTCCATGTGTCAATGGCGTGGATGGGGAGCCATGCCCTGAGGATTACAAGTACATCTCAGAGAACTGTGAGACATCCACCATGAACATCGACCGCAACATCACCCACCTGCAGGTAAGGGGGCATGGGCCCTCCTAAAGGGACACCAGGGTCACCAAGTACGTAGGGCACGTTGCAGGCCAACAAGGGCACCTGGCCAAGGGAGTGGGGACTGGAAAGGAGTTCCTGTGTGGGCTCAATCCCCCTGGAGAAGGGGTCCTTTTTCTAGGACACACAAAGATATCGTTCAGGTTCATGGTAGCCCGAGAGACACCCCTTCAGCAATATCTAGATTCCCCTCACCACCACCCAAGTTCCTAAAACATGGACCCTAGAGAAGGGGCAGCAGTTGGGGGGCAGGAAGCACTGAAAGGCAAAGGTCAATTCTAGGGGTTGATCTGACCTTGCCTTTCACCCCAGCACTGCACGTGTGTAGATGACTGCTCCAGCTCTAACTGCCTGTGTGGCCAGCTCAGCATTCGCTGTTGGTATGACAAGGTACTCACCCTTGCCCTGTCCACAGACACTTGTCTGCTCCAGAGGAACCGGCCTTGAACTCTGACTCCCTGGGACCTTGTCCCTCACCTCCTACCCTGTTGGGGAAGTGGCAGAGAAGGCAGGGCAGGACCTGGAATTCCTTGGATTCTGCCATGGCATTGGCCTAGCCCAGGCATATGCAAATGAAGGAGGATGGTTGTGGGTTCTTGATCTCAGAGCATATGCAGTGTCCCCCAGCCCTGCCTCCCTTGTCTGGGTTTGGGTCAGGGGAAGATTTTTCTTTGGAGTCTTGAGGGTCCTGGGCAGCTGAGGTGGACACCACGTAGAAACTACTGTCTTCCCATCCCTCACCCCAGGATGGGCGGCTGCTTCAGGAATTTAACAAGATTGAGCCCCCACTGATTTTCGAGTGTAACCAGGCCTGCTCCTGCTGGAGAAACTGCAAGAACCGGGTAGTGCAGAGTGGTATCAAGTGAGGCCCTGCCCCACAAGCCCCCCTTCATCCCACCTTACTCCCCTTACTCCCCTCTGGTGCGCTTCTGGGTTCATCCACCCAACATCACCCTCTCTCCCACACCCAGGGTCCGACTGCAGCTCTACCGAACAGCCAAGATGGGCTGGGGCGTCCGAGCCCTGCAGACCATCCCCCAGGGGACCTTCATCTGCGAGTGAGTGGGTCCAGGGGTACCTTGGCCCCTGGGGGTAAGGGGCTAGGCCGCAGCCACTGCTGACTCTCAGGCCTCCCTCTCTGCCCTTCTCCCTGGCGGGCCCCATCTCTTTTCACTAGTCCTCCAGCCAGCCTCTTTTGCCCACCATCCCCACATTCAAGTGCCCTACCTGCCACCGCTCTGCTCAGACCACAGAGCTCTCCATCACCACTGCCCACACCTTTCCTCCTTTCCCCTCTGTTTCCCAGCCTCACACATCCTCTCCCTGCCCTTCTGAGCTGGGGAAAGCAGCAGTTTTGGAGACAGACATTGGTTTGAGCCCCACTCTGCTGCTGGGTATTCTTGGCTAAGTTACTTCACCTCTTTGAGCCTCATTTTTCTTGTCAAAATGGACGTGATACCGCCTGTTCACCTCAGGGCCCTCATTCCTATCAGTTCTCTCTCTGCCCAGCATCTGTAACCTCTGCCTGTCCCCTGGCTCCTATTCCATAGTCTTCAGACGTAATCTAGGTCTCCTTTAGCCTTTCAAATAAAAAAAAAAAAAAAAAAAAAAACGCTTTTGCCCCATTTGCCTATTTAGGGGCCATTCATTTTCTCTCAGTCATGTCATCTCTCAACTTCTCAAACAGCCCCTTCCTCCTGGGCCTTAGTTTCCCCACCATTGGCTCACTGCTCATCCTTACCAAAATCTGCCTTTGTCCTCACCCCTGGGCTGATGCTATCTTTCAACATTCCTCTACCATACCCCCTGGTCCATGTGCCTCGATATTTGTTTTCCTGGCATCTGCCACTTCCTTAGCTCTGGCTCCTATGACGCTGTCTTCACCTCCAACCCATCCATCTTTTCCCCTTACCAGCTCCTCCCTCTCTGCTTTACAAATGTGGGCATCCTCACCCTTGGCTCCTTCCTGGAGTTCTCACAGGTCCTGTGGCTCGGTCCCTTCCTGCATCCCTGACCACTCTCCTGTCCTTCCATCTGAAATTGCCACCACCTGCTAGGTGATTCCTAGTCCACAAACCTTCCAGTGTCTAAACCTGAACAAATTTCCCCACCCAAGCCAACGGCCTACAAATAATGATCCCCAAACACCAGAGGCTTGGTGTTTTTGTGCTTGCCCGAGTCTTCCTTAGCGCAGCTCCAGCCCTTCTCTTCACCTCTCCTACCACTAATTCTCCAGCTCATCCCTGGCCCACTGACCTCTAGACTGTTCCCTACACTTGTCAGTCCTCCCTGTTCTAGCTACTCAGTGTGGACCCCAACTGGCGGGAGTGTGCCTTGTGTTGTCCCCTCACATGCCTATGTCCCCATGTTCCTCTTCCTGATCCCCCCCTCCAGAGCAGGCCACCCACTTCCTCCCTCACAGATGATGTCCACTGCCCTCCAGGCCCACTTATGCCTCAGGTCACCCAGCCCAGTCCCAGCAATGTTGCTTTGTAAGATTTAGACACTGACTGGGGTAACTGACGTAGTGGAAGAGAATTCTCTGTGGTTGTGAGGAGAGACAGGGCCTGCAGCCAGCTCCCAATAACCCCTGCTCACCTTTAGAACCCTCTGCTTCCTGCCCAACAGGTATGTCGGGGAGCTGATCTCCGATGCTGAGGCCGATGTGAGAGAGGATGATTCTTACCTCTTCGACTTAGACAACAAGGTGAGCCAGAGACCCCTCTGTCTCCTACTTCCAGTAGCAGCTGGAAACCTGGGTGGTCAGTGGATGGGGACTTGTCCAGGCACAAAGGGTAGTGGTAGATGTGAAGAGTGCTGCTTTCCCCTCAGGATGGAGAAGTGTACTGCATTGATGCCCGTTACTATGGCAACATCAGCCGGTTCATCAACCACCTGTGTGACCCCAACATCATCCCTGTTCGGGTCTTCATGCTGCACCAAGACCTGCGATTTCCACGCATTGCCTTCTTCAGTTCCCGAGACATCCGGACTGGGGAGGAGCTGGGGTGAGGCAACCCGGGGCTTAGCCAGGGGTGTGGGAAACAGCAAGCTTGAGACCAGCAGCTGAAGGCTAGAGAGTGCTTGATTTGCAGGCATATATTAGAGCAGACCTTCTCAGCTGTCCATGTGCAGAAGTGTCCCTGGAGGGCTTGTTATAGTTGAATAGTCCAGAGCCTCACAGATTTCGATTCAGTAGGTTTGGGATAGGGCCCAAGACTGCATTTCACACAATTTTCCAGGCAGTGCTGGTGCTGCGGATCCATAGAATGTACGAGGACTTCGAGCCTGTCAAGAGATGATGGGGGTGGGTGCCACAGTCTCTTTTGGGGAGCAGGACCCACAGAGGTTTTGGAGGGGGCCTGGGCAGCTGGGTCTTGGTCCCACACGCCTCTTGTGCTCCTCTAACAGGTTTGACTATGGTGACCGCTTCTGGGACATCAAAAGCAAATATTTCACCTGCCAGTGTGGCTCTGAGAAGTGCAAGCATTCAGCTGAGGCCATTGCCCTAGAGCAGAGCCGTCTGGCCCGCCTGGACCCCCACCCCGAGTTGCTGCCTGAGCTGGGCTCCCTGCCGCCTGTCAATCCCTGATAGCGGACCACATTATCCCACCCCCAGCCACCAGCTCAGCAGCTGCCTCTGTCACTTGCTGTTCACAGCTCACACCCATGGGTGATGCCATCTTCTTTCCCCCTAGCCCTTCACACATTCCTTGGCCAGAGACCCCAGCCAGGCCCTGGAGGTCTGACAGCCCCTCTCTCCCAGAGCTGGTTCCTCCCTGGGTGGGTGGACTTCAGGGCTGGTCATACCCCTATTCCCCATCCTCAGCTGAAGTTCGATGAATTGAAATGGGCCTCTATACCAACTGGTTTCCTTTGTTCTCAATAAATATTGGGTTTGGTAATAAACAGGGTGATTTTTGGGGGGTGGCAGGGGAAGAAGCATGCACAGACAGAATGTGGATCTAAGGGGCAGAGCAAGATGGGAAGCAGGGTGGACAGGTGTGCCTGGTGTGGACAGTTGCCCAGGGGGAAGGAAGGGTGGTGGTGGGGCCACTGTAGGCAGGGTCTAGTCAAGAGCTAAAAGGCAAATCTCAACACTTAATCTTGGCTGGAGGGTAGGGGTGCGAGTGTACTACATACAGTTGAGGTAGTTTGCAGATTTTTGAAGTATTCTTAAGAGCATTCCAAGTCTTTTAGGACATTGTTTGTTGGGGCCCTGCAGCAAGCTCCTGAGCACCTGTCCCTGGCTCTGCCTTCCGGCCCTCCACCTCCTCCCTCCACGAGAGTTAAGGAAGCACGAGAGTCTCGGGGACCACAGGTGGAGGTGGGGCTGTGACGTGGGAGGGCGGGGCAGGCAACAGGTGAGTTGCTAGGTCTCCTGGGCTCCATTCACTCCGGAGACAGCCATGGGGGCGAAGCAAGACAGGGACGGGGACAAGGCCTATGGTGAGGCTGGGGGAAGGTGGGGTGGAGGCCAGGACCCTGCAGAGGGAGGGAGGGAGGGAGGCCTACCTGGGCGGCTCCAAGGAATAGTGTCTGGGGCTGATTCCAGGGAGAGGAGCTAGGGGAAGTCCTAAGTCCCTGAGGGGAGGATCGGCAAACAAGCTGACAGGAGGCAGAGCCAGAGTCCAGGGTCGAGGTTGGAGTTCAGGGACTGGAGGCCATTGCTGAGGAGCATTTGGGGAGTGAAGCTGGGGTCTCCAAGAGTAGTTGGGGCTGGAGTCCTTGAGAGGAGGGGTTTCAGGCTTGGACTGGGGCGTGTGGGGACAAAGATAGGGCCCAGGCTGGGAGTGTCATTTTCTGTAGAGCCTGCAGCCTGTGAGAGATGAGGCTGGCCGCTGGGCTCCAGTCAGGAGGAATGGCTGGGGTCCCTGAGAGGAGTTTCAGCCTGGACCCTGGGTCTCTGAGGAGGAAAGGTGTTGGGGGTCTGCCTAGCAGGGTCTCTCTGAGCGATGACAGGGGAAGTGGGTTGTGCTGGGGCCTCTGTGAGGACTTGTGGCTGAAGGTCTTTATGGAGAGGGGGCTGGATGGACCTGCCTCTCTTAGGAGGGGAGCCTATCTGGGGGTATTTTGAGGAATAGGGGCAGGGGCCTTCTGGGGTTCCTATGAAGGATAATGCCTGAGGAGAGGGGGAGCAAGGAGCCTATCTCCAGAATCTCTGAAGAAAGAGGGCTGGGAGCCTGTCCCAGGGATCTGAAGATTAGGGGTGGACAGGTATGCCAGGAGAGGGACTTAGGGACCACCAGCCTCTGGGATCCCTGTGAGCAGTGAGGGCAGGGGCCTGCCTGCAGAATTCCCTTGGGGCTTTGAGGGAGGCCTCGAGGGGAGAGAACCCCAAGAGAGGGACCTCCAAGAGCTGACGCTTGGGTCTTAAAGAGGGCTGGCAAAGGAGCAGTGAGGACTTCCCAGGAGACTTCCTTGAACAGCTTTGGATCAATCATTGACCTCATGTCCAAGAGCCATGAAGGGACAGAGTCCAGAGCACCTGCCGAGGATGGACCCCACCCCTTCCCACATTCTTGCCCAGCCCTCTGCCCTCCCTCCTCAGTGCCCACTCAGGACCCTGTCTGCCTGGCCCCACCTCCTCTCTGTGTGTACTCAGGGAGGAACAGGAACAGGACACAGCCACAATCTCAACCACAGAGCTCAGGTGTCACCCTAATTTGATTGCTTGCCCAGAGACTTGCAGTGGCCTAGAGACTGAGGTCTCAAGTGGGGGTCGAGAGGAGGCTCCTCCCTCACCAGGCCCTGTAGGAGTTGATGTCTTGGCTGCAGTTTCTTTCTTCATAGCCTTGAGCAGGGGCTACAACCTCCCTGAGGGGCTCCATCTGTGCCCACTCTGAGTGGAATAAGTGACCCTTAAAGGCTCCTCCTCCCCTTTCTCTATGGCTACCTGAGTGGTGTTCACGGTGAGCAATTGACCTGCTGACCAGGCCTTGATCCTACCTTTTATGCACTCCAGTTTCCCTGTCCTGCCAGCCTGCCCCCGTCCATTTCCTTGCGAACCCCTGAGGGCAGGGAAGGATTTGGGAGAGATGGGAAATGGAGAGAGAAATTCCTCTCAGTGCCTCACTCTCAACACTGCTTCCCATACCCCTTAGGGAAACCAGTCAAATATGACCCTTCTTTTCAAGGCCCCATCAAAAACAGGTGAGTTCTGGGCACTGAACTAGTGGGGGCAGGGGTATCTTGTTTTCGCTGTGTATTTGCTGAAATATCGGTAAGAGAGTTATGAAAAAGAAAACTCCTGCCCAAGTACAGTGGGGGCATTGTCATGTGTAGAGGGGACACAGAAGCTTCCAGGGTGCTGGTGATATTCTGTTTCTTGACCAGGGAGCTGGTTACACAGGCGTGTACCCAGCGGGAAAATTTTTCCAGCAAAGCGCTTAGGAGTTAGGCACTTTTTTCTTATACTTCAGAGGAAAGTTTACCCACTCAGAAAAAGGTTTTCTTTGAAAAATGAAACCTACTGATCGATGCCCATTCTCCAGCATCCCCCAGTTCTCCAACCCATGACTTCCCCAGACCATGCCCAACATCTCTTCTCCAAAAGCTTCCTCCATTTCTCTCCCAGGAGCTGCACAGATGTCATCTGCTGTGTCCTCTTTTTTCTCTTCATTCTGGGTTACATTGCAGTGGGGACTGTGGGTGAGTTTCCAGCTGTGCAGAGCTGGGGCAGTGGCTGGAGGGTAATAACCCAGGGAGGGACCATACCCATGGCTGCTCCCTATGAAAAGTCCTTGCCCTCCCTCTCCAGTGATTCTTCTGTGTGTTTCTGTGTCCAGCCTGGCTGTATGGAGACCCCCGGGAAGT
This sequence comes from Pteropus medius, assembly GCF_902729225.1. Taxonomy (NCBI): domain Eukaryota; kingdom Metazoa; phylum Chordata; class Mammalia; order Chiroptera; family Pteropodidae; genus Pteropus; species Pteropus medius. Next base: position 449,665 of record NW_024349566.1, read on the forward strand.
CCTCTACCCCAGGAACTCTACTGGGGCCTACTGCGGCATGGGGACAAACAAGTGAGTGTGGAAGAAGGGCAAGAGGGAGGTGAGGTCGGGGATGAGCAGGGGACACCCCAACATTCAGGCTGCAGACCCTTTCTCTGTTGTCCTCCCACCCCCATCCCCCCCACCTCCTTGAATCTTACCGCTCCAGGCCAGCACATTGAGTAGCTTCCATTGCTGGGCAATTGGCTTCTAAGCCACCCCCAAATTGGGAGGCAATGTAGGGTCATGAGTAAGCCACATGGGTTTTGGACTTCAGAGACTGGCCTTTGAATCCCCAGCTAGGCTAAGTAGGTTCTGGTTGTGTGGCCTTCAGCAAGGTACTTCACCTCTCTGAGTTTTGATTTCCTCAACTGAAAGGCAAGGATGACCCCAGAAGTAATGCTGTCAGTACCCATAGGCAGGAAACAGTCAACAGCAATAAACCTCTAGCATTTATTCTGTTCCAGGCAGGCAGTGTACTTTATACACACAAACTCATTTAAACCCTATGGAGTGGGTACTATAATTTTACACATGATGGAACAGAGGCAGTGAGAAATTAAGTGACTTGATCGAGGTCACAAAGCTGAGTATTGATCTGGCTCCCATGTTCATGCTCTCAATCATTTGTAAGCATGAATTGCTCAGCTCTGTCTGAACAATCTGCATTGCTGAATGAGTCTGAGAAATCTTTTCAGTGTCTCCCGTACCTCCCAGCTGTATTGAGCTGCCCGAGGCCATGACCTGGGTGGTGCATGTCTGAGCCACTGTACTCTTGAGGTACGGTGAGTTGTCCCTGCTGACCCCAACACCTGACACACATGCTTCCACCCCTCTTGCAGAGATAAACCCTATCTCCTGTACTTCAACATCTTCAGCTGCATCCTGGCCACCAACATCATCACAGTCGCCGAGCATGGCCTTCAGTGTCCCACTCCCCAGGTCAGAGCCTGGGGCCTGCCTCTGCCCAAATCTCCCCCAGGTCCAGGTACCAGCTCTTCAGCATGCCCTCTGCCTGCAGGTGTGTGTGTCCTCCTGCCCAGAGGTCTCATGGGTGGTGGATAAGAATGAGTTCTCACTGACAGTTGGAGAGGTCTTCTACACTGCAAACCGAAGCTTTTGTCTGCCAGGGGTGCCCTGGGATATGGTGAGCACTGGCCCCAATGTTATCACTATCATCGAGGATGGACCACATGGGTAGGGGTGCCAGGGGAAGCTGGGTAGATGACTGTGGTGGTAGTGGCGGGGGGGCCTCACTCCTCCATTCTGCTCTGTGTCTGTGTGTCTATCTGTCCTCCCCACACCCTCCAGCCAGTGCTCGAAAGCCTGCGACGAGAGCTCTGTCCCAGTTTCCTCCTCCCTTCCACTCCAGGTGAGAAGCTACATTCCTTCCTCAGACGTCAGCTTGTCCTATACTTTTATTGCTCAAATGAGGAAACCAGGCCCAGAGAGAGCAGTCGCACAGCTCAGTTACAGCGGTGTTTATTGTGCACCTGTGTGTACCAGGCATTGGGAATAGACACAGGGAAAATGACACCTGCTCCATGTTTGAGCTACGTGCTAGGTGGAAAGATCAGAGATGTTCACAAAGAGACCACATGGGAATCCCATGAAAACACACATGGCGAATATACCCACACACATTTACGTATATGCATAAAAGACAGGCTGGAAGAAGTTTATCCAAGTGTTACAAGTGAATGTAGCTGGGCAGTGGGATCACAGTTGACTTTTTTTAATTCTGTGTGCTCTTCTTTCCAATAGTAAATGTTATTTTTTTAATGAAAAAAAAAAGTTTTAATTATAGCATGAGAAAAGATATCCAGTTCTCAATATAAGTACAATAGAAAGGATCTCAAAGGAATGCTCCAAAGTCAAATCTAGATTTAAATTTCCAGCTGTGTGGTCTTGGGCCAATTACTCAACCTCTCTGAGCCTCGTTGCCTCACCTTTAGAATGTAAATGCCAAAGAAATTTTACTGGCAAAGTTGTTAGAAGGGTGATAATAAATGCTGTAGGCACATCATAGGTGCCACAGGATATGGCATAGGCTTCCTGGGGAAGGGGAGGTGGAGATGGAGCTAAATGGGGAGTGATGAATGGGATATCTGGAGGAGAGCGCTCAGAGAGGCTCAGCAAGAGCGAAGATACAGTGATGAGGGGAAAGTGTCTGTGCTCGGATGGTGGGGCCTTGAAGCCTCACCATGAGGTGGGCACTGGAATGATGAGGCCTGTGCTGTGCCATGGTCTCCTTGGAATTTTGTCGGTGGCGAGGTTGGGGGTGGAGGCGTTGTAAGAGTCAGGCCAGAGGGGAGGAGGGTCTGACCCAGGCAGCAGTGCACAAAGGGAAGAAGGGGTCATTAAAAGACAGTGAAGGAAGCTTGGGCTGGGCTTCATAGGCAGGAACTTCCTTTTGGCTGTGGAATCAAGAGCAGCCCTCTGAAGGGGCAGAGCCCATCTCACCTCCCTCCCCTGAGGGCACTGTGGGCTGGGGTGGGAGTCAGAGACTTTCAAGGCAAAGCTCTGGGCCCTCCCACCCAGGAGCTGATTCTCTCCCTGCAGCTCTGGGGCGCTGTTTCCCATGGTACAATAGTACTCTGCCAGAACTCCCAGGGATCTCCAGCAACACCTCCATCACCCAGGGGATCAGGTGGGCACCCCCAGCCCCCACATCTCTGTCCTGTGCCCCTTCCAAACCACAGCCCCATCTGACTCTGTCTCTCTCTGCAGTGGTCTCCTTGACAGCCTTAATGCCCGTGATATCAGCGTTAAAGTCTTTGAAGATTTTGCCCAGTCCTGGTACTGGATTCTTGTGTGAGTCACTAGATTCCCCTTCTCCTTCCCTTCTCCCTCCCTGAGCCTCATCCCTTAGCCCAATATCTGAAACAGAGACTTTGGATGGGGGAGGAGGAGCCAGAGCTCAGAATGGACCCCAAACCCAACAGGATTTATAACATAGAGGGAACCAGGGGTGACCCTCACCTGTCTCACCCTACCTATAGTGCCCTAGGTGTGGCTCTGGTCCTGAGCCTACTGTTTGTCCTGCTTCTGCGCCTGGTGGCTGGGCCCCTGGTGCTGGTACTGATCCTAGGAGTGCTGGGTGTGCTGGCATATGGCATCTACTTCTGCTGGAAGGAATATCAAGTGCTGCGGGACCGGGGTGCCTCTATTACCCAGCTGGGCTTCACCACCAACTTCAGCGCCTACAGCAGTGTTCAGGAGACCTGGCTGGCAGCCCGTGAGTACCCTGCCCCACTGTGAGCCAGCTACCCAAGCGCTGCCTGAGCCATGCCCGGCTCTGGCCCTGACCCTGGCCCCTCTGCCTCTGTCCACCCTCAGTGATCGTGCTGGCTGTGCTTGAAGGCCTCCTGTTGCTCATGCTCATCTTCCTGCGGCAGCGGATCCGCATCGCCATCGCCCTCCTGAAGGAGGCCAGCAAGTCAGGGCCTATCTGAGAGAGGGATGGGGCAGAGAGCAGGGGTGTGGGCCTGGGGTGTGGGCCTGGGGTGGGTGTGCTAGGCAGGTGGCAGGGAGCCTTAGCGGAGAAGGGCAGAATAGCACAGTGGTTAACACTGCCATATGCAGTGGTTAATACAGCTGAGTGACAGCCTTTCTGAGCCTCAGTTTACCCATCTGTGAAGTGGAGGCAGTCATTGTTTTTACCCTGTAGTATTGTCCTGAGGATGAAATGAGTTAATGTCTCATCAAGTGCCTAGAACATGAAGCAGGCCTTCCAGAAGAGTTGAACATGGAGCGGTTATCGTTGTAGTGGTGATGGTAGTTAGGTGGGATGGCAGGAATCCCGGCAGAGGGGAAAAGCAGCAGCTTGCTCCCAACCAAGACTCGCTTGCCAATTCAATTGGTCAAGACATCATACTTTAAGGACTCTCTCCCCTTACTCTCCCTGAAGCTGCCCCAGGTCATTTCTCTGAGACTCTAGTTACCTGCTTAAATCCCTTAAACCTGATTTATTCAATTCAATTCACTTTGGGAACACCTACTGTGTCTAGTCTGGGAGATGGAGCAGGCCCTGGTGGGGCAGAAGTGGAGCTGGGGCCGGGGTCTTGCTGGTGGACAGCACTCATGTTCCTGCAGGGCTGTGGGACAGATGATGTCTACCATGTTCTACCCGCTGGTCACCTTTGTCCTCCTGCTCATCTGCATTGCCTACTGGGCCATGCTCGCTCTGTATCCTTTGCCCACATAGTTGGGCCCTCCTAGAGTCTGTGAGGGCAGAGAGCAGAAAGGAGAATGCTGGCCCACATAATGCCTGAGTGCAACGGGAAGAAGGAACCCCTCCCTTTGGGTAGGCACAGCCTGCCCTGGACAGAATTAGAAGAGTGAGCCCAGGCTGATTTCCAGCCCCTTTGTGCAGTGGACATCCTGCATGAGCACCTGGGAAGGAATCCTTGAGAAGGGGACCTGTGGAAAGCCCCATGTGACCATGTTTTCCTTGACTCACCTCTGGGTACCTGGCCACATCAGGACAACCTCAGTACGTCTTCTGGGCGCCCAACATCAGCTTACCCAGCTGTGAGAAAGTGCCAGTGAATACGTCATGTGACCCCATGGTGAGGGATTCGGAGTGGACATGGAGGGGGCATGAATAGGGCCAAGGGGACCCTAGGGACCAACTGGTCCAAATGTCTCATTGCGCAAAGGAGACTGAGGACCAAAGAGGGAAAGGGGCTCACTCAAGGTCACAAGCCAGGCCCCCAGCAGAGCTCGAAAGGGAGCCAGTAACTCTCTAATGGTCCTCCCCTGAACCACCTATTACAAAGGGAAGGACACTGAGACCCTGGAAGGAGGCATGCTGTGCCTAAGGGTAGGGCCAGGCTCTAGGGAAGCTGGATACCAGAACTTCTGTACCTCTCCCCAGAACATTCCTCTTCCAGAGGACCATGAACCACCTCATCCAACTGAGTATCAGTCCACTCATCTGTAAAATGGAGCTAATCATAATACTGGTCTCTCAGGGTAGCCTAGAAGATTAAATGCCATTTGGTACATAAAGTACTTAGTTCAATGCTCGGCACCTGATAAGAGCTGATAACTGTAGATGGGTTTTGTTTAGTTGTTTATTATTATTATTATTATTATTATTATTATTATTATTATTATTATTTTAATCTTCCTCCCTTGAAATAGTGCCCCAGGCAATAGGTAGGTGGGAAACTCTTGGGGGATTTAGGAGAGAAGGTGCTTCCCCAAACTCTCTCCTGAGAGATTGCCAGGAAGTAGCACTTGACCTCTGAGAATTTACTGTCTTCAAAGCTTTACTGTGGCCACCTGCTCTGAGCTGGGACTGGGGGTTCTGCCTGCAGGCATTAGCTCCACTCTAAAAAGGGAGAGGAAATTTGGTTACATTTATAAAGGACTCACTATGTGCCAGGCACTGGCTATGCAAAACCCCAAATGACCTGGTTCTTGGTTTCAGCTTGCTCAGGATCTAGCATTGGAGACTGACACAAACCCACAATTACATACAAAGCAGAAAGTGATTTGTTTTCTTATTACAAAATTTCAAGGTCTATGGCCATGCCACCCTGAATGTGCCCGATCTTGTCTGATCTCGGAAGCTAAGAGGGTCAGGCCTGGTTAGTACTTGGATGGGAGACCACCTTGGAATACTGGGTGCTGTAGGCGCTTAAAAAAATTTTCTTTTCAAACATACTTAGTTTCAGCAATTATCAGGATTGTTATCATACTTGCTAGAAAGGGTTATTTTTTATTTTTGTGCTTTTTACTTGTTATTAAGGAAATCTTCAAGCACATACCAAAGTAGAGAATTTCTGTACCCAGATTCCACACCTTTGACTTTCTACTGTTCTTGTTTCATCTTTCTCTCCACCCTCATTCCTAGCTGCAAATACTTTTTCTAGAGTTTAAAGCAAATCCTAGATATTATGCTCTTCCACCTATAAATATATCAGTATGGATATCAACAGATAAGGACTTTTAAAAAGCATAACCACTAACCATTATCACACCCAACAAAATTAACAATAATTCCTTAATATTATCTGATACCCAGTCTGTTCAATTTTGATGGAAAGCATTTTGGTTGAAGTTGCAGAAGATGCTCTGGGAAGGGACTGCTGACTAAATGCCAGGCTCTTGAGAACTAGGCGTTGGTCACACTGCCACCCCATACACACACTGTTAAGGCTTGGCCCACAAGGCCTGGGAGCTCCTATGCCTACCCAGAGACTGAAAGAAGTGAATTATGCTCACACATAGGTAGCCTGAACCCAGTTTAAACTTGGAGATGTATCTCCTGGAAGGAACCAGCTTCCCAGCTGGGGGGAAGCTGCTACTTCCTTCCCTCCACTCTGGGAGTGGCAGGAGCTGGCTAGTAATGAGCCTACTCTGTGCCCCGCAGGCTCAGCCCATGAACTCCTCGTGCCCAGGGCTGATGTGCGTCTTCAAGGGCTACTTGTCCACAGGCCTGGTACAACGTTTTCTCTTCAACTTGCAAATCTATGGGGTTCTGGGGCTATTCTGGACCCTCAACTGGGTACTAGCCCTAGGCCAGTGTGTACTGGCTGGGGCCTTTGCTTCCTTCTACTGGGCCTTCCACAAGCCCCGAGACATTCCCACCTTCCCCCTGAGTGCTGCCTTCATCCGCACACTACGGTAAGCCTGGGCTGGGAGCTGGGGAGTGTGAACTTGGGAGTCCCAGGGGTCCTGGAGCTGCCTCTGACGGCCTGATACCTCTGCAGTTACCACACCGGATCACTGGCATTTGGGGCCCTCATCCTAAGCCTTGTGCAGATAGCTCGGGTCATCTTGGAATACATTGACCACAAACTGAGAGGTGAGCAGAGGTCAAGGGCTGGGGAAGGCCCAGCTGAACAGCTGAATCCTTGGGCAGTCAGGGGCCAGTGTTCAAACCTGAGCCCCCTGTCCCCTAGGAGCCCAGAACCCAGCGGCCCGCTGCATCATGTGCTGCTTCAAGTGCTGCCTTTGGTGTCTGGAAAAGTTTATCAAGTTCCTAAACCGCAACGCATATATCATGGTGAGACCCACTGCCTTAGCAGCCCCTTGCTCCAGGGCCCAGACCCCCCACCAAGGCCCAGGTGAGCTCTCCACAGGTAACTCTGACCTTTCCACCTCACCCAGATCGCCATCTATGGGAAGAATTTCTGTGTCTCAGCCAAAAACGCCTTCATGCTGCTCATGCGGAACATAGTCAGGTCAGACTGTCCTCCACCTCGTGATCTCCCACCTAAGGCCTACTTCATGGGCATGCTGTGCTCAGAAGGGCCTTGCACTTGCTTTAAGCTCTGCTGCCTCCCTCCTGAAATGTGAACAATTCTCATTTTGCCTCTGTCACAGCAAATTATATAGTCAGTTCTGTTCCCAGCCCTGCCAGGCCTCTTACCCCCAACCTACCCCAACTCCCCATGCAGGGTGGTTGTCCTGGACAAAGTCACAGACCTGCTGCTGCTCTTCGGAAAACTGCTGGTAGTGGGATGTGTCGGTAAGGACCAGGGCGGGAGTTACAAGGAAGAAGGCAGGGGTGCTGGGAAGCTGAAGAGGTGACCTTAGAGGAGTGACACTGACCTCCAGACCTCTCCCACAGGGGTCCTGTCCTTCTTTTTTTTTACTGGTCGAATCCCAGGGCTGGGTAAAAACTTTGAGAGCCCCCACCTCAACTATTACTGGCTGCCTATCATGGTGAGTGACCCCCCCGCCCACTCTCTGTCTTACCCCCCTTAACTCCCCAAACCAATCATAACAGGCTTGTGTCTTCCAGACCTCCATCCTGGGAGCTTATGTCATTGCCAGTGGCTTCTTCAGTGTTTTTGGCATGTGTGTGGACACACTCTTCCTCTGTTTCTGTGAGTGACCCTTCTATCACCTCTCCCAACATCAAGGTACAGGCCAGTTCAGGCTTTTTTGAGGACTTGGTGGTTTTCGAAATAGTAACTTTTTGAGTTAAAGGAGTCAAAGCCAAAGGGAGCCTCTTCTGATATCCTCAGGCCAAGAGTTTGGGGAAAGGAGGGAGAAGTTAGCTTCTAGGTTGGTGGTCTGCTCCAAGATAGAGCCTCCCAGGGGAGAGGCCACCTGGTATCATCCCGCAGGAAACTTCGGGTAGAAGTAATCCTCATGAGACTTCCCAGCAGGTGGCTGTAGTGAGCAAGGATTTTCTTATCCTGTATACATCCATTCAGGCTTTAGTAATAGACAGGTATTTTTTTCCCTTAATCCTTATCAGGCTATGAAATATACTATTACTGACCCCACTCTACAGATAAGGAAACTGAGACTACATAACCTACCCAGAAAATTACAAAACCTGTCCCCCAAAACAGCCATTGGTGGTATACAGTCTAGAAACCCGACGGCTTGTCTCTCATTCCGGGATTTTCCCGGGAGTGCGGAGGCCCCCAGGGTCCACTCTAACTTGTTTATGTCGTGGCTCAGTGGAAGACCTGGAGCGGAACGACGGCTCGCCGGATCGGCCCTACTACATGTCCAAGGCCCTTCTGAAGATTCTAGGCAAGAAGAACGAGACGCCCCCAGGGGACAAGAGGAAGAAGTGAGAGAGAGAGACGCGGCCCTAACCCGGGGCTGCACCCCGCATGTACAGCCTCCCAGCTTCATTCCGCCTTTCAGATCTTGATTTTGTAGTAAAATACTTTATTAAAGATTGATGTTTTGTTTTCTCAAAAAGTTTGGTACTGCTCTCATTCTCTCCTCGAAAAGCTACCCTTTTCTCCCCGCCTGGCACTTTAAAATACGCCCCCGCCCCTGCGACGCGCCCCAGCTGCCGTGGCCAATCATAAGGCTCCTGGGGAGTAATGCCGGCCCCTTCTTCACCCCAGCCAATACGCTTCCCTCCTGGGTCACGCGCGTCGGGGCTTCAAAGAGGGCCAATAGGAAGAGCTACCTTGGAAGCGCCGAAGGGTCACGTGGAGTCGGAGTGTGAGAGGACCAATTAGAATCGCGGAAGCGCAGTGACTAGGCGTGGGACGTGTTGCTGGGGGGAAGGGGTGTGTGACACCTGAGAGTTTAGAGGGTCGGGGTCAGCTGACTGACTCCAGCCCCGATTTAGTCCTGACGGCCAGTGTTGCGGTCGCCACGGAGTAGAGATGACAGCGGAACGACCCCGCACAGTACTCCTGGGCAGACATGGGGGACCGCGGATGCTGGGGTATAGGGGAGTCTGTAGGGTTCAGGTATTTGCTGTGAACTTCTTGTTGCTGTTGTCTGCGGCAGTATTCGGGGCTAGGGCAGAGAAAGACTTCAGTATGGTGAGTCACCGCTCGCATAGCGCTACCCCCGACCCACTCGGGCTGTCTGTTTCTGCTTGTCCGCTAGTAGCGGGCTATTGAACTCCCTTTCCTCCGCCGGCGTTTGAATGTTCTCTGCGGGACCTTGTTTCCTCTATCTGCTCCCAGCCCTCTATGTCTTCAGGCCCTTGTCTTCCTCCTCTTCCTCCTCATTGGAGCTCCTTCCCCTTTTGAAGTCCCCTCTTCTTCCCGAGGGCACCTTTTCCCCCTCGTAGCCCCTCCGCCGCTCCAAGGCCCCAGCTTCCCTCCAAACTCTCCTCTGGATTCCCCTTCCTTGTTCTGGGATCCCCGCCCCCTATCGAGATCACCTTCACCCTGCCTCTTCCAGGGGAACCTGACTCTGAGCCGCTATTCATCCGTCCTAAAACCCCAAGTCAAGTTCGTCCGTGCTGACCCTTCCTCCTCCCTTCGCAGGTTCAGCCGCTGGTGACCATGGAGCAGCTGCTGTGGGTGAGCGGGAGGAAGATCGGCTCTGTGGACACCTTCCGCATCCCGCTCATCACAGCCACTCCTCGGGGCACTCTCCTTGCCTTTGCTGAGGCCAGAAAAATGTCCACGTCTGATGAGGGAGCCAAGTTCATTGCTCTGCGGAGGTCCATGGACCAGGGTATAAAGATTCCTGGGTGACAAGAGCTGGTGTTAGATTGGATGGGTGGGGAGCCTGACACGCCTTGACGTAGGGGAACTTAGAGGGCTGGAAGCCTCGGTTCCTGAGAAGGAGAGGTAACCTAAGGAGAGAAGGTGTCCAGGGCAGTGATCTGGAAATTGGGATCAGCAAGGAGTTGAACATTCCTTCAATGAGCACTTACCGTATACCTGGCACTGTTCTAGGTTCTGTGAATACAGTTATGAACAAAACAGCAAAAAATCCCTGCTGTCACAGGGTTTATATTCTATTGGGAGGAGACAGACAATAAGCATAATAAATAAGTAAATGTATTTTTGTGTTGAAAGGCGGTAAATGCAATGAAGAAAAATAAAACAGGATAAGAGGTATGGGGAGTGCTGGAGTTTGATTATAATTTTCAGTAGGTAACATTTAAGCAAAGACTCAAAGGAGGTGGCCGAGTAAGCCTGGAGGAGGAGTACACCAGGCAGATGTGCAAAGGCCTCGAGTAAGGAAGTGTTTGAGGAATAAAGAGGAGTCTGTATATGGCTGGATGGAGTGAGTGAGAGCAAAATAGTTAAGGTCAAAAAGGTAAGGAAGGGCAGGCCTTATAGGCCCTGGAGCCATTGTAAGGTCTTGGGTCCCTAGCAGGAAGTGAAGGTTACAGGGAGGGGTAGAAAGGGCACTTCAAGAGTGCTCATCCTGGGTTTCTTCCCTTTTTTCTTCAGGCAGCACGTGGTCTCCTACAGCATTCATTGTGGATGATGGGGAGACCCCCGATGGGCTGAACCTAGGGGCAGTGGTGAGCGATATTGATACAGGAGTAGTGTTCCTTTTCTACTCCCTGTGTGCTCACAAGACTGGCTGCCAGGTAGCCTCCACCATGTTGGTATGGAGCAAGGACGATGGTGTTTCCTGGAGCCCTCCCCGGAACCTCTCCTTGGATATCGGCACTGAGATGTTTGCCCCTGGACCGGGCTCTGGCATTCAGGTCTCTGTCCTGAGACTGGTGGAGGGGGCTGCCTTGTAGAGTTTGGGAGATGCCCCTAAATGGACTCCTTCCCAGGGTGAAGGTCTCGTGAAGTCAGAGTTTCTGTCTTAGATGGGATCCCTTGTAATAAAGGGATATCCTGGGAGGAACACCTTACCACGGGAAGATGGAACTTCCCATCTGTACTAATCCATGTGGTGCCTGTGCAAATTAGAAAAAAACACCCCTTTGGGCAGACACAAGTGTGTGCCATGGTGCAAAGCTTGGTGGTTGAGCACAGGTTGGGTTTAAGCTCCCATCCCAGCTGGGCCCCTTCGTCCTGTGCACAACCTGTCCAGCATATGCCCTGGATGTCCCAAAGGAGCTTGTTCTCCAAAAGAGCGTCTTAATTCAGGCAGTGGCTGTGAGATCCTTCTGGGACCCTCAGCAAGCAAGGACAGAACTGGAGGGGACCAGATGTGTCTTCACACTTAGGAGGTCATGGGTTCCCCTTCCCCTTCTCTGAGCCTACCTCAGTGTCTCTCTCTGTAACACCCAGCTCCCTTTCCCACAGAAACAGCGGGAGCCACAGAAGGGTCGACTCATCGTGTGTGGCCATGGGACACTGGAGCGGGATGGGGTCTTCTGCCTCCTCAGTGATGACCATGGCGCCTCCTGGCACTATGGCAGTGGGGTCAGCGGCATCCCTTATGGCCAGCCGAAGCGGGAAAATGATTTCAACCCCGATGAGTGCCAGGTCGGGAGTCAATGGGCTGTTTCCCACCCACTCCACTTGCCCTGTCCTCCAGAGTACCTTTTCACTCACAGACCCAGAGTCTGGCTCCCAGCTTTGTGCCACCCAGCCTTGCTTCCTCAGGGACAGGGCTCTTTGCCGGGCCCCCTGCCTGGATCTTCCTGAAGTCCTGTTCTCTCTCCTTAGCCCTATGAGCTCCCAGATGGCTCAGTTGTAATCAATGCCCGGAACCAGAACAACTATCACTGCCACTGCCGAATCGTCCTCCGCAGCTACGATGGCTGTGATACACTGAGGCCCCGTGATGTAACCTTTGACCCCGAGCTCGTGGACCCTGTTGTAGCTGCAGGAGCTGTAGCCACCAGCTCCGGCATTGTCTTCTTCTCCAACCCAGCCCATCCAGAGTTCCGTGAGTGTCTGCCAGATGGTGTGGGTGGGGGAGCCCCTGTTGTCTGGAGAAGGCCTAGGCAGAGACTATCCTTCCCTGACTCTGCTGCTGTCTCTAGGAGTGAACCTGACCCTGCGCTGGAGCTTCAGCAATGGTACCTCATGGCGGAAAGAGACGGTCCAGCTCTGGCCAGGGCCCAGTGGCTACTCATCATTGGCAGCACTGGAGGACAGTGTGGGCAGGGAGAACCAGGCCCCCCAGCTCTTCATCCTGTATGAGAAAGGCCGGAACCACTACACAGAGAGCATCTCCCTGGCCAAAGTCAGCATATATGGGACGCTCTGAGCTGTACACCTGCCACAAGGGTAGAAGACACTGGACTCAGCCTTCAGGACCATGGGCTAAAGATGCCTAAAAGACAGTTTCACCTTCATTTAGACCCTTGCCTTTTGCAAAATCAACTTTTCTTTGACAGGGAAATAACTCCGTTAGGACTAAAAGCCTGTCTTCTACTCCCGCACAGGAAGTTCTGCCCCGACCTGGGATCATTTCCTTTCCACATCACTGGGTCTGGCCCCCTTACCCTTTCTTCTCACCCAGGACAATAATTGATCCTTTTTCTTGGGCAGGGTTAGGTGAGCCTTTAGAATTGAATAATGTGAACTCAGGGAATTGGGGAAGGCTGAGCTTCCTCTTTGAGGTAAGGTACTGGCTTTGGAGAAGATTGGTGAAGGTCCTGGGAGGGCAAGATGTTTGCTTTCAGGGTAAGAAAGTAGATGCACCACCTACCTTTACTATTATGAATCAAAATGTTTGTAACAGAACGTTTTTAATGAAGGACAATGAACATGTGCAGAGTCTATGGTTTGGTCAGTGCCCATCTTCATGTCTGTGTGCCTCATGTACACCATGAGGCTGGGAATGAGCTCTGGGGAGGAAGCTAATGTGCTTATGGCCTCTGAAAATCTGACTTAGGCAAATCAAGTACTTCTTTCCCTTTCACGTTCTTTCTTAGCCCAGAAAAACAGATTGATCTTCACGGGTGTAATGCAGAGTGGGAGGGGGACCCTCAAATATATTTAAAAATCTGCTCTGTTTTGTATTTCTAAAATGAGTGGGGTGCTGTCCTCCACAAGGCAGGAAGCAGGTGTGTACAATGCAGATGGGAAGCCTCTTCCCAAGCCAGCTTGTTAGAGAATAAACACAAATTTTGAGAAAAGAAACAGCATCTTCATCCTAAAGCAGATGCTGAGAAAAGAACCTGGGCAGCTGTAGGTGGTGGGAGAGCCACAGCTTTCCTCCACTTGGAAACAAAATACAATGCCTAGATGAGGTGGTAAGAATGTCTTTCAGATAGAGGGATGAAGGCTACATTCATCTGCAGTTAGAGGTTTCACTTTCAACTGCTTCTCTAGGAAATGTTAGGGTAATTTATTCTACTGATGAAAAAAGTGGAATAATCCCACTGTATGTGAATACATGGTATAATTTTATTATATTTTATCCATAATTTGTGATCAATAATGCATTCCTTCAATTTTTTCATTTGTAGACATTTTCAAAAACACTCAAAAGTAAATAGCTTAATGAGCCCCATGTACCAAACATCCAGTTTCAACAGTTATCAAGATGTTGCCATGTTGCTTCTGATCCTTTTTTCTACTCCTTTCCTTTGCTGAAGTATTTTAAAGCCAATCCCACACCTCATGACATTAACCCCTTCGTTCTTAAGTATTCATCTCATTCTTTTAAACAGCATTTATTATATAACCATTGCACACCCAAAACATGAATAATAATGCTGTGGTATCACCCAATAACCAGTCCATGTTCAGATTTCATTGTGTCTCAAAAATGACTTAGTAGACCCGTTCAAATCAGGATCCAAAGAAAATCTACACATTGCATTTCGATGTCTCCTAAGTTTAACCTATAGTAGTCCTACTGCCCCCTTTTTTCATACCATGTACACAGAAATAGGATCATTTGTTCTACTCTGGATTCATCGGTTATGTCTTCAGAGTATCATTTACTTCTTTCTCTGTTCCTTATATTTCCAGTTAACAAACCTGAAGTTTTAATTGGATTCAGATTCCATTTGAGGGGACAAGATTTCTTCACAGGTGCTGTGTGCTTCTTGCACTGCCCGCCCCCGCCCCAGGACAGGAGGCAAGTACTGTCCTACCCTGTGAGTAAAGAAAAGGTTGAGCAGTGGGTTCAGGTGGCCATACCTTGATCCCTCCTTTGTAAGGTTCCCCTGTCAACCTTCCAACTGACAATTTCATCTACAGATGAATTTTACCTGAATCAATTATTTAATGAGGGGTATGAAGTGTTGATTTTAAAATTCTGTTGTTTTGTCCTCATTTATTAGCTGCAATTCTTCAGTAAAAAACGGCTTGTCCTCTTCAAGGCTGTTGGGTTATCCTAAAGCATGGTTTGTATGGGAAAGGCAGAATAAATGCTAAATGTCCCTCTTTAATTGCCAGTTCTCGGAGTAAACTGATAAAATACTTTGCCCTGGCCATAAACCACGTTGTTACTACACAGGAGGCACATGTGGAGGCAGAACCTGTGGGCCCACAGGAGGAAGCAGGGGGACATGTAAGAGAAAAAGAACAAGGAGAGAAACAGGCAGCGTGGTTGTGGAGTCTGCTTTTCTAACACAGATCACAAAATAGATATGATGCAAGGAAGAACTGCAGCAACTGGGACGTCTGCTGTTTAACAACCACTAAAAATTACACATCTGACAGTCTTGCTGACAATATTATTTACCATAAATAGTGGAGGGAAGAGAGGAAATACCATGCATGACCCATGAGCTTTGTGAAGTAGAAGTGGTAGGAGTCTTTTGAGAAAGTGACTATGTTCTTTCCTCATAGCCAAGAACCCTGAGCTAAGAAAGAGGACCCTTGAGGAAGGACCTCCTCCTGAGGAGGGGGTGGGGCAGAGCTCATTATAAACCAGAGCCCTGAGCCCTACCCCAGACCTGCCGGTCCAGTATCTCTAGAATCAGTCCAAGACTTTGCATTTGTAATAGGAACTGCAGGAGACTCTAATGCTGGGGTCCCTGGATTGCACTTTGGGGAACGTTCTCTTAGTTAACCTGGACTGAAGAAGCATCGATTTCAAAACATTGAAGGAAAAAATCTCAAAAGAGAAACTTTTAACAGAAGAAATCGTGTCTAAAGAAACCAATAACCATAAGAGCTGGCAGGAACCAAACCTGCCTGTTTTCTCAGGCATCTTGAATGCCCACCACAATACCTGGCGATGGTAGGTGCTTAATATAGGAGAAAAAACAAGTCCAGGATGGGTAATGTCAACATAAGAACATCTAAACCAGTAGAGAATTTTTATAAGATTTTATGTGAGCCAAACTGGTGACATTGCCAGGAAGCGAGATCTCAAATGCTCCAAAAAATGACAGTTTTGCAGTTTCTTTTATACATTTGAAATTAAGGAGGAAACACAAGAAAGATTAGGTAAAGGTGGGAGAAAGCAAAGCGAGGATTAGATTACAGGATAGTTACCAAGAGTGTGTGCTCTCCTGAGGTTGGTTATGCTTCAGAGGGGTCTGAGAAAGAGGTGTTTCAAATGTATGTTAACCTAGATGCACAGAAACTATGGACGGGGCTTGCTTAAGGCAAAGATAAATCACTAAAGAAGTTATATGCCTGGGATGTGGCTACCCACTATGACCTGCTCAGTTAGAAATCTATGATCAGATCACCCTGTGAGGTTGCTTCTGGTCAGATTTATTACAGCTCAAAGGCTGTCTGCCTCTTTGTAAGTAAAGTAACAATGGGCCACATCTTCAGTTGGGTAAAGTGACCTCTGTCTTTGTTCTTGATGGAGAAAAAAGAAAAGAAAGAAAAGTTCACACCTGGAGGACTGGGGCCAGAAATCACATTTCCTGTGACCTCCAAATCAGCAAGCTACAAGTTTAATGGTACAAGATATTTTTTTTCCCTTAGGTGAGGCAACCCTTGGTTGACCTCACAGATTGCAAGGACTTGTCAGCTTACAATCCCTTATTATTTTATTTTATTTTTTATGCCTACAGCACCTGCTCTTCCTAGGTGGTCTCCCATCCAAGTACTAACCAGGCCCAACCTTGCTTAGCTTAGAAGATCAGACAAGATCGGGCTTGTTCAGGGTAGCATGGCCGTAGACTATGGTACCAGATCTTAAGCTCTGTGAATACATATTGGTGAATACATATTGTTTATTAGTCTTCTTTAAATTGTACATAATTACCATATACACTTTTGTACATATTATATACTTTACAACAAATAAAACAGAAGGAAAAAGATAAATGGAGAACTCTGACTAATTTGGCAAATATAGAGCCACACAGATGGTGGTGTCCTGAGCAAATGATCCCAGTGTGCATCAAGAAAGGGTGAGGGTGGAGGGAGAAGTAGAGATCTATAATCAGCTTTTGCTGCAGACTCCAAGCCCAGCTGACTTTGCTATATTCCTATCAATTAACCAATTTAACAGATGTGTGATGTTTGACTTCTACCATACTTGGCTCTGCTATTTGGAATCCCTGGAAATGCTGAGATGCTCTTGCAGGAGGAAGCCAGGTAGAGAGCAACATCCAGGGACTAACATAGGTTCACTGAGAATGTCATGCCAACCTTAATGGCAGTTCCTTGACCACAGTTCTAAAAAAAGAGATCAGAGGAATGCCAGTGTGTCCGCATGTCTGGGTCTCAGCAGGGCATTTGATAAAGTCAGAGGGACCACAGGGGAATTTCTTGCACCCATGTATACAAAAAAGAGGTGAAATTCATGTCCCACCATTGGAGGAGACTTTGTAGCAACTCCTTACATATACAATACTATAAATAAAGAAAAACAATGAATCATTTATCCTGCCTTTGCAGTTAGAACAAGTAATTCAGGTTAGACAAAGTACCAATTGATGAAAGATGACTTATTTATTACTTATTTTCCAGAAGAATGTCAGCTAATAAGCACGGGAAAAAATAATCAAATTAGAAAACCATCATTTTACAAACTTAAATAATTAACTCAGGTAAAGAAGTTCACAGCATGTCACCCCAAAATATGCTAATAGCATATTGATTACTTTGAGCTAAAGGCACTTGAGAAACGGCAAGTGCAAGAAGGACACTCTGACCTTCCTTTTTCTTCCTGAAAGCAGGAGATAAATCTCCCATTTGAAAGGTACCCTCTCCAGCTGAAAGGAAGACATTCTTTTTGTCAAGGATGAGAAATTTAAAACTTCTATCCAAACAGCCTTATTAAAATAATTCTTATCTTCATTTAGCCTCCCCACATAGGTTAGTCACTTTTTCACGACTGCCTCTCTATTCAACCTAACATAAATGCCAGTAGGTTTCACCATTTCTTTGGGTCTTCATTCCTTATTAAGGCTCCCATGTCATGTAAAACTTATATGAAATACATTTGTATGTTTTTCTCCTGTTAATCTGTCTTTGTTAATTTTTAGACCCAGACAGGGACCCTATGGGAGTCAAAGGAAATTTTTCCCTCCTCTATACAGGGAAAGATCATCAATGGATGCTAAAATTATTAAAGTTTGTTGGGAAACTGGATATTCATTCATATGATGTCAAAGAATTATCACAATTTTACCAATCAGAAGAAGGGGGAAAGTACTTCTACAATGAAGAGTTCTGGGGGTCATTACTTTACCTGAGTGATCAAACTGAGATCAAGAATAATGGAATAAGTAGACATTATGATCCCCTGATATAGGGCATTGTAGAGTACATAGCATGGGGTAGACTAAAAAATGATTCCCCAGGAGATATCCACATCCTTTTCCCTTGAAATCTGTGAATGTGACTTTATACAAGGAAAAAGGTTTTGCAGATGTGATTAAATCAAGGATCTTGAGATGGGGAGATTATCTTGGATGACCCGGGCAAACCCCAAATACAATCACATATATAGTTATAAAAGGGAGGCAGAGGAAGATTCGAAATACACAGTGAAGAGGAGGCAATATGAGATCGGATTGATGTAGCCACAAATCAAGGCATGCCAGGAGCCACCAGAAGCTGGAAGAGACAAGGAACAGATTCTTCCCTAGTCTCTGGAGGGGACAAGACCCTGTAAAAGCTGATGTTGGCTCAGTGAAACCGTTTTGGATTTCTGGCTTCCCGAAGTGAAAGGGAATAAATCTGTTTTTTTAAACCACCAAATTCGTAATTTGTTATAGCAGCCACAAAAAACTACTACATAGTGTCATTCATGAAGTATTCTTGCCCAAACCATGTAACCAGAATCTAATTAGACCTTTAGGTGTAACTTTCAGTTTTAAAGAAAATGCAGAAGATTGAAGAACAAGTTAAAAATACCAAGAGAGCACAGTAAGACGAATCCGACATGTGGAACATTCTGTAAGAAAAATGGCCTAGTCTCTTCAAAAGATCAATGTCACAGAAAGAAAAGAAGGTGGTTCTTGAATCATAAGACTAACAGTGAAATGAAGTACTTGATCCTTGATTGGATACTGGATCTTTAAAAAAACAGCTACCATAAAAGACATTTGGGAACAGTTTTGAATATAAATTAAGTATTAATATTAGGAATTACTAATTTTCTTAGGTATAATAGTATTGTGGATTGTAGATGAATGCTGTTATATTGTAGGTATGCATGCTGAAGTATTTAGGGTTAAAACATCAGGATCTCTGTAATTCATTTTGAAACGTCTGCCAAATATATACAATTGATTCTTGAACAACACAGGAGTTAGGGGTACCAACCCCCTACAGTCAAAAACCCACATATAACTTTTGACTCCCCCCAAAACTTAACTAATAGCCTCCTGTTGACCTTACCAATAACGTAAACAGTCAATTAACACATATTTTGTATATGTATTATATACTATATTCTTACAATAAACTAAAGAATGTTACCAAGAAAATCATGAGAAAATACATTTACAATATTTATTGAAAAAAATTCACATATATGTGGACTCGTGCCATTCAACCCCATGTTGCTAATCTTGTTCAAGGGTCAACTGTATATAGATAATATATATAATATAAATGTATATATGTGCATATATGTATGTAGTTTAATATATTTTTGCTATATCTTCAAATATGGAAGTGTCGACAATTGTTGGATTTAGGTAGTGACTATAATGGGTGTTCTTTACATTTTTCTTACTTTTTTAAAAGTTTCATAATAAAAAGTTTAAAAAGTAATTTTTTATAACAGTTGCACAGCTTCCTTTAAGAGAAATCAACCCAGTGTGGCACACAGCCACTCCTTTTGTGCTGCTAGGAAAGGGCAGCTCCGTGTTCGGGGTGGTACCTGCCCTGGTTGCAAGGCCCTTTAGAGACTGCTCCCCTTCTATTTATTACCTGATATCAGCACATTACTGAAGATAATTGGCTGACATTTCTATCTGCACTACATTTTTAAAATCTTAATGGTTTAATGACAGGCAATAACCTAGAACGTGACCTGTTTCCATCTGAAGTTCACCTGACTGGAGGCAATATAACGTTTAAAGAGTCAGCAGGTACTTTTACCCTTAAGATAATCTGTTTTCCTTATTCTTTGGGAAATAACACAACAATCAAAACACAATCCTGGAAAAGTAGAATGTTAATGGATGAGAAAATACTGCAATAAACAGATGGCCCTGAGCTGCTCAAAGCCTGATACCCCCATATACCACTGGGCAGATTTAAAGATGGCACCTGTGATTATTATGGCTGCAGCATTGTAACAGAGAGGTGAAGGCAGCTCTACATAAGCCATGTCAAAGGTTGGAACATCTCATTCCATCCTTCGTTTAACTTACTTTTCATATTATTCATCTGTTTACTCCACATTATGATTTCTTCTAATTCACTAGTTCTCTCTTCAGCTGATCTGTTATTTAACGTGTTTATTGTCCTTCTTGTATATTCATTCTAATTCTAGAATTTCTACTTGCTTCAATGTTTTCCCATAACTGTCTGCTCTTTCTTTATAGTGCTGTTCCTGCATAATAGATTCTTTCATCTTTGACCATTATCAGCCTCCAAGAGTGCTATTTCTTGAGTTTTTTAGCAGCAGTCACCTGTTATTGTGCCTACTGATTTGTTCCTGTGGGAGTGGATGGCCCAGTGTTTTTGATCCTGGTTCACCTTAGGAACAGTTGTCTTTCAAGGGAGCTCCATAGGTGAGCTCCGGAGTCTGGCAGTGTCCCTGTGGGGTGACAGTTTTTGCCATTGTCCAGCCCTTTGATATTCACAGGTCCTCAAACATGTTCTTAGGTTAGTAATAGTTCAGACACACAAAAACGTGAAAAAAATCATACCATGAGCTCCCATATACACCTCCTTGACTGTATCACTCTCCCTACCCACCCCCTTTAGACAGCTCAGATACTGTACTGATATTAGCATTTAACAATCCTGTGCACTTCTGCTTTTACTATATTTAAATATATTATTCAGCTCTTTTTAAACATTACAAATTATATATGTATTCTTCTGTGACTTGTCTTTTTCTTCACATTTTGAGATTAATCCATGCTAATACATTAATCATACCACTGCTACATGTAACACATCACTGCTCTATGGTATTAGATTTTATGAATATACCACAATTTGTCCACTTTTCTCCCGGAGAACACTTCGGTTGTTTCCTTTTTTCCATTACAAACACTACTACCAAGGACTTTTGAGTACCTCAACCCTGCATTTGCATGTGTTTGTTTAGGATGTATTACCAGAAGAGGAAATGCTGAGTAAAGAGGTGCTTCATCATATTTGATATCACCAAATTGTTTTTCCAAAGGTATTGTATAGTCACATTCCTACAAGCAATGTCCAAAAGTTTGTAAGTTTATTTCTTGGCTCTAGGATTTCCCCACAACCTAAATTACAACCATAAGCTCTGCTGGCACAAGTTTGGATCTAGCCCACAGACCAAGGCATTTGGCTGACCCCAGCCAGTGGGCAAACTTTACTCCCTGAACAGGAGTGGCCACCAGCTCCTGGCTTCATGCCTTGTGGCTGTAACAGAGCGGGAGAGTAGGCGATAAGGTCAGAGATAACAGAGCTAGACTGGGAGGTCCTTGTTAGATGGTCCTTCTAAAGACGGGCATTCACTGAGAGCCATTGCAGGATTTTATGCAGGGGAGGGACAAAATCCAAGTCATAATTCGAAAGAAACCCTCTGGTTATCGTGTGGACAGGCCATAATGGGACAAGGGTGGAAGCCAAACAAGTCAGGAGGCTATTGCAGTCATGTAGGCGAGTTGATGGTGGCTCCTCCAGGAGTGGAGTAGCAGTGATAGGAGATGCAGTTGGATTTTGTTTTTCAAAGTAGTGTCAACATGATTTGCTAACAAATTAGATAAAGTATGCAAGAACAAGAGAAGACTCGAACAGATTCAAAGGGTTCTAGCCTGAGCAACTAGCAGGGTGGAAGTGTCGTCTGGAGGGCCTGGCACTGGCCAGTTGAGTATTTCCAGGATGAGGACTGAGAGAGGCCAAGGCCAGGCTGTGGGAGGCTCACTGAGGTGACTGAGATAGCAGGCCAGTCTCTGCTCAGAGTAACTATAGAGAGATATGGGGATATTTGCTTGGTGGGTTGGGAGGGAGGGCTGTTTACTTCTGAAGTTACTCCACTCCTACGGCTGGTAGGGTGTTTATCAAATTATCGTAAACCCAGTGAGGGCAAGCCATGGCGCTTAAGGATGCTAAAGACTGAAAAACGATTTTCCAGCCTGGAATAAAGTTCACGTGACCACTTTCACTATGGGTGGAGCTCAATCTTACACCCCATACCTAGGGTTGTCACAGGAATGTGGGTCCCAACATCCAGAGGAAGACCATGCAAATAAGGGAAACAGAATGCAGGAGTCCCTAGAAAGAGGAAAAGAAGTTGACTATCTAACAGCAATATCAGGGGTTAAAGAAGGGTGGGTGAGGTACTACCTAGACTAGGTAAGTTAATGACTAAGCTAAAGTATGAGTCTAATACATAAATATGGTGTGCTGTGTGCTAGGCACTGTTTTAAGTGCATTTACATATTTTTAAACTGAATAACCCCGTAAGGGTAGGTACTCTTTTATCCATTTACAAATGAGGAAATTGTGAGTGTGGCTAACTTAGCTAAACAGTAGCCTAACCAGTCTCCTATACTTCCTATGTTGATAGTCACCCTAGAAAACTGCACTTTCAAAAAAAGTGCAGTTTTTTAAAAGTCCTCATACACACTACTCAGACACCCATCAACCTAAACAAAGTTTTTATTCAAAATAAAGAGAAATGTGTATAGAGGGTGGAATCTAAATTTACAGGAAAATACATGAACCAAAAAATGCAAGTTGCAGAACTACATGAGGAATTAATCTATTTATAAAATTCAAAGATACAAAACCAAACAACATACTGTTTAAGGATGCAGAATAAAACTATAAAGAAAAGTCAGGGAATGATAAAGCCACAGCTCAGCTGGGTGGTTTCCTGGGTAGAAAAGAGAAACTGAATCAAGGGCAGGTTCACTTGTTATTAGTGATGTTCTAAAGCTAGGTGGACACGCTGGAGACAAATGAATTTCAATCCTTAATACTTCCTACCTGAGCTTTAAAATTATTTAACATCCCTGACCCTTCTTTTCTTGCCTGTAAAGTGGGGTAGATAATATCTACTTTGCAAGGTTGATTTTTAAGGATCCAATGAAGTGAAACATGCAAAAAGCCTAGCACAGACGTATGCACTAAATACACAGTAGCTGCTAAGATCATGATACAGAAAGACACCCCGAAGCAAACAGAATCATGTGCTTGGGACGTTCTATCATTTAGTACTTAATCGCAAGAATTCAGAAATCCATGGAGGAAAACAGTCATATTCTTTTCCTATTCTCATCCCATCCCAGTCCCAACCCCCTCTACAAAATTAACCTTAACTGGTAGGCTAGTTTGGTTCTTGCCTTAAGAATAGAGCCAAGTGAAGAGTTTTAATATTTTTAGCAAAGTATTATCTATTTTAACCCACCATGTTCTAGAGAACATGTTTCTTTTAAACAGGGCTAATCCTAAAGTTTTGAGCCAAGGACTGAAGTTCAAGGGAATCTTTGATCAGAGAATAGCAGTGGGAGCAGGTGGCCCTATCCTCAAGGATTAACATAACAATTTCAAAGAGAAAAAAATAACTAGCAAATGTGATTAAAATAAAGGATAGAAAAAATCTGCTATCAGTAAGTAGTAGAGACCAAGCTGGAAACGTCCAGATGAGTCAATCAAAAAAATAATATGATCTCACATGTGGCATCTAAAGAACAAAACAGAAACAGATGATTACCAGATGGGAGAGGAGCTGGATGAAAAAGGGATTAAGTACAAATAGGTTACAAAATAATCATGGGAATATGAAGTGCAGCATAAGAAACAGTCAATAATAATGTAATAACCATATATAGTGCCAAGTTAAGAATTTAACGAAGCAAAGGCATCACTTTGTAAGTTACAGGTCTAATCACTATGGTGTACACCTGAAACTAAAATGCTGTCAACTCTAATCGAAAAAATTTAAAAATGACCAGCATGTTAAAAAAGTCAATAGGTACAGAAACTGATGAGAAAAAGAAATACCACTTGGAGTAATGATGGCTACCATTCATCGCCACAATTTTTTTCATCCTGTAAAACAAACTATCCCAACTACTAGTATATTCTTTTAAAACTTATCTGGACAACTTTTCACAAATTCATCAAAAGAAATTAGGTGCCTATGCCAATATTATCGTAAAAACCCCAAACGCTTGTAACTAACTTCTAACACATTAGAATTCTATGGTAATCAATCGAGAAAACTTTAACATCAATGTCGGTGCATCATACAAGCTGTTTCTTGTACACACCTGTAAAGAGATACAACTAAATATCAACTGTAATGCTCCCTCGCTGGTGGTTACTACCTTTCATTTTCCTAAATCTTGTTTAACAATCTGAACAATCTTGTTTTCAATGAGACTAAAGAATCTACTTTATTTGCTTCAAAATATTTTATTGGAATCCTTTTGATACAACCAAACACTTCTTGTAGGACAAAGTATAGAAGAGAAAGCTGATATTTAAGCACTCCCAAATTTTTAGGCAGTTTTTTACTCCAATAAGTTGACAGCTGCTCACACTGGTGAGCAGGAATGCAGGAAATGTAGAAAGATGTTAAGTTCCTGGGATCTGCCCAACATGAGACAAGAGGGCATCCTTTGACGGCAAAATCCTGAAATTTCATTTAAAAAAAAAAAAAAAGGCATTAGAACCATGCAGACAACTGTCATTAAAACATGAAGCTGGTTGGGCAGGGGAGTTCCTACACAGGGTTAAAAGGGAAGTTTAAAAGTGGATCATGTGGTTTCAAAGATCCTCAGAGAAATGCTGAGACTGTAGTCTAACCAGGTCATCACTACCACTCTGGGGCTGAAGAAAAACCTGCATACTCACCACAGTAAGCCAGATAGAAGGATCATGGCTCTTGTCATAACCTTAAGTGGCAGAAACCATCACCTAGGCATTCCAGCCATCTCAACAGCACTTCTCCAAGAGGAGTAACCAAAGGCCTTCAGTCATCAGGTTAATGGTGAATCTCTATGAAGGGGCATGCCCCTGGCTGGGCTTTTAGAGCTCATGCTAGAAAGATGAAAACAGAGTAAGCAATGAGAAGAGCAAGCAGTTATGGCACTCTCATTGGTCCTTCTCAGAGACCAAAGTAGCCAGTTCCCCAAATGAGTCAGAACTTAATTTTTGACATCAGGACCAGTGTCAGAGACTCTAGTCTGAGAAATCATCATTCCCAATTTAGGGAGACCTGGATCAATGGAAGCCATTCTGGGAAAAGATTTAGTACATTCAAAGACACAGGGATAGGCAGTTTGGGAGAGGAAAGACCTAGGTGATAAACTGAGAACTGCATAGAATAGCTCCACCAGGGGGGCCCCAGCATATTGGGGAGTTGACAGTAGAGAACGTGGAGAAACAGGTTTAACCCGTTTTAGACAAAAATACGGAGTGTTATATTTTCAAAAAGTAACTGTTACAAGGAAAATGTAAACCAAGTGAAATGTTTGCAGATGCAAGTATTCATTAAAAAGCAGTAAAGCGCTTTGCGAAGATGGTCTGTGAACCGCTGACCACTCTCACCTTTACTCAAGGAAAACACACCGGTGGACGTCTCAAAGCCCTAACGGAGAAAGTAAACACAAGAAAAAGTGATTAAGGTTTCCTATCCATCAACTTCTTCCTGAACCCAGATACTGAGGATCCCAGCCTGGGGAGGGAGGTGGTCAGCGCGCTGCGGTGATGGCGTCAGCGAGACACTCAGTGAGTCACCTGGAGTCATCATCACCCCTGTCCTACCCCAGGGCAACCACCAGCCACTGCATCTCGCACAACCCACTCACCCTCGTGGCGCTGTAGACCCTCCTGGGAGAATATGGGGCCTGTAAAGAAACAAATGGGTCAGCAAACGCCGGGGCGACTCTAGCCGAGTCGCCCCCGCTCCGGACTGGGTCAGTTCCACGTGGTGGCGTCACGGAGACATCAGAAACTCTAGTCTGCAAAAATGGTTCATCCTGCTCAGTCCAAGCCTGCGACCCCCTCAACCAGCAAGAACTCGAAATACCTGCCCGCGGTCGGCTGCTCAAAGATGACCAGGGCACCCATCCCCCCTCGTTTAGGGGTTGCGCAGCAGCCACCAGAGCAATACCAGAGAACCACTCTTCGCACGGAACTGTCCTCAGAAAGAGAACCCCAAAGCCGGCGCCGGGCTATTTATGGTGGCGTGAGGTCGGGGGCCTGACGTCCATAGCTGTCTTCTTAGGTGCCTGGTTCGACCCGCGATATTTCTCCATCTTTCTTCCAAACGAGAATACAAAAAAGTAAAAGAGAGGCTACCAGTCAGTGAATATTGAACACTCTCACACTATTCTAGGCAAATATTCGGAGATGTTTTGTGAATTCTGGAAAACAAAAAACAGGTGACCTGACTGGCCAGGCTAGAGAAAGTCCCCGGCTCCCGCTAGACGCATGCGCAGCTAAGCGCTCTTTTTAGCAGCATGGGGCCTTCTGGAGTTGTTAATGAATCATAGCCTTTTCCTTTGTCCTTACCTGTCCCAGCTTGGGGTCTGGGTCACTCTCAAGGGATGCCAAAAGCGAAATCTGAATTCGCAACCCTAATGGAGCCCAAAGACCTGTCAGGCTCATTAAGCTTTATGTCTTTTTTTAATACTGTCTTAAGGTGTATTTGACTACAATAAACTGCACACATTTAAAATGCACAATTTGATAAACATTTAAAAATCATTCTAACCTTTTTTAAGTGTACACTTCAATAAAGTATATTCACATTATAGTGTAACAAGTCTCCAGAACTTTTTCATCGTGCAAACTGAAAATCTATACCCATTAAACAAGTACTCCCCACTCCCTGCTTCTTCATATCTTTTTTCATGAGCAGTGTAAGGCCTGGGAGTTAGTCAGAAACAGTGAACATATTCATTATGCTCTGAATAGCACCATATTGAAGGTAGCGTTGGAAGCAAACCAATTAGTGTGGGGTGGCAACAGCCAGGCCCTATTCCCCCTTCCCTAGTCATTTGCTCTTGGCCCTTAATTCATCAACTCGAATATTATCCCAAATCCTACCTGGACCCTTCTACATCCCCTGATGTATGTTGGCATCTTTTTCATCTTTTGCACAAAAGCCACATATAACGGTGACTTGTAGGTTCCAAATCATACAAATCAGTCTCCTTTTTGAGATACAATTTAGGCACAATGAGCATAGAATAAAACTTGGAAGAAGGCCATTGTGAGTGCAGGAAATATATACTTTTACTTTCTTCTCCTGCAATTATCTTTCTATTCTGCCCTCCCTTCCCCCAAAGTTTCAGCCTTCCATCAAAAAAATCTCTTTCAAGAATCCTATGATATTTACTTATCTGATACATTTCTCAGCTCCTAGGGGCCAACTTCCACCTATGGCTGATGTTGCAAAGTGATTTTGCTTTAAGTTTCAAGATGTGTACCTGTACATGTAGGCAACGATATACTCTGATGTTGCTTCCTAATGAACCATTTTCCTAATGAGGGTATCATGAACTTAATTGGCCCAGACTCAGGAATTCTTTTTTGCTCCATTATACGGTTGCTGGAGATGCTGTTACTAGAGATTTCCCTAACCTCTATTATTGCTGCTGCAGCCAGTGGATCACACTTTAAGGCCTTTCAAGCCTTCAGCCTCCCACTCAGCAACAAGCCCCTTACCATCAGCTGCTGCTCCTGGAAGCACTGACACATTCCTGCTTCCCTTTCCCATCCTCTCTAAGCCCCTAAAAGTACAATCAGGAGTAGTCTCTGGTGCAGCGTTTTCTCAACTTTGGCTGCACATTAGAACTTGAACTCTATATAATGCCTTAGCCCACTCCTAGAGATTCTGAATTGGCCTGTGGGAGGCTTGGCACCTGTATTATTTTTTTAACCTTCCCAAATGACTTTAAGATATCATTAGGTTGAAGAACCATGCCTCGAAGCTAAAGGATTTATTCCCTCTACTGTACTTAGTATGTGCTATGGTCATAGCCTATATTATAGTGCACCTATCTTGTAAGTAAAAGGTTTTTGAGAATTGGCCCAGGAACCAAAGAACTCTTACTACATTTCTTTTCCTTTACAAACTTTTGGGGAGGGCTTCCTATGCTTTGTCATTCCTAAAATGCTTGATTTTCCCAGACAGTAAGGATTTATTGAAAGATATAACAAGGAACTTTAATTTGTTTGATTCCGGAGTTGTTATTTCCAGGCTGTTTTTGGCAGGCAGGAAAGAGGTTAGGGTCCTCTCAGGCTAGAGGAAGTGTTCAGGGCACCTAACTGCTAGGCAAGAAGAATCCCCCTAAGAAAGGGCATGTGTGGGAGGAAAGCAGATCTTCCCAGCTCTAAACTGTACAGCTTTGATGTCCTTCTTTCTTCATAAATTTGCTAGTATTGCCCTGCATGTAGTTGAAGTAACCACATCCACATGCTTACCTATTAAAAAAAAAAAAAGCTTTAGAATACCTGATGTGTAGAGGGTGGTGGGATGAGGATTTCTGAGGATCATTGGGGTAACTCAAAGAAACTGGTAGTGCCTGGCCCATCCCTCTTTATTGCCATGCCCCCAAACTCTGAGTATCTAACTCTTCCAGGCTCTCACTTGGAAAATTGCAGCTAGGATGACCATGGCTGAAGGTGTTGCATGTCTATACACATTTCTGCTCAAAATAATCATAGAACTTTATAATTAAGGCCATTTAGACAAAATAAAAAGAGACAACCAAAACTGAAAAGCTAAATAATTTGTACTTGATCACCAGGTGGGATTTACAATCGGAATGTGAATCTGCATCTCATTTTTGCTGTTTTGTACACTCATAAATGCATTAAACCTAAATAAAAGACTGGAAGACTCATAGGTCAAAAGGGGGTACTGAAGACCTCTGTACATTTGAAGTGCAAGAGTGACACTTTAAACCCACATCAACCTCTCCTCGCCAAACACCTTTTGTAGCTCCTCTCCCTTGTTTTTTCTAAAACAAGCCCCACTCCAATCAAAATGCTCACTTAGAATTTTTGTTTTCTAACATATGTTGTTTACCGCCTAGATTAAGTCCCAACAAACATAGCCATAGCCATGGCTCCTGACATGTATACTTCTCTTCAGATGTACTATCCCTTTCAGTCTATGGAATTCAGACATTTAAGAGTCCATTATCCCTCCCGAACAAAAAACATAGGCAAACTTTATTAACATTTTATTGTTATTTTCATCCTCACTATACAAGTCATTTAAAAAACCATTCCATGACTTTGGTATTTACAAAACCAAAAAAAAAAAAATTGGACAGAGGGTGGCAGTGTTGGTTCACTTGAGATAAAGGAAAGACACCCTTAGAGTACCAAGTTACATTCAGTGGAAATAATTCTACAGAACACATTGGCTATACCACAAAGGCAAAATAAAGACGAGCAAGTGAATCAAGTTACAAACTAACTTTATATTGAACTCAAATAGTAGACAGCTGAAAAATAAAATATATATAGGCCAGTAGCAAGGTCCTTAGGTCACCTACTTTCAGAGACAAATTTGAAAAACACTGAAAAAGGCAGTTCCTAACGATACCAAAAGAGACACACAGCTAAACTTTACACACAGCTTGCAAAATTGAGAGCTGATGAAAGGCAAATATATGGCAATGCAAAGTCTCGAATCCCATCTGTTTTCATAACAAACGTGACCAGGTCTGGAAAAGCCTCCTCCTAATCCACCTCCTCAATGGTCGGGCCAGACCCAGAGCCCCCCTTGGGGGCCTGGGCCCCAAAACCACCGGCCCCGGGGCCACCCGCCCCCTGGTACAGTCCGCTGATGATGGGGTTACACACCTGCTCCAACTCTTTCCTCTTGTGCTCAAACTCCTCCTTCTCGGCCAGGGTGTTGGCGTCCAGCCAGGAAATCACCTCCTGGCACTTGTCGAGCACCTTCTTCTTGTCCGACTCGCTGATCTTGCCTTTGAGCCCCTCATCCTCCACAGCGCTCTTCATGTTGAAGGCGTACGACTCCAAAGCGTTCTTGGCAGACACCCTCTCGCGCTGGACCTCGTCCTCGGCTTTGTACTTCTCCGCCTCCTGCACCATGCGCTCGATCTCCTCCTTGCTCAGGCGGCCCTTGTCATTGGTGATGGTGATCTTGTTGGCCTTGCCGGTGCTCTTGTCCGTGGCCGTGACGTTCAGGATGCCATTGGCGTCGATATCAAAGGTCACCTCGATCTGGGGCACGCCCCTGGGGGCAGGTGGGATGCCACTCAGCTCGAAGCGCCCCAGCAGGTTGTTGTCCCTCGTCATGGCCCTCTCGCCCTCGTACACCTGGATCAGCACTCCGGGCTGGTTGTCCGAGTAGGTGGTGAAGATCTGCGTCTGCTTGGTGGGGATGGTGGAGTTGCGCTTGATCAGGGCAGTCATCACGCCCCCGGCAGTCTCCAGCCCCAGCGACAGAGGAGCCACGTCCAGCAGCAGCAGGTCCTGCACATTCTCGGACTTGTCCCCCATCAGGATGGCTGCCTGCACCGCCGCCCCGTAAGCCACCGCCTCATCCGGGTTGATGCTCTTGTTGAGGTCGCGCCCGTTGAAAAAGTCCTGCAGCAGCTTCTGCACCTTGGGGATGCGGGTGGAGCCCCCCACCAGGACCAGGTCGTGGATCTGGGCCTTGTCCAGCTTGGCGTCACGCAGAGCCTTCTCCACTGGCTCCAGGGTGCCCCGAAACAGGTCGGAGCACAGCTCCTCGAAACGCGCCCTGGTGATGGACGTGTAGAAGTCGATGCCCTCGAACAGGGAGTCGATCTCCAGGCTGGCCTGCGTGCTGGACGACAGGGTCCTCTTGGCCCTCTCGCAGGCGGTGCGCAGCCGCCTCACGGCTCGCTTGTTCTGGCTGATGTCCTTCTTGTGCTTCCTCTTGAACTCCTCCACGAAGTGGTTCACCAGCCTGTTGTCAAAGTCTTCCCCTCCCAGGTGGGTGTCCCCGGCCGTGGCCTTCACCTCGAAGATGCCGTCGTCGATCGTCAGGATGGACACGTCGAAGGTGCCCCCGCCCAGGTCGAAGATGAGCACGTTGCGCTCCCCCTTGCCGGTCCTGTCTAGGCCGTAGGCGATGGCGGCGGCCGTGGGCTCGTTGATGATCCTCAGCACGTTCAGCCCCGCGATCACCCCTGCATCCTTGGTGGCCTGGCGCTGCGAGTCGTTGAAGTAGGCCGGCACGGTGATCACCGCGTTGGTCACCGGGTAGCCCAGGTACGCCTCGGCGATCTCCTTCATCTTGGTCAGCACCATGGACGAGATCTCCTCGGGGTAGAACGCCTTGGTCTCCCCCTTGTAGCTCACCTGCACCTTGGGCTTGTCCCCGTCGCTGATCACCTGGAAAGGCCAGTGCTTCATGTCCGACTGCACCACCGGGTCGCCGAACTTGCGGCCGATCAGCCGCTTGGCGTCGAACACGGTGTTCTGCGGGTTCAGCGCCACCTGGTTCTTGGCGGCATCCCCGATGAGCCGCTCGGTGTCGGTGAACGCCACGTAGCTGGGGGTGGTGCGGTTGCCCTGGTCGTTGGCGATGATC
Organism: Pteropus medius; assembly: GCF_902729225.1. Lineage (NCBI taxonomy): Eukaryota > Metazoa > Chordata > Mammalia > Chiroptera > Pteropodidae > Pteropus > Pteropus medius. The sequence continues at coordinate 480,877 of NW_024349566.1, forward strand.
TCCACCTTGCCGTGCTGGAACACCCCCACGCACGAGTAGGTGGTGCCCAGGTCGATGCCGATGGCTGTGGTTTTAGCCATGCCGGTGCCCTGCTCTCTCGCTCCGCGCTGAGGTTCGGGCCTGAAAACCGCGGCCGGGATCCGCGAACAGAAGCTCGGTCCTTTCCGAAGCCGGGAACTGAAGGCCGGTGCCGCAGGGGTTCGTCCTCGGAGGCAGTGGGTCCGTGGAAGCGCGCTCACGAACACCAGACAGCAGTTCGACAACTAGCTTGTCTCTGCAGGCTCGCTGTTTTCCCCGTGGCGAGCGGCTCTGTATTTATAATTCTTCATCGAGCCTCCCCCTGTTCCCAGCTCACCCAATCACCAGGCTCGGAGGCGCTGCCTGGTCGGGAACATTCCAGGGGATTCGCCTTGCGTCCTGCCCCCAGTCTTTGCCAGACCAATCAGCGTCCTGGGTGCCGCCCCACCAGAACTCTCCAGACGGTTCTCGTATTCTTGGGAGGGAACTGGAGTCTTAAAGGGAGGAGGGAACTGGAGTCTTAAAGGGAGGAGGGAACAGCGCTGTGAAGAGTGGGCGTGACTCCGCCCCTCAGTCTACGTTTCATGGGCAATGTTGGCCGCCTGCAACCCAGTTGAAATTGACGGGAAGAGTCAGCTCTTTGCTTGTACGTAGTTGTAGGGCGTGAAAGGCTGGTGCGGTTCAAACTAGTTTGATGATTTAAGGTAGAAAAGTTCCCGAATTTCTTCAAGAGGTTGGGAGTAAGTGTGGGCCAGAGAGACTCTGGACCTTGTCGCTGACGGACAGGGTCGCGTTTGGGCCGGCTAGCCAAGCGTCTTTACGGCCTGGACTTTCCTGGCCATCCATGGCGTTTCCCATCTTATTTTTTAAATGGGGAGGAGAAGGAAAGAGATAATGCGTTGTAGTGTTTGACATCTTTAACCTACACGTATGGACTATCTGGGGATGGGGGAATCTGAATTTTCAAATGAAAAGCAATCAGGTAAACCGGCGGTTCTTGAACTGGGAAAGGTCCCCTTTGCAGAAGAAGGAATGAGATAGTTCAGGGGTGGGGAGAGGGAAGGGCTGGGCTGGGTTCGCAGCGCCAGGTCCACGCCCAGAGTCGCTCCTCTTTGCCTCAGGCTAGACTCGGTTGTGAAGAAGAAATTTCCCGTAGAACTTGGCCTTAAGGCCTTTTGGACTTCTGCCTTTCATTCCTGCTTCCTAGCCTGGTGTCCGAGCCAGTCCTGTCCCTCCTCTCTGCCTTCTCAATTCCTGCTTAAGCCTCGGAGTGTGGGGTAGGACCAGGGTTAACCTCAGAGTCTGGAATTCGTTCTTTGGCCCTGCTTTTGCAGCCCCTAGGCTCTCCACTATTTTGAAATAAATGGAGGGATGAGTGCGAGGGAGAGGCAAGGTGTTAAATTCTCTTTATCACCATCATATGGCACAGCTGGTTGGGAGGTGGCCTGTTTTAATTAAACATGCTGGGAATTTGCTGTGAGGTGGAAGGCTTTCGCTTGACCCAGCTTCTAGTTCTAGCCCTTGTAAAATTTCAGATTATTTGCGGTGCACTTAACGAACCCGCTTAGTTTTTTCATCCTCAATTCCAACTTACTATGAATTACCCTCCCTTTTGTTTTAAAAACAGTCACATTTGGTAATTTGTTTCAGCCTTTTTTCCTTCATCCTTTGTGGGGTTGCAAGACCCCTTAGTTAGGTGCCCGAAGTGAAAAGGTGAGGTACAGTAAAGCATAAGTACTGGGTTCACAACCCACCGAAAAATAGACTCATTGCTATATCCACATGTCTTGAGCACAGAAAACATAAGAACACAAGTGGGAGGAGGCAGTTTTTGAAGAAGGGAAGGAACACTTTTGAAGACTTTGCTCAGTTGGCATCTTTTACACACACACCTGTCCACTATCAAAACACCTCTTCCTAGAATTTGGAAGCATTCAGTTTATAACTTGTTCAAACTAATCTAAACTGATGTTGCAAAAAGGTTGCTGATGTTGCAAAAAGCTTGCTGTGCATTTGTGTGTGCAGGTAGTAACTTTACATTCAGATGTAGCTCCCTAATAAATCACCTCCTTATTCTAAGCAAACTGGTTAAACTTAAGGAATTTTCTATTTCTTTATGCAATCTGCCTGGAGATTCTCCAAAATTCCATTTTAGCTGCCCAGTGTATTAATATTTACAGAGACTCTTAACCTCACCCCCACCCACCCACCCACCCCTCTCTGGAAGCTTCCTCACCCTGAGCTGCTACCAGCTATAGTCTGGATTCACTCCTTCCTTTTCTCCAACTCTGCAATTTAGAATACTTCTCTATTGGCTAGAAGCAAAAGACATCCCTGTCTCCATCACCTGGCGGAGACAGGTGGTGGTAGGGGCTCTTACGGCTGGTGGGTGGAAGAAAAAGATCCACTAGAAATGCTGTTTTCCATGAATCAGACAGTCAGACTACGCACTGTGGATGGTTTAGAAACCTAAACACCTATGTTCCTTTTCTATTTCCTAACAGGAAGAGGGGCTCCTGAACTTTGTCTTTCCTTTTACACTGATGCTTCCCAAGGCAGAAATCCAGTTACAGATTTAATTGATGTCTAAACTGCCCATAAGAACTCCAAGAGATTTTCAAGAACTTTAACTTGATTAATTTTGTAAGTAGGTTTGTTGATGTAAGAAACATCCAAACCTGTAGAGAATTTTTACGAGTTTATTTGAACCAAACCAACAACATATGCTGGGGAGCAAGATCTCAAATGCTCTTGAGATCTGGAGAATGGCAGTTTTGCAGCATATTTTATACATTAGAATCAAAGAAGACCTAAGAAAGGTGCATGAAATCCATTGGTGGTAGATTAAGGAAGCAGGAGAAAGCATGGGGTGGGGGTGTATCTCTAGGATGGGATAAAAGGCAAAATGGAGAAACACATACTTTTATATTGGTGGCATTTACAGCACATAGAGATGGTACTGGGGAACAAGGTAACAATGAGGTATTCTGTGGTCTCATGCTCTGGTGGTCTTGTGCTCTGATGTCGGGAGTTGTGACTTCCAGGGGTAGGAAAAGAAAATTACTCTGACATTTCAAAGGTATATTATCTTCAGTGCATAAGTACAGTGGACAGAGCTCACTTGGTAAAGACTGACCTTTGCGAAGGAAACTGTAGGCCTGAGACGTGACTACTATGATCTGTCCAGTTAGGAATTTTTGATCAGACCATTTTGTATTGTTACTTTTGATCATTGAGCTTGTCAGACCTGCTATGTGCTGCTGCCCCTGGCTCTGCCCTGCACACCCCCACACCTCCCCCGCCCCACCCCGCAAGCTTTTCAGGTTTATTGCATAGCCCCATTTTGGTTCACAAGTTTTTATCTGGTTTGGTGTTTGGAAGTAGCAAAGTTCAGGTTCCCCAAGCTGGACGGGCTGTCAGGTGTTTTTAAGGGTGGGGGACTGGAAAGGGATTGCCAAGAACACTGATGGCTGCTGACTGCCAGTGGCAGGAAATGTGGGAGAGGGAAGCCTTTCTCACCCCATAGCTTCAAAATCTTTTTTCTTCTCTCTGCTTTGTCCTATAGTTTCTCAAACAGTACCGTGTCACCTCAATTTTATTCATTAAAAAAAAAATGTATAATTCTGTTTATCCAGAAAAAAAGCAAGAGATAATTGATATGAAACCTAGAGCCAAGCTTTTTTTTTTTTTTAACTATTTATTATTTATGCCTACAGCACCTGGTCTTCCTAGGTGGTCTCCCATCCAAGTACTAACTAGGCCCAACCCTGCTTAGCTTCCGAGATCAGATATCAGGCTTGTTCAGGGTGGCATGGCCATAGACCATGGACTGTGGCTCACACTGGGGCGTGAACCCAAGACCTTCAGCATCTAAAGCAGATGTGAACCCAGGACCTTCAGCATATAAAGCAGATGTGCTAACTGCTACACTATGGAACCACGTCTGAGCCAAGCATTTTTAACAAGCAAATGGCAAAGCCTTCAATGACCTGGGAACTCCGGAAATTTCCAGGAGTGTGGAGAAAAAAAACTGGGAAAGAGAAGACTTGGGTTTGTATCTGGACTCTACTTCTTTGTTGAAGCTTTTAAGTTACCTAAATTACACAAGTCTCTTTATCTCTAAAATAGAATTAACATATCTATTTCATAGGATGGTAGCAATAAGGATTAATAGGATTATAAGGGCTTAGTTCAGTGCCTTTGAAAGAGTAGTGCTCAAAAGTTGCCCCCTTCTCCCTTTTGTTGGGGTCCCATACTCTCGGGTCTGACCTCTAATTAAATCATTCTTACTGAGGTGCTTACAAGGTTAGGGACTACTACCAGAACTATGTATTACTTTGTTTATGGTAGCAACTATCTCAAGTTTCTAGGCAGAGGGCATTCAGCCAAACCCTTTCACAAAGATGAATACAAAGGATCAGAGGTTCAGTGGCTTGGTCTGGTGGCACAGACAGGTAGAGAACAGGTAATTGAACCTACACGTTTTCATACTTCCTATTTTGGATTCCTCCCACTACTGGCACATCAATGGGTCATTTCATTCTCTAAAATGGCCACAAAAGAAGGGAGTAAAGAGTGAATATGTCAGGGCTCAGTGTGCATTAGGAGCACCCATGGGGATATATAACAAGCCAAGGACTCTCCTCCTGCTTCTGCCTCACAACCATACCCCTACAAGCTCCCACCCTCCCAGCTTCTCCTAAACTCGCCTCCCCTTCCTTTTAAAAGACTGCTAGGTCAGAAAGAGGAGAAAAGATTGGCGGGGGTGGGGCGTTACTATGGCTAGGTTGGTAGAGGGTGCCAGAATCTTCTGGAAATTAAATGCAGAGCCGTGACTAAGCTTGATGTTCCAGGATCGAGTGGGGGAGTAGGGTGACTTGGGTGTCGCAGTTTGTTAAGGAGTGTTCTAGGAGTCAGTCCCCAACTTCCAGCCCCAAAAACTCCAGAACGTTCTGGGCACGGCGCGAAACATGGTAAAGGGGCCTGAGCCAACCGGCCTCTGACCTAGGGAGCCAGGGCTGGGCGGAGCGAGCGCCCGGGCCTCACGGCGGGGCTGGCCGCAAAGCTGCCTGCCCAGTGCTGGCGTTTTGCGATTGTTTTTTCGATACGGGAGTAAAGGACAAAAAAAAAAAGAGAGAGAGACCTTTAGAATTCTTTAATGTATCAGGAGAAAAAAGTGGAAAGTTTTGTAACTCATACAACAACGAAGCCAGAGGAATTGGGTGGTCAGACGCGAGAAGGGAAGGTCCCCACAGCCCCAGGCGACCGTGCACCGAGTTGGGGCTGGGACGAACGACGGATGGCAGCCTGATGGCTTTTGTCCGCCGCTACCTCACTGCCTGGCTCTAGTCCATCCTTTTCGTATCGACATTTGGAGGGGTAAAAATGTCGAAAACCTTCGGGAGTAATTCTCGTCTTCTGGATTCCTCCGTCTTCCCAACCGTTCTCTCCCATCGTGTCCTCTTCTCTGGTTTTTGACTTGGTGGGACAGGGGCCGTCAGGGTGAGAACTCGCTCCACTGCCTCAGTCTTTTTACCGAGCGGGGGTAGGAGAGGACAACGGACTGGTTGGGGTTGCTGTGTCCCACAGAACTGCACTGGTTACCTTAGAGGTGACCCAAGAGGACTGACTTCAGCTGATCAAATAGAATGAAGAATGATGATAGTTACCGTTTCTTATTCCTACCTAGGTTTCGCCCCCTTAGAAATCGCTAGTATTGGATCTTCACTTGAAATAACCCCATCTCTTTTAACCAAAAACTCACGTACCTGCCTACTTCACTCACATTTATAAAGTTTTTTTAGTATGTTTTTCTGCAATTTTGATGACAGAAGTCTGTTAAGCACCAGAAATAATAGTAAGTATATATGTTACTAATAAAGCAGTGTCTTGAGTTCAAAAGGTGTATGAAATCAGTGGCATTACCATAGCCGCCTGCTTTTTGAGGGCTGGCATAGGGAGATAAGAGATGAGATTGGAATCAGGGGAGATATTCCATTCAAAATTTCCTCACCTACAATTTTTTTCTCAAGGCACTCCCCTCCCCAAAGCTTCTTTCGCTACCCAAAACATCACTTCCTCCTGGGATGGCACTGCATTCTCTTTGCTAATTCTATGATATCGCCTCAGCTTGATCTCCTTGAGCTTACAAAGTATTTTCAAAGTACACTGTGCAAGGGTTTGCAGGCAATACTATTTTATATTAATTTCTTAATAAAACATCTGCTCAGTAACCTCGAGTGGAACTCTTATTTTCTCCAAGGTTATTTCAGGAGATTTCACTAAACTCTCTTATCAAAGGTGTTTGGTAGGTCCCTGCCAATCTCTACCCTTTTCAGTCCAACGGCCTTATTTCCTGTTCCCACCCCACCCCCCCACCTTGCCCCAAGTAGTGGTAGTGGCTGCTGGTTTGAAGAGTCACTATTATCTGCGGATGACAGTCACAAATGCTCCTGCAGCTCTAAGGGTCCTATAGCAAATGTATATCCCCACGAAGATTGATTTGTGTTGTTTGGAGTCCACAGTGCTACAGTTCAACTATCTTCACAGTTGAATGTGCTTTTATAAGCTGGCATGGAGGCCTAAGCATTTCTTAGATTTCTGTTTCCAAACTTCCAGGGCAAGGTCTGTATCTGTGTGTGCCATTCTCTTAATACTAGGCAAATATTTAGTGAAAGGTTTGGTGGGCTTTGAGGCACACATAAGCTCACAAAGTGCTTTTATGGAATGTTGATATAATTTTTAAAACTTTGTCAAAGTCAAATTCACATGACAACCATTTTAAAGTACAATTCAGTAGTACCTAGTAAACTGACAATGTTATGCAACCACCACCTCAAACTAGTTCTAAAATATGTTTGTAACCCCCAGATGTACTCTATAACAAATGCAGATACAATTGATTTTTAAAGGGGCTCACTCTGAAAGTCTTGAGGATTATGCCAGGCTTTTTCCAACAAGAAGGCTGTGAAGGGGGTTACTTCTAGGATGATAGCAGCTAGGGCATGAACCATCTCCAAGGGAAGAAGTCTGTAGAGTTCCAGGTGAGGTTAGTGAGTACAGGGCTGCAGGTTTTTTCTCTTCTGAGTTAAAAAACACTAAACCTTTGTCATCAATCCTATTGTTTATCTGACATAATTGTTCAGCATTACACAGAATAAAGGTAAAAGGGGTACTGATTGTGAAACCTAGGGTAGAAACATAACCCAGAACCAGACATGCACAAACAAGCCTTGTGGACTTGGGGCAGCATGGCAAAAACCTGTAAAACCAGAGTTGGAATCCAGGTTCAACATCTTTGCTGAACTGGAGCCTATTTTTAACCTTTAAGCAATTTTAGTTACGCCAGTACTTTTAGATGTCCCCAGATATTCACCTGTGAAAGTCAAACACTACCTAAATTAGTGTGGTGGAATGAGAATTAACACAGTGCCTGGCGTATAACAGCACTAAAACACTGGAGTCCTGCGGGGACACCAAACTCTCAATGATGCCTCCCTAAGGTACTCACTAGGACATTTAAAATGTAGTTAACAACTGCTAGAAATGTGGCACTTCTATCTCAGCATCCTTTCATAAATTCTAAACTGAGGCATCAGCCAAACCATTTCATTTTAAAATGAAATGAGTAGGGATCACAGTGGCTAATGCACTTGCGCGTAACTCAGCAGCAAGCCTGTGCTTAAATTCACATCTCACTATTTTAGACCCCATCTTCTCTATCATATTGAATTCAGATTAAATTTCAGGGCTTTGATAAATGAAGGGCACTTACAGAATGCGTAGCTATGACCTTCCCATCTGCCTCTTCCTTGCCTGCTTCTCCCAGAACATACCCACCCCCAAGTCCCTTTTGAGGCTACTCTTCAAGGGTTGACCCTCTCACCAACCTTAAGGTCACCAGGCCAGTAGCGCTTACTTTTTTTGTACTCACAGACCCAACCTACTGTAAATAAGCAGGATTTTTCTTTTTAATCTCCTAAGGATACCACTTGGCTAAAAGAAAGGGATCACAATGCTAATGATAACCTCACCTAAGAGACAAATTACCATTCAATTTTAAATGCTGTTAAGACAAACCGCAGACTCTTCGGACCTCAAAATAAAACTCAGAGGCAAACACCACTAGACTTCTTTTGAGTTTATTTACTTTGAAGTAAAGAGTTGGGAAAAAAGGCCCAAGTTTAGTATGAGCATTACAGGAAAAGGAAATGGACAAAAGGTGGCAGTATAAAATCATCTCTATACTTAACATTGAAAAAAAAGGCAGTTCCTAACTATACCAAAAGAGACACAAAGCTAAACTTTACAGACAGCTTGCAAAATTGAGAGCCGATGAAAGGCAAATATATGGCAATGCAAAGTCTCGAATCCCATCTGTTTTCATAACAAACGTGACCAGGTCTGGAAAAGCCTCCTCCTAATCCACCTCCTCAATGGTCGGGCCAGACCCAGAGCCCCCCTTGGGGGCCTGGGCCCCAAAACCACCGGCCCCGGGGCCACCCGCCCCCTGGTACAGTCCGCTGATGATGGGGTTACACACCTGCTCCAACTCTTTCCTCTTGTGCTCAAACTCCTCCTTCTCGGCCAGAGTGTTGGCGTCCAGCCAGGAAATCACCTCCTGGCACTTGTCGAGCACCTTCTTCTTGTCCGACTCGCTGATCTTGCCTTTGAGCCCCTCATCCTCCACAGCGCTCTTCATGTTGAAGGCGTACGACTCCAAAGCGTTCTTGGCAGACACCCTCTCGCGCTGGACCTCGTCCTCGGCTTTGTACTTCTCCGCCTCCTGCACCATGCGCTCGATCTCCTCCTTGCTCAGGCGGCCCTTGTCATTGGTGATGGTGATCTTGTTGGCCTTGCCGGTGCTCTTGTCCGTGGCCGTGACGTTCAGGATGCCATTGGCGTCGATATCAAAGGTCACCTCGATCTGGGGCACGCCCCTGGGGGCAGGTGGGATGCCACTCAGCTCGAAGCGCCCCAGCAGGTTGTTGTCCCTCGTCATGGCCCTCTCGCCCTCGTACACCTGGATCAGCACCCCGGGCTGGTTGTCCGAGTAGGTGGTGAAGATCTGCGTCTGCTTGGTGGGGATGGTGGAGTTGCGCTTGATCAGGGCAGTCATCACGCCCCCGGCAGTCTCCAGCCCCAGCGACAGAGGAGCCACGTCCAGCAGCAGCAGGTCCTGCACATTCTCGGACTTGTCCCCCATCAGGATGGCTGCCTGCACCGCCGCCCCGTAAGCCACCGCCTCATCCGGGTTGATGCTCTTGTTGAGGTCGCGCCCGTTGAAAAAGTCCTGCAGCAGCTTCTGCACCTTGGGGATGCGGGTGGAGCCCCCCACCAGGACCAGGTCGTGGATCTGGGCCTTGTCCAGCTTGGCGTCACGCAGAGCCTTCTCCACTGGCTCCAGGGTGCCCCGAAACAGGTCGGAGCACAGCTCCTCGAAACGCGCCCTGGTGATGGACGTGTAGAAGTCGATGCCCTCGAACAGGGAGTCGATCTCCAGGCTGGCCTGCGTGCTGGACGACAGGGTCCTCTTGGCCCTCTCGCAGGCGGTGCGCAGCCGCCTCACAGCTCGCTTGTTCTGGCTGATGTCCTTCTTGTGCTTCCTCTTGAACTCCTCCACGAAGTGGTTCACCAGCCTGTTGTCAAAGTCTTCCCCTCCCAGGTGGGTGTCCCCGGCCGTGGCCTTCACCTCGAAGATGCCGTCGTCGATCGTCAGGATGGACACGTCGAAGGTGCCCCCGCCCAGGTCGAAGATGAGCACGTTGCGCTCCCCCTTGCCGGTCCTGTCTAGGCCGTAGGCGATGGCGGCGGCCGTGGGCTCGTTGATGATCCTCAGCACGTTCAGCCCCGCGATCACCCCTGCATCCTTGGTGGCCTGGCGCTGCGAGTCGTTGAAGTAGGCCGGCACGGTGATCACCGCGTTGGTCACCGGGTAGCCCAGGTACGCCTCGGCGATCTCCTTCATCTTGGTCAGCACCATGGACGAGATCTCCTCGGGGTAGAACGCCTTGGTCTCCCCCTTGTAGCTCACCTGCACCTTAGGCTTGTCCCCGTCGCTGATCACCTGGAAAGGCCAGTGCTTCATGTCCGACTGCACCACCGGGTCGCCGAACTTGCGGCCGATCAGCCGCTTGGCGTCGAACACGGTGTTCTGCGGGTTCAGCGCCACCTGGTTCTTGGCGGCATCCCCGATGAGCCGCTCGGTGTCGGTGAACGCCACGTAGCTGGGGGTGGTGCGGTTGCCCTGGTCGTTGGCGATGATCTCCACCTTGCCGTGCTGGAACACCCCCACGCACGAGTAGGTGGTGCCCAGGTCGATGCCGATGGCTGTGGTTTTAGCCATGCCGGTGCCCTGCTCTCTCGCTCCGCGCTGAGGTTCGGGCCTGAAAACCGCGGCCGGGATCCGCGAACAGAAGCTCGGTCCTTTCCGAAGCCGGGAACTGAAGGCAGGTGCCGCAGGGGTTCGTCCTCGGAGGCAGTGGGTCCGTGGAAGCGCGCTCACGAACACCAGACAGCAGTTCGACAACTAGCTTGTCTCTGCAGGTTCGCTGTTTTCCCCGTGGCGAGCGGCTCTGCATTTATAATTCTTCATCGAGCCTCCCCCTGTTCCCAGCTCACCCAATCACCAGGCTCGGAGGCGCTGCCTGGTCGGGAACATTCCAGGGGATTCGCCTTGCGTCCTGCCCCCAGTCTTTGCCAGACCAATCAGCGTCCTGGGTGCCGCCCCACCAGAACTCTCCAGACTTTTCTGGGGCTTGCTAGGCGGTGGAGAGGAGGCGGGAGATGGGGATGTGAGCGGCAGGAGGGTGAGGAGGACCTGGCTGGGCTGGTGAGTGACGCTATGAAAGGACGAGGGCGGGGCTGTTGCCGCTGCTCAACTCAGTCGCGTTACAATGAAAATACCGCCTCTGACCTCACGGCTAGTATGGATCAGGATGAAAGGACAGGAGCCAGCTCAAAGTTGTAGGGCGGGCGGGTGGGGGGTGGGTGGGGCACCACTGGCTGCGCAGTGTGGATGTGAGGGAGCCCCTACCAACAGGGGCTCCGCAATCCGAACATTACCAAACTGGAACGAAGGCGGCGGGAGAATAGGTGAACCAGGAGAGCTGATTGAAATGGGGTGGGAATAGACACGACTGGTGGGTCCTTGTTTGAGAAAGTGCTGCAAAGTTCTCTAGCCTGTTTAAGACTAAGATATGGGGTGTTGGTCAATCAGGGAAGGGGGATCCTTTGAGGAGCTAAAGGTGGATAAGATTGTTCACAGCTGCTGGAAGGAGGTGGATAAGCCTATCTGTTATTTTCCCCAGATAACAGGATTTTATTTGGTGGAAGATTAGACAAAAAGACTGCTAGAACTCACCACCGCAACCTGAGAAAACTTGTGAGGTCTTGAGTGGGTTCCTGGCAGCCCAGATTTACTCCCACAAATCCCTAGTAGAGGGTAAAGGAGCCCAGAAAAGCAGCTAATCCGAAGTGTGGAGAGTGCCTTGTGCAGAGACCGGAAGGTAAAATACTCATAGTTCAGCAGGAGATAGGTACAATTGCAGAATAAAATATATCACAGACATAGGAGAGGATAGTTGAGTCAGGACACATAAGAAACTGAAGACAGTTAACACCCACGGCCTTCCCACTTGTAGTTAGCTAAGAATACTTTTGTCTAACTTGTCGGAAAAGCATGAAAACATTGTCTGGAAGAAATATTTGTATGCTAAAAACATACTTGTATGCTGAGTTCATGGCAGCATTATTCACAATAGCCATGAGGTAGAAGCAGCCTAAGTGTTCGTGGAGAGAATAAATGAATAAATGTGGATACACAATGGAATATTATTCATCCTTTAAAAGGAAGGAAAATCAAGACACATGGTGTAGCATAGATGAACTTTGACACTATACTAAGTGAAATAAGCCAGTCACAAAAAAGAAAGATAGTATCTAATTCCATTCATTTGAGCTACCTAGAATAGTCAAAATCATAGAGACAGTAGAGTTGTGGCTTCCAGGGCTGGTGGGAGCAGGGAATGGGGAGTTGTTTAGTGAGCATAGAATTGTTTTGCAAGATAAATAGTTCTGGAGAATGGTTGGACAACAATGTGAATGAACTTATTACTGAACTGTACATTTAAAAATGGTTAAGATAGTAAATTTCATGTTATGTGTATTTTACCAGAATTAAAAATAATAAATAAAAAGCACTCCACCAAGATTTCATCTCATTTGCTCTCAATAGGCCTCGGAAAACCATGGCTACTACTAAGGGAATGGCCATTGGCATCGACCTGGGCACCACCTACTCGTGCGTGGGGGTGTTCCAGCACGGCAAGGTGGAGATCATCGCCAACGACCAGGGCAACCGCACCACCCCCAGCTACGTGGCGTTCACCGACACCGAGCGGCTCATCGGGGATGCCGCCAAGAACCAGGTAGCCATGAATCCCCAGAACACTGTCTTTGATGCCAAACGTCTGATTGGCAGAAAATTTAATGATCCTGTAGTGCAATCAGATATGAAACTTTGGCCTTTTCAAGTAATCAATGAAGGAGGCAAACCTAAGGTGCTGGTGTCCTACAAAGGGGAGAAAAAAGCTTTCTACCCTGAGGAAATCTCTTCTATGGTACTAACTAAAATGAAGGAGACTGCTGAGGCTTTTTTAGGCCACCCTGTCACCAATGCTGTGATCACTGTGCCAGCCTATTTCAATGACTCTCAACGCCAGGCCACCAAGGATGCAGGTGTGATTGCGGGTCTCAATGTGTTAAGAATTATCAATGAACCCACAGCTGCTGCCATTGCCTATGGCTTAGATAAAGCAGGTCAGGGAGAGCGACATGTACTGATCTTTGATCTGGGTGGAGGCACATTTGATGTGTCCATCCTGACCATAGACGATGGGATTTTTGAGGTAAAGGCCACAGCTGGGGACACCCACTTGGGTGGAGAGGACTTTGACAACAGGCTGGTGAGTCACTTTGTGGAAGAATTCAAGAGGAAGCACAAAAAGGACATCAGCCAGAACAAGCGAGCCGTGAGGCGGCTGCGCACTGCCTGTGAGAGGGCCAAGAGGACCCTGTCGTCCAGCACCCAGGCCAACTTGGAAATCGATTCACTTTATGAAGGAATTGACTTCTACACATCCATTACCAGAGCCCGGTTTGAGGAGTTGTGTGCAGATCTGTTTAGGGGCACTCTGGAGCCTGTAGAGAAGGCTCTTCGTGATGCCAAGATGGACAAGGCTAAAATTCATGACATTGTTTTAGTAGGAGGCTCCACCCGCATCCCTAAGGTTCAGAGGCTGCTGCAGGACTACTTTAATGGCCGTGATCTCAACAAGAGCATCAACCCAGATGAGGCAGTGGCCTATGGGGCTGCAGTACAGGCAGCCATTTTGATGGGGGACAAGTCTGAAAAGGTACAGGACCTGCTTTTGTTGGATGTGGCTCCCTTGTCCTTAGGGTTGGAGACAGCCGGGGGCGTGATGACGGTCCTAATTAAGCGCAACTCCACCATCCCCACCAAGCAGACGCAGATCTTTACCACCTACTCAGATAACCAGCCTGGGGTATTGATCCAGGTGTATGAGGGTGAGAGGGCCATGACAAGAGACAACAACCTGCTGGGGCGCTTTGACCTGACTGGAATCCCTCCTGCACCTAGAGGAGTTCCTCAGATCGAAGTGACCTTTGACATCGATGCCAATGGTATTCTCAATGTAACAGCCATGGACAAGAGCACGGGCAAGGCCAACAAGATCACCATCACCAATGACAAGGGCCGCCTGAGCAAGGAGGAGATTGAGCGCATGGTTGTGGATGCTGAAAAATACAAAGCCGAAGATGAGGTCCAGAGAGAGAAAATTGCTGCAAAAAATGCCTTAGAATCTTATGCTTTTAACATGAAGAGTGCTGTGAGTGATGAAGGCTTGAAGGGAAAGATTAGTGAGACTGATAAAAAGAAAATACTGGATAAATGCAATGAGGTCCTTTCATGGCTGGAGGCCAATCAACTGGCGGAGAAAGATGAGTTTGATCATAAGAGAAAGGAATTGGAACAAGTGTGTAATCCAGTCGTCACAAAACTCTACCAGGGAGGGTGCACTGGGCCTGCCTGTGGAACAGGGAATGTGCCTGGAAGGGCTGCCACAGGCCCCACCATTGAAGAAGTAGATTAATCTTATCTGGAGCTGGAGGGTTCTAGGGTGCCTCGAAGGTGAATAGTTACCCTCTTCTTCAGACATTGTTATGATTCTTGAATTGACTGGACCTGAGCCTAAGTTACCATCGTTTGGGGATTCTGATGGAGGAGTTTCATATGCCATCTTTTCACATTCCATTGTCCTGTTTCTTACTCTGGAATGAGACTCTTAGGAAACCTAGGCCCCTATTTGAACCATCTGATGAATTTGAATGTTTGTTATTTATTTCCACCGTTCCCAACTTTCTCCTCTCTGTGTGGATAATTATTTGTCACTCAGTAAATTTGTTCCTAAAGCAAATTATTTCTGGTATTTTTAAACTGTGAGTATATCTTGAAAAGTAAGGAAAAGGGAAAGTCATTGAGAGAGCATGTGTGGTATGATTGTGAGCTAATTTTGAAGGGTAAAGTATTTGAATTTTCACAAGCTGTTTCAAGCAGGAAAATAACTTTTGATCATAAGGCATTTTTAGCCCCAGCTAGAGCAGTTGGTAACTATAATTACTGCTTATATTCAGTGATAGACCAATTTAGGTGCTTAGGGTTCAACAAGTCAGGGCAAACTTCTGCTTGATGTCCTGATGTCACTTATAGATGGAGTTTAGGAGATCAGCATGTATGCACTCAAAGACCATTATGACATCCTTTACACGCAGAAACATTTCTATAATTCTCATCTATTCTTTTAATATTGCATATTTATAAAAATCTTGGGGACATGAGTCTAGAAGTGTTTGTGACCCTTTGTATTTGGGGGGAGCATATTTGTTTGTTAAATAACAGAATGGCTATTTCTATCCTCAAGCCAGTCTGTTTGGTTTTACTCAGTCCTTCACAAGACAGCTCTAGGCAAAAGTGTATAAGAAATGTGGACTGAGATTGGGGTCCTTGGGAGAAATAGGTTAATTGGGAGGGAATCTTTGATAAAATCAAGATTTGTGCTCAGGCCGCTGATCTCGGGGACTCAACATTTTACTTTTTAAAACATTTTTAGGAAGTTTAAGATATACAGAAAAGTGTACAAATTAAGGTGTCACAAACTCCCCAAGTTTTCAATAGAAGTGTCTGCGGGACGTAGGCTAAGCCAGGAGCCTTTCCGGCCCTCAGGCTGGGGCGGCGCCTGCGCAGTGGATGCCGCCGCTCCCGGAGGACGTCGGGAGGCAGGAAGCCCCACCCCTTCCTCGGCTTTAGTGTGCCCTTCGCTCTGCCGGACTCGCGCCCTCCACCGGTATTCCCAGCTTCCCACGGCGTTTTCCGCCCCGCCCCGCCCCACACACGGGCTCGCGCTCCCGTTGCTGCCCAGCTTCTAGCCCGCGGCACCAGGCTGTCGCCTGCCCAGTCCGGCCGGCAGCCCGCTGCGCGAGCACCATGGTAGGTACCGTGAAGTCACAAGGGGGCACCCTTGGGGAGCGCGGGCGGGTCGGACAGTTGGCGCTGGAGTGAGGATCCCGGCTTTGTTCTGTGCGCTGGAGTTGGGCCTTGGGCTGCCCTCCGTCCTTAGTTTCTGCGTTTCAAGTTCTTTGAGGAGACACCTAGGAGCACGTGGGATTTTTTTTTTTCTTCTCTTAATAAGGAGAAAAAAACCCGAGGGAGAGTCGGCAGGAACAGCAGGAGAAGGAAAAGAAGGGAGCATTTTCCTGACGGCTTCGAGAGTTTGGTGGGAGGTACATTCTACACTTCCCTAGGAGGAGTGGGCCGGGACCCCAGCAGAGATGGTGGATTGAGAAACAAGCCCGGAAAGCCTGAGGAGTGCAGGGCAGAGCCTCTTTCTAGGGCTTTATGTCAGGGGCTCAATGAAGTGTGCGGAACCATTTGGGCACCAGTCGTTCATCTCTGTCACCGAGTGTTTTTTATTGTGAAGTTTGAGAACTGCCAGAGATGTGGCGGGGATCCCAATACCAGTATTTGGTAATAGTGGCAGGAGGACACTCCTCACTACCATGTCCCTTCCCACATGATGGTTTTCCCTCTCTTCCCCGGTAGCTCTTCTATTCCTTTTTCAAGTCCCTTGTCGGCAAGGATGTGGTCGTGGAACTCAAGAATGACCTGAGGTAGGTACCTATTGCAACAAGTCTGAAGGGAATGGACGTGTCCACCTCCTCAGGAACCTCTTAATATAATTTGACGAATATGACTTGTGCTTTAAACTGACAGATTAGCTGGAGAGTTGTATCTTGTATTGGAGAAAAATACAAAGAAAAAATATGTAAAGAGTTCAGAGAGGTCAGAGGACGGAGGCATCAGTGACATCTTTTACAAAACATAATTTTTTTTCTTATTATATACTCCTTTGACCCAAGTTCTAGAAATGTAAGAATCCACAAGTAAACATATATGTACAGAGATGTCTGTAAAAGTTGAAAAGAGCTATTAATAGGGAGTGGATTAATTAAATTATGATACTACCATATTATGCAGCTGTCATATAGGAATGAGATGTCTTTATATGAAAAGCTATTGCAGAATAGCATATGTAGCATAATCTTTCTTTTGTTAAAGAAAATGTAAAGGATAAACGAGCACTGAGGTCCCTTCTGTCTGTACCACTTTTACATCACCTACCCCTTTTTGTCATTAGTTCCTAATCATCTTTCAGGACTTGGATTAAATGCTGTATCTTTGGAGAGTCTTTTCCTGATCCTTCTAGCCAATAGACCCCCTTTATCATAGAGTCTTATTTTCTTCCTAGTGGGTTCTTGTCAAATTTTCATTTCAGATAAGTACGTTTACTGTTTATGGCCTATTTTTTCTATAGGGCCAGGACCATGTTTAAGCTCACCATTGTCTACCTAATGTCTAGCATAGGCCTGGTATGTAGTAGGAGCTTAATAAATGCATATCGAAAAGAAGATAATTAGCTCACAATTGAGGACTAAGCAATATTCTGAATACTTTACACTTATTAACTAATTTAATTCTCATAACACCCCTATATGACATATACTATCGTTGCTGTTTTACACATGAGGAAACTGAAGTTCGGATAGGCTAAACTTGCTCAGGTCTATGCAACTAGTAAATGACACATCCAGAATTAAAATCCAATTCTGTCTGGCTTTTTTTCTTTTAGTTAAAAACAGGATCATGTTCTCTATGCAGTTGTGAAACTTGTTTTTCACTTAACAGATGTTATAGATATTTTCCATGTTAATAAAGTTGATCTTTAACGTTCTTAATGTCTGAGTGGTATCTTTATTAACTGACTGTAACTAATTTAACCGTGGCCTTGCCGTTGGACACTTAGGCTGTTCCCAGTTCTTTAGAAAAAAATCCTTTAATTGAGTTGTATATTTAAAATATTGATACTTATTATTTGATTCTCTCCCTAACAGTGTCTTCCACATTTCTATGTACAATACTTCTTAGAGGAAGAAACGTTGACATGGCAGGGAGAGGTGAGGAGAGGGACTTGCCTTTTAGAACAGAGATTTCCATGTATGACACTGGTAGTGCATATGGTATTGATGGCGTATAGATTAGGCCCATATAGAGAGACAAGTGTGGACAAGACCAACCCTATGCAACTCTGTGAGATGACTTGTTTTTTATTTTCCTCTTTTCTCCTTTCTAGACCTTCTACCTGGCAAAAGCAACTGTTGTGTTTTAGCCCCAGGTCCTAAAGCAAGGACTATAAGATTAGAAGGTAGTCCTTTGGGTTGAGAGAAGAGCTCTTTCTTTTCAAGCTTGTTATCAGACCACTTTTGTGCCAAATATCTCCTTCTTAAAGGATTGAATGAAATAATATCACCTTATGCAATTCCTAAATATTATTGCTGCAGATGGTGGTAGGTACTGTCAAAGGCTTTTCAGTAGCCAGGAATATGGTGAAACCACCACTCAAGTAGTAGGTCTCAGATACTGGATATCAGCAACTTAGAATTTTAGAAAAATTAGGGTCCAACAGAGAACTGCCAACTTTATTTTTGGCAAGATAAGATTAAAAGAACTGCCATTTATTCTAGTAACAAAAAATTTTTAATACCCCCCAAAATAGGACAGTTACAACCTTTAGTACACTGCACAGACACTCCACACACACTATACTAGCCTTCGTTTCCCCTTTTACCGTGGACTCAAAACTTTTGAGCACACATCAGTGCTTGAGAACCATGGTTCTAAGGAAACTTAGAATCTGGGTGAAGACACACAGGACGGTTAGGGTGAGGATGGCCAGGTTGGAGGGAGGCCTGGATTGAGGTATAAAGTAATAAAACCTTGGTTTGTAGAAGTCAGACTAGAAAGAAAATTACAAAAGTGTTAGAAATCAATGTGGATTCAGGGGACGTGGTGGGTGGAGAAATACTACTCATGGGATTTTAGGTTGTGAGACAATGTTGAAGCTACTGACTATAAAAGAAGTTGGGTGAGAGGTAGCAGAGCTTGAAGCACTGGTGTTTTGATAGCATTATTAACATTTCAGGGTCTCAAGGATTGAGGAAGGGAGAGAATGCCCCTTGTGCCTTAATCAACAAGAGCAATGCTAGCTACTTTACATATGGGGCTCTGGTTCTAAAGCAATAAATGTTTCAAAATAGCTGATGGTTCTGGGTGTCAGGCAGATGTGGGCTGAATCCCTGTTTATTCTAAATGGCAAGTTATACAACTTCTCTGAGCCTCTGGATAGTCATAGCTACTTTGTAAAGTAGCTAAAAGGTTATAAAATGGCTATAAAAATTACAAATGCTATGCACAGTTACAGGTGAAATACAAGTCCCGTGTTTAATGGTAGCTATTAAGCGTGGGTTGGTTTAGGGAGAGATGTACAGTCTAAACACACGACTCTGGAAGCACTGTCTTTCCTACTCCAGGGCTTAGGAATGCCCCTTTTGGTCCCACTTATTCTGGCTTCCACTTATTCTTGACTTCCCCCAACCATGTTCTTAGCTCAGAAATCACTTGTATGTTGACTTTGGCTTAAACTAATTTGGTTCTTCATTCCCTCTGCTCCTGACAGCATCTGTGGAACCCTCCATTCTGTGGATCAGGTGAGACAAAGCAAGAGACCAGGATTCGGTCTTGGGGAAGGAGAAAGGGGATTGCTTAATGGCTGGGTACTTGCATCTTGTCTCTAAGGCTAATGATGGTGTTCATCTTTTTTTAGTATCTCAACATCAAACTAACTGACATTAGTGTCACAGATCCTGAGAAATACCCTCACATGGTGAGTTGGGGATGGTGGAAAAGAGGAAACACCTCTAAAAGCAGGAGGCCCTTGGGTAGGTAGAGGACCTTTTTAAGGGTATTTTCACATTTGCCTGCCTTTGTCTAGCTATCTGTGAAGAACTGCTTCATCCGGGGCTCAGTGGTGCGCTATGTGCAGTTGCCAGCAGATGAGGTGGATACACAGTTGCTACAGGATGCAGCAAGGAAGGAGGCCCTGCAGCAGAAACAGTGATGGCTCCTCTATACTCTTCCTTCTTACGCTGGCGATCCTTGACCTCATGTCTCGGCCCAGGACCCCTTCCCCCATACTTGAGGTGGTGGTGTTTTTTCTAATAATGAAGGTGCTTTTTCTTTTTTAAGGGATGAGTGGATAAGAACTAATAGTGGGGAGCAGCTACCCTCTGTTGAGACAGGGTGGATAAGTAGTCTGGGGAACTGCAAAACCTTCCTGTCTCTAGCACCTGCCTTTCTTACTCCTTCCCTGGAGCTGATAGGAGAATCTCCTAGATCTCTCCACAGCAGCATGTGATTCTTTTGGGGGATGGAAGGAAACTGTCCCGCATCGGGAATAAAATTTATCATGCAAATATTGAGTTCTGGTTCTGTTGTGTTTTGGGAATGAGGCTGTAGGGTGGGAAAAGGATGTTGAATTCATCCACGCTCTTATTTGTCACTACCCCAGCCAAGAATCCAACCCAACTTCGCAGCATTATCTGCCATTACTCTCCTTAATAAAAACCAAATAGTACCTCAACTGGGCTACACCATGTTTCTTGAATATGCCCCTACCTACATGGACTTTTTCTCATACTGCACCTATCATGAGTGCTTGCTGTCCTTTAAAAAAAATTTTTTTTTAATTTTTTTATTTTTACACCTACAGCACCAGGTCTTCCTAGGTGGTCTTCCATCCCAGTACTAACCAGGCCCTACCCTGCTTAGCTTCCGAGATCGGATGGGATCGTGGCCTAGACACTTGCTGTCCTTTTGTAATGTGACAGTTAATGTTAGATGAGACACCAAGATGCATTTGATGCTGGATTTCTTCCTCAGTACACTCTGAATTCGATAATAGTTAAATACAAGTGACAATTTTTATTGTGGAGAGTGGAGCTGGACTTAAGTCGTTTATTTGCTCATTCCTGCTACGGATGAGAGCTCTCTGCATTAAGGGGCTTTAGAGGGTGTCCAGCATGTCTCCATCTTAACACAGGAAACAAGGCCCATATTAGAATTACCCGCGCGCGACCCTCTCCCGGCCGCTTCCGCCGCTGCCCGCTGCGCACCGCCCTCCCGCCTGAGGACCTGCGGGTGCCCGCGGCGGCGCCTGACGGGAGTGGGGTCCCGGAGCGTCCTTCCGTCCTGTGCCCGCAGCCGGCGCCCTTCTCCCGAGCGTGGTCTGGGGCGGGCAAAACGCCCTCCGGATTAGTGTCGCGCAGGGTGGCGGCTGCACACACAGGCGGTGCAAGACCGCCCGCGCTAGGACCCGCCGGCCCGGAAACGCTTGCTGTCACAAAGGGGGCAACACGTGGGGGCGACGCGTGGGCGCAGACGGCCAGGGCAGCCCGGAGAACCGCCCACTGTCTCGGCCACCTGACTCCTCGGTCCCAGCCGCCAGGTCGGTCCAGCTTCGGCCGGCGCCCGGCTGTGAGGTGGACGCCCGAACTCCGTCTGATCACCTCCCTCCAGTACGTACATGCGCCTCTAACCCGCGTCCTAGCAGACACCGCGGGGCTCCTCTGAACTTGCCACTGTCCCCGAGTCCCCCACTGTCGCTTCCACTCCAAGAGCCGGACCCTCGGCTCTTGAGGCCCAATTAGACCTTCCAGCCCTGGGGGGCCTCGCGCACCTGCGGTAGAGGAGACCCATGAGAGTCTTCTTAACTCAAATAAAATCCCCCTGGTCCCTCAGTCTTCCCGGTCTCTTTCTCCCTAGGTCTTTTCCACCTGGTTCGGACGCCTGCATAATCATGTCCATCCTCTACGTCTCCCCTCACCCCGATGCCTTCCCCAGCCTCCGAGCCCTCATAGCTGCGCGCTACGGGGAGGCTGGGGAGGGGCCGGGGTGGGGAGGGGCCCACCCCCGCATCTGTCTCCAGCCGCCTCCGACGAGCAGGACTCCCTTTCCCCCACCACGTCTGCCCGCCCTGGAGCAGGGGCCCGGTGGGCTCTGGGTGTGGGGGGCTACAGCTGTGGCCCAGCTGCTGTGGCCAGCAGGTCTGGGGGGCCCTGGGGGCAGCCGGGCAGCTGTCCTCGTCCAACAGTGGGTTAGTTACGCAGACACGGAGCTAATACCAGCTGCCTGTGGGGCAACGCTGCCCGCCTTGGGACTCCGCAGCTCTGTCCAGGACCCCCAGGCGAGTGGGAAGAAGAGAGGGAGGGGGATATGTAGAAGAAGAAAGCAAGAATAGGAATGGATAATGAGACAGGAAGATAGCGTGTCAAATGTGGAAAGAGATTAATCAAATCCCAGTTTGCCACCTGGTATGGTAACCTCTCAGCCTTGGTCTTTCTGTGCCAATGAAAGGTTTAGTTTTCATGCTGAGGAACTTGTGGAGAACAAGTTGAGAAGATCAAAAAATGGGTGCAGAGTGCATAGTCTAGCGCCAGGCACTTTGAAGTCTCTGAGTAAAAGTTTGATGAGTCTGAAACTGATGACAGAGATTATTGTGAATAAGGCTTGGTAAAGGAGAGAGGAGGAGAGGCAGGTAGGGCCAGGAGAGGAGATGATATGGGAGGAGATGAAGGAGAAATGAAATAAGGAGGAGGAAGATAACCACACCAGATTACAACTAAGTCCTTCCAGAGTGGCTTGTGCCTTAGAGTCATTATTGCACTGCTTCCTTGCAGAATATTGAGCACACAGCGGATACTTAGTATTTCATTCATTCATGAACAAATGAATGAATGGATGGATGGATGGAATATGTGACTTAGACCCTGGCTTGCTCCCCAATGTCCCAATTACCCTATCTAAAATAGAACACACACACACACACACACACACACACTTCTCTATAATTCCTTGTCTGCCTCAGCCTGATTTGTTTTTCTTCATAGCATTTAAGAAAAATAGGGTAATGCATTTATATATTAGCTCATTTATTGTTTCCCCCATTAGAATGTAAACTCCACCAGGTCAGAGGCTGCATCTATTCATGTTCTTTTCATTCCTTAGAGAAGTACCTGGCATATAGTAGGTGCTTAATAAATGTGTTGCCTCATGTAGTCTTTAACTTCCTGTGCTTAATATATTGCATCTGACACATAGTAAGTGTTGAGTAGGAATTTTCTGAATGGAAGGAAAGTCTTTATGACTATTTCAGTGAAGATGAAACTGGCCTCAGGGGTGATCTGTGGGAGTGAAGGAGGCCAAGCCTTGTCTCATACTCCTCTTTCCTGCTAGGCTGCACTGGGGGCCCTGGGAAGAGCTCTGAGCCCCTTGGAAGAGTGGCTTCGGCTACACACCTACCTGGCTGGGGAGGCCCCCACTCTGGCTGACCTGGCGGCTGTCACAGCTTTGCTGCTGCCTTTCCGATATGTGAGTCAGTAGGGCCTAGAGAAGAGTGAGGGCAGCTCGCTTCACTGTACGGTAACTAAGGAGAGTCCATTTCGTTTCCTCATCCCAGGTCCTGGACCCCTCTGCCCGCCGGATCTGGGGTAATGTCACTCGCTGGTTTATCACATGTGTCCAGCAGCCAGAATTCCGGGCTGTACTGGGAGAGGTGGTTCTGTACTCAGGGGCCAGGCATCTTTCCCAACAGCCAGGTGAGGAAGGGGTAGGAGGGGAGGAGTTCCTTGGGGTCTTCCATGCAGCTTACTTTCTGTTTTCTCTTCGAAATGGCAGAATCACTGGGGCAGGGGACTCTGGGAGGGTAAGGTGGGAAGTCAGCATGGGGGAGCCCTTGGGCAGCTGAAATAGCTCATTTGAGATATATCAGTGTTCACAGAGGGCTCCCAGTGGGCTAAGTCTGCATTTCTGTGCCTCTCACCAGGCCCTGAGGTCACTGCACCCCCAAAGACAGCCGGCCAACTCAAGAAAGAAGCAAAGAAACGGGAGAAGCTACAGAAATTTCAACAGAAGCAGAAGATCCAACAGCAGCAGCCACCCCTAGGGGAGGTGAGAGGCTAAGGGTAGAAGTGGAAGGGAGGTTGGTACCATTATGGGGCGGCTAATATCTGCACCTACATTCTTTCCCGCCCAAGCAGAAGAAACCAAAATCAGAGAAGAGGGAGAAACGGGATCCTGGAGTCATTACCTATGACCTTCCAACCCCACCTGGGGAAAAGAAAGGTACTAGGAAAGGGAAGGGACCCTTCACCTCTACTGTCTTCAGCTGCTGCTGCTTCTGTTTTTACCCCTTCCTGCTTTGTACTTGTTCCCACTGCTTTGCTTGTGAAGATCTGCAGAGCCTCCCAATGCCTGTCCTGTGACATGAACAAAAGAGGCCCAGGTCCTTCTCTGCTGGCCCATCGTCCCCTTCCCAGCTGCTCCCAGCCTCTACACAGACCCCTCCCTTTCTTTCTCCCAGATGTCAGTGGCACCATGCCTGACTCCTATAGCCCTCAGTATGTGGAGGCGGCCTGGTACCCTTGGTGGGAGCAGCAGGGTTTCTTCAAGCCAGAGTATGGAGTGAGTGTGCACGGCCACCCAGACCTGGAGGGGAGGAGGTGGGAAAGGGCAGGGGTGAAGAACACATTGCCCAGGAGGGGACTGGGAGAGGTGGCTTGAGGCCTTAGCTCATGCCTGTCCTCCCTCCCCCATAGCGTTCCAGCGTGTCAGCACCAAATCCCCGGGGCATCTTCATGATGTGCATCCCACCCCCCAATGTGACAGGCTCCCTGCACCTGGGCCATGCGCTCACCAACGCCATCCAGGACTCCCTGACCCGATGGTGAGCTTCTGTCCTCTCCAACTGGTTCCCTCTGCTTTCTCTTGCCTTACTGGAACCCTCTGGCCTCTCTCCTTCCATATTGGCCCTCAGCTCTGCCCCCTGGTGGTGCTACACTTCTCTCTGCCTCATTCCCATCTGATCACTTTGAATCTTCCCCTAGGTAAGTAACCAGCACTCCCACTTGGCAGACTCCCTTCTCTCCATTCTCTTGCTACTGGAAATAACATTATTTGAATCAAACAAGAAATATGTGAAATATTCTTGTTATAAGGAATTGAAAGCTTCAAGTCTCCTCAACCACTCCTCCAGACCTATTCCATCCCCAAAACTGGATTTTTCTAGATCTTTCCTGTCTATTACATGTACATGTACCCATAGAAATTTATAGTTTTCTTTTTGAGTGGGTTTTTCTTCTATTCTTTAACATAAAGAGCTCATACCATAAAGAGCCCAAACATTATTCTTCAACTTTCTTCTTACACGTAACAGTTTATTTTAAAGATCTTTCCCTATCCTTATTCGTAGACTGACTTCATCATTCTCTTTCATTGCTCTGTAGTATTCTGTAGTGTGACCATACTGTAATGGAGTCATTTTATGTTAATGGCTCCTAATTTTCTCTGTCGAAAACCTTGCTGGAATGCATATTCCTGCACTTGCTTTCCCAAGCACATGTGGAAGGATTTCTCTGGTGGAACTACCAGGAAGTAGAATTGCTAGGTTGGAGGGACATGCCTTTATTAAGTACAAATAGAAGCTGCCAAGTTGCCCTACAAAACAACTTCGACGATTTATATCTCCATGACTTGCATGTGAGAGTATTTGTTTTCCCGTGCTCTTGCCAACTCTGGACATTCTCGGTCTTCATTTTGCCAATCTGATGGGCAAAAAAAAATGGCACCTCTGTAATTTCTAATCGTCGGTGAGGCTCTACCTCTTCATGTTTCTGGGCCAGTCTGGTTTCCCCTTATGTGGATTGTCTGTATGTACCTACCCTATGCCCATCTTTCTACTGATTCTTTGTTGTTGTTGTTTCTTTTTAAATTGGTTAATTGGAAGATTCTTTACATATTCTTTACATATTCTGGGTATTGGCTTTTCGTTTGTTATATGTTGTAAATGTCCCCATTGTTAATATTTTAATTAGTTAACAAATAGAAAGTCTAATATTAATATTCCAGGTGACAAATTTCTTAAACTTTTAAAACAACTTTTTGTCTTTGGAAACCAGGGTTATTTATCATGTTTTAAATTTTGAGATGTTTTCTTACTGTCTTACTTACTAAATTAATTTGGTCAAAAAATACTTACAGGACATCACTATGTGCCAGCTCTGGGCACTGGGGGTATAATGTGAGATTAAGCATTTTGAAAGGAATTGAGAGCTGGAAAAACAGTTGTATTAAATACTCATAATATGTAATGGCCAACTTATTTACATGAGAATAGAATTAACATCTCATATTAAACTCAGGGTAGCAACATTTTTTTTATGAACATGATTTAAATAAAATATTAGAGACTCCCATTACTTAAATAGAATAGATTTATATCAGTATTTTTAAGTCAAAAATAGCATGTGCAATACAGCCTTAAATATCTTTAGCAATAAGACATTATAAAAATGAAATAAAAGTGAGTCGTATATTTTTTCTTTCTCCAGCAGAGTACGTTGCTTTTTTACAGATACCCATGACATTGATTTATTTTTTGCTAATTTTATATGATCCCCAAGAGATACTTTTAATGAAAAAATATTTTAATATTCCTTTCTTATGCTTCACTTCTTTAATAGTAGTATCTAACAACATCTTGAAGTTCAGAAAATGGTCATATGCATGTGAAATATAAGCAACATTTCTGAGTATCAGTTATCTGTGAGAGTACAGAATTGCTACAATCCCTGTTCCCAAGGAGATCTGAACATAATGGGTGGGGATAAATGGACTATAAAGTAATGACTGTAATACAATTGGATGAGTCTTTGAAAATAACAGGTTATTACAGTGTTATTGTGTTCCTGTGGTAATTTCCTTTCCCTTACTTTAATACACCTAGTATTTCTACAGGGGCACAAAAAGGTTCCTGAGAGTTTAATGCTTCATGCCAGCCACGTAAGCCTAGGGCTTCAGAGTAAACCGCATGCATGTACTTCTATCAATATGGTCAGTGCAGACCCATGATTTCACTCTCTCTAATTCATTTCTTGATTCATTCTCTAAAACATTACTAGCTTCCAATTATTTTCTTGAAAATGGTCTATCACTTAACTTCACTAAGAGGTGTTGATCTGAGGTTTTACGGTTTGCTCTAGTCAGTTCATCAATGTTCGTAGACTTCGAGATGGTGTCTCGTACCTCAGAGTAATACACATGTCCACCTGTGTTATTGTCTTTTTTTTCTTTGAAACTATATCATTTTCTAAGGCTTTTCTCATATGTTGAGTTTTTTATGTTGAGTCTTATATGTTGAGTTCTTTAATCTGACTAGAATTTATTTTTGTGAACATCAGGAAGCAGGGAGATTTTTTCCCAACTAAGTAGCTAGTTGTCCCAAACAAATTTTTTGAATAATTTTTCCTTTTCCTACTGATAAAGGTGCCACCCCTGATAAGTACTAACTTGGCTTGGATTTGTTTCCAGTCACATTTTTGTTCTCTTAGTCTGTAACTTTGTTCCTATGTCATACTTCATGCTTTAATAATCATAGCTTTTCTCATTTGTTCTGCTATCTAGTTGGGCAAGAGCCTTCTCTTGGTTGTCCTTGTACTTCTCCCTCTGAATGTAATTTCAGAATTGAGGGTCCTTCTCCACCACACCTTTCTTTCCCTACCCTGAAGCCCCTTCTTCCTTTAGTGCCAGACTTTACTAGCCCACTCACCTCCAGTGCTCCGTGCTCCTCCCACAGGCACCGCATGCGTGGCGAGACGACCCTGTGGAACCCTGGCTGTGACCATGCGGGCATTGCCACCCAGGTGGTGGTGGAGAAGAAGCTGTGGCGAGAGCAGGGCCGAAATCGGCATGAATTGGGCCGTGAGGCCTTTCTACGGGAGGTCTGGAAGTGGAAGGAGGAGTAAGTGTGCAGCAGCCCTGTCTCCCTGTCCCCTGTCCAGATAAGACCTCTGTCACCTGAGACCCTGGCTGCAGGGTCAGACCCTCTTAAAGAGGCTGAGGGTCAGTGGCCTTAGGACCCAGGTCAATTTCAGAGGATGAGTGAGCCCCACACTGCCCCATTAGCCACGCGCTGTCTCCCTCTAGCCCAGGCCTAAGTGCTGATCCTGCCTGTCTATCCACTTCCAGAAAAGGTGACCGGATTTACCACCAGTTGAAGAAGCTCGGCAGTTCCTTGGACTGGGATAGAGCCTGTTTCACCATGGACCCTGTGAGTATGAGGGGTGTCAGTGCTGGGGCAGGAGGGGGAGGCTCCCCAGAGTGGGACACCCACTGACAAGAGATGTGCTGTGCCCTCCCCCAGGAGGTGAACTCACTTATAGGAAACCACTAAGGGCTCGGCTGCAAACGCCATTTCTCGCCCCATGTCGTGGCCCTTTGTGTTCCCTATCACCCACTCTGAGAGCTCACATTCCTCCAGGTGGCACATGATGGGGCCTCACCATGGAGCCTGAACTCCCAGGATTCTCTGCACTGGCACCTGTCCCTAGCCGAGTGGCTTCCCTGCCAGCTCCAGTATCACCAGGCTTATTGACTGCCCTTATGTTCCCATAGTCCCTTCACCCGCTAAGGGAAAGTATTTCTTCCTCCCAACCCTTAAAGAGGTTTAGGTGCAGGGCAGTGGGACTCTGGACAGGCCAGTATCACTGGACCTTGCTACCTTAGAAAGTCTGCCTGGGCACCTCGACACCTAGCCCCATGTCTAACTACCCTGCACCACCCTAGAAATTGTCAGCAGCTGTGATAGAGGCCTTTGTCCAGCTTCATGAGGAAGGAGTCATCTACCGCAGTACCCGCCTTGTCAACTGGTCCTGCACTCTCAACTCTGCCATCTCCGATATTGAGGTGTGCTCCTGCCCTTGGCTCTTTCCAGCTCCACCCCTAGCCCTAGTCCCTGGGCCACTTTTCCTGATACCCATTTCACAGGTGGATAAGAAGGAGCTGACAGGTCGCACCCTGCTCTCTGTGCCTGGCTACAAGGAGAAGGTGGAGTTTGGGGTCCTCGTTTCTTTTGCCTACAAGGTCCAAGGCTCAGGTAGGAGCTGGGGCACCAGGATCCTGAGCTGGATGGCATGGGGTGTGGGGAGCGGCCAGCACTAAGATCACAAGGTCTCTTGTCACCCTAGAGAGCAATGAGGAGGTGGTGGTGGCAACAACACGGATCGAGACAATGCTGGGAGATGTGGCCGTAGCTGTACACCCCAAAGATCCCAGATACCAGGTGCAGCAAGGGTGCTACCCATAGTTGGGGGAAGAATGCTGGCTGAAAAGGAGCCCTCACGTTATGTGGGAGGATGGGCACTTAGCCCCCAGCTAAGGAGAGAAAAATTGGATTAGAAGCTCATCTCAGGCCTCCTTTCTAGCTCCGAAGAGGGAATTTGGGTGTTGGGACAGTCAGGATCGTAGGTAGGAATGAGTTAGGCCCAGCCCTTCATGTATTTTTGAGGTCTCCTTCTGTTCCCAGCACCTGAAGGGGAAGAGCGTGATCCACCCATTCCTGTCTCGGAGCCTCCCCATCATCTTTGATGATTTCGTGGACATGGAGTTTGGCACAGGTGAGCAAAGGACTGTCCTGTGGGAGAGGAAAGAACCCATGAGGCACAACCTGCCATCCATCTTTCCTCTTAAGCAAAAGAAAATAAACTTCCCGCAAAGAGGCAGGATTTGGGCTGGTTCTCAGGGGACTATCTTAGGTGGTCTGGGAGCTGCATCCTTCAGCAAAAAGGGGTGCATGTGGGTGGGAAGGGACGCCAATGAGTACCTTGTGGTCCTGGCACCCACACGTATACCCTAGGTGCGGTGAAGATCACC
Organism: Pteropus medius; assembly: GCF_902729225.1. Taxonomy (NCBI): domain Eukaryota; kingdom Metazoa; phylum Chordata; class Mammalia; order Chiroptera; family Pteropodidae; genus Pteropus; species Pteropus medius. The sequence goes on from NW_024349566.1 coordinate 510,131, forward strand.
CCTGCACATGACCAGAATGACTATGAGGTTGGGCAGAGGCATGGGCTGGAGGCCATCAGCATCATGGACTCCCGAGGGGCCCTCATCAATGTGCCCTTGCCTTTCCTGGTGAGACTGCCTGAGTATGGGGGTCACTTCTGGAGACAGTAGGGTACCTAAGCACGGCCATAATGAAGCCTATCTTCCACCCAGGGCCTACCCAGGTTTGAGGCCAGGAAGGCAGTGTTGGCGGCACTGAAGGAGCAGGGACTGTTCCGTGGTATTGAGGACAACCCCATGGTGGTGCCACTTTGCAAGTGAGGTTTGGGGCCAGAGAAGGGGGAGGAGGGGCTCCTCAGTGTGCTCACCACCCAGCCTCCTCACCCATGTGTACCTGCAGCCGGTCCAAGGACGTGGTAGAGCCTCTACTGCGGCCACAGTGGTATGTGCGCTGTGGGGAGATGGCCCAGGCCGCCAGTGCTGCTGTGACTCGGGGCGACCTTCGAATCCTGCCTGAGACCCATCAGCGGACTTGGCATGCCTGGATGGACAACATCCGGTATGTCAGGCCTCCCCATGTGGGGAGGGTGACTGGTGGGGCTGAGCCAGGTACAAGCCAGGACAACTACTCCCTTCTCTCTACCATTTGCAGGGACTGGTGCATCTCCCGGCAGCTGTGGTGGGGCCATCGCATCCCAGCCTACTTTATCACTGTCAACGACCCAACCATACCCCCAGGGGAGGTGAGAACTGGGCCAGAACTTGATACTGGTGCACTAGGGGATCTGTGGGTTTGTTGGGTCCTTTTTGGGGAGGGGCAGGGTCAAGACGAGGCAGGGGCACCCCCTTGTGTACTCACTCTACCTATGGCAGGACCCCGATGGGCGGTACTGGGTGAGTGGGCGCAGTGAGGCCGAGGCCCGTGAGAAGGCAGCCAAGGAATTTGGAGTGTCCCCTGACAAGATCATTCTCCAGCAAGGCAAGGTGGGGACTTGCGGGTGGGGGGCAGAGCTGGGGCTCTGATCCATACCTCTGTCCCTTTTGACCTCTATCATTTGGATTCCCTCAGATGAAGATGTATTGGATACCTGGTTCTCCTCTGGCCTCTTCCCCTTCTCCATCCTGGGCTGGCCCAACCAGGTACATTTTGGAGACTAGTCAAGACGGGGGTGGGGATAGGGATCTTGGAGGCATATGCTTGGCTCCCCATCATGCCCTGCTCTGCCCCCAGTCAGAAGACCTGAGTGTGTTCTACCCGGGGACGCTGCTGGAGACGGGCCATGACATCCTCTTCTTTTGGGTGGCCAGGATGGTCATGCTTGGCCTGAAGCTCACTGGCAGGCTGCCCTTCAGAGAGGTGAGAAGCCTGCTGAGACCTCTCCCACAGTCTCTCTACCCTCAGTCACCCTTCTGTACCACAGGTCAGGCTCAGCATGGATGGGACACAGGGCAGGGCCCATGGATAGCTATTGGTGGGCTTTGGGGGACTGAAAGCCAGCCTGGAATCCCCACTCAGTGATTCTGTGCCTGGGCTTCCCAGAGGAGGGAGAGCCTCTAAGTCACCTAAAGGTGCTGAATGGGCTGGCAGGGACATGGAGGGGCCTGAGGTTCAAAGTGAGGCATCCAGAAGCAGAGCCTTGGGGGTGCAATGGAGTCTGAGTGGGAAGACGTAGTTTCACAGGCTCTTTGTTTCTTCCCCACCTCATAGGTCTACCTTCATGCCATCGTGCGAGATGCCCATGGCCGGAAAATGAGCAAGTCTCTGGGCAATGTCATTGACCCTCTGGATGTTATCCACGGAGTCTCCCTGCAGGTAGGGGTGCTGGGCCAGGCCAGGAAGGGCTGTGGGGCTTCGGCCACGGCCCCTGGCCACTCACTCCCACCTCACCCTCAGGGCCTCCACGACCAGTTACTGAACAGTAACCTGGATCCCAGCGAGGTGGAGAAGGCTAAAGAAGGGCAGGTACAGAGGATGGGCCTGGGCTAGAGTGTGGGCAGAAGGAAGGTGGGACTGGCAGAGGACTCCCGCTCCGACTCCCCCCTGCAGAAGGCGGACTTCCCGGCAGGGATTCCCGAGTGTGGCACTGATGCCCTCCGGTTTGGACTGTGCGCCTACACGTCCCAGGGTACGGGTAGCCCCCAAATCTCTCAGCCCCATTTTTCCTCCTTCCCTAAGGCCCGTCCCTCTCCTCCTCTGCTCTGGGTGAGGGTTGGAAGGGAGGTGGTGAGGACGCACACTTCATTTGCACCCAGGTCGTGACATCAACCTGGATGTGAACCGGATACTGGGATACCGCCACTTCTGCAACAAGCTTTGGAATGCCACCAAGTTTGCCCTCCGTGGTCTGGGGAAGGGTTTTGTGCCCTCAGCCACCTCCGAGGTGAGGACCTGGTAGGCCTGAGGTGGGCAGCACCTACACAGGCTATACGCCTGCCACTCTGGCCTCAGGCACAACCCATGCTGTGTCAGAGTTGCAGCCACTGACTCAGGCCCAGCCCTTTCCCTTGAGGAGCCTCCATGTAGGAGGTAGGGGGACAGAGGGTTACAGGGAAAGCCCAGGGCATTGGGGTCCTCCCCCAAGATACAGGGCACATGATGGCTTCAGACTCATCAGGCTCCTTCCTCTGTGGGGTTCTGGCTCCCTCCCCCTGGCTGATCTGTCCACTCTCCCTAAGCCTGGAGGCCATGAGAGCCTGGTAGACCGCTGGATCCGCAGTCGGCTGACTGAGGCCGTGAGGCTCAGCAACCAAGGTTTCCAGGCCTACGACTTCCCAGCTATCACCACCGCCCAGTACAGCTTCTGGCTGTATGAACTCTGTGATGTCTACCTGGTGAGGAGGAGCTGAGTGGGGTGGGGGCAGCCGAGCCCTGGGCCTCCCTTTTCCAATGGTGGGCCATGAGACCTGAGCCAGCCTGTCCCCCTCCCAGTTGTCACAGGCACAGTGAGGGCTGGAGGCTAGATCTTTTCCAGCCCTGAGCCCTGTGCTTCCCTGTTTCTTAGGAGTGCCTGAAGCCCGTGCTGAATGGGGTGGACCAGGCAGCCACAGAGTGCGCCTGCCAGACCCTCTATACCTGTCTGGATGTTGGCCTGCGGCTGCTCTCACCTTTCATGCCATTTGTGACCGAGGAGCTATTCCAGAGGCTGCCCCGGCGGATGCCACAAGCACCCCCTAGCCTCTGTGTCACCCCCTACCCAGAGCCTTCGGAGGTATGGGTTTGGCCTGGAGGGGGACTCCAGTCTGAACCCCCAGCCCTCTTTACCCGCTCCTCTATCCCACAGTGCTCCTGGAAGGACACTGAGGCAGAAGCTGCCATTGAGCTGGCCCTGAGCATCACGCGAGCCGTGCGTTCCCTGCGTGCTGACTACAACCTCATCCGGATCCGACCCGACTGTGAGCCTCAGGCCCCCATATGCACCCAGTCCCAGTTTCCCCTCATCCCACTCGGCAGCCCCATATCTACCCTGTGCCACTGTTCCTTAGTCCACTCTCCAGTATGGCTGCCTCTTTTCCTGTCTTCTTGGGGCCAGGCCTCACCTTCCTCCCTCCTCTGGCAGGTTTCCTGGAAGTGGCTGACGAGGCCACAGGTGCCCTGGCATCAGCAGTGTCAGGCTACGTGCAGGTGCTGGCCAGCGCAGGTGTGGTAGCTGTCCTGGCCCTGGGGGCTCCCGCACCCCAGGGCTGTGCTATGGCCCTGGCCTCTGACCGCTGCTCCGTCCACCTGCAGCTGCAGGGGCTGGTGGACCCGGCCCGGGAGCTAGGCAAGCTGCAGGCCAAACGTGGTGAGGCGCAGCGGCAGGCCCAGCGTCTGCGGGAACGCCGCTCCACCATGAGCTACCCAGTCAAGGTGCCCCTCAAAGTCCAGGAGGCAGATGAAGCCAAGGTGTGTTATATACGTGGGTATTTCCTTCCCCATCTTCCACATCTTAAACATGGTCCTACAGCTGCACCGTTTCAGCCCAGGGAGTCCCATGGGGGAGCACAGAGCCCAGGCCCTTTGAGCAGGTGGGAAACAGCTGGGGTAGGGGCATAGCCCAAGCCACACGGCAAGGTGCAGATGGAGGCAGACCTAGAGCTAGGTACCCTGCCCCATAGCCAGACCCCTCACGCCCCACCTGGTGCCTGGAACATGGCATCCCACGTGCCTGGGGCTCAGCATGGACCACATGCAGACAGGGTGCCCTTCAGGGCAGGAGCAAGGGGTCAACCACACCTAGGGATGGACTCAGAGAGAAACAGCAGAAGAGGCTGAGTAGGGTTACTCACTTGATTCTCCCAGTAGCCCTCTCTCAGCATGAAGTATTACTCTTAACATTTTACAAATGAAGGCTAAATGCCTGCCTGTGTATGTAATCTCTGGGTTTGGCTCCCCAGGTGGGGCTGGGGTTGGGCTGCTGGATGTGGTACCTGGCCTCTGAGGCTCCTTTGTCTTTGGGGACTGACCACTCTGGGAAAAGACAAGATCCAAGGGTCCAATGATGATGGAGGAGAAGCGGAGTGCCAGTGGGAAGGCTGCTGAGAATTTGGGGGTCTGGTCCAGCCGAGCACACACAGTTCCCTAACTATTCCCTGCCTGTGGTCCTTACCTGCCTTTCCAACTCTGATCCCCTCTTGGGCCTGGATCCTCACCACCCCATATTACACTTGCAGCTCCGACAAACAGAAGCAGAGCTCAGGAAGATGGACGAGGCTATCACCCTTTTTCAGAAGATGGTGTGATACACCAGCTCCAACCCACAGTGGTCTACCATGGGACTGGCAGCAATAAATATTTTGCCACAAAACCATATCTTGTCTGTATGTGTAGGTGGGGCTGGGGAAGCGATGCTGAGGGACTGGGTTCCTGAATCTTCAGAGGAAGCCAGTATGAACGATGGGAAGGCTGCAGGAGGTGCCTGTTCCTGGTGGGCAGAAGTGCATCTTTCTGAGTCCTTGACAACAAGCCAGGCCTGAGTCACACTGTGCTGCTGGCTCACTTCCTCCTTTTGACTCTACTCATCTCCGTACTGCAGCCAAGGGAGGCCCACCGTGGTTTTGGCTGCTGCTTGTGGCTTGGGCGACATGAGCTCAGGGGCCAGGAGCTGTAGTCCTGCCCCAACCCTGCTGGGCCTCTGTCCTCCCCCAAGTGTGAGTCTGGCTCAGGTTAATTATAACTGACCTAAGTCCCCTGCGACACCACACCAGGCAGCCCTGCAGTCGTGCCTAGAGACCCAGCTACCAGATAGCGGGGACTTCCTGTGCATGGAGGGTGTCAGACTGAGTGGGGAGGAGTACCCTGGGGGAGGAGTCTTAGACCCCTCCTGCAGCTATATGTCCCTATTGGCCTGATAAGGCCCTCAGATTGGGTGACTGGGGAAAGGGCAGGAAGCTGGACTGGATCAGGTGAGGTGCTTGAGGCAAAGCAAAAGGAGCCCAGGCAGGTGTCCATGAGACACAGGGCCTGCCCTGGGATCACCATTCTTTCCTTGAGAGCCTTCTGTCCCCCAGGTCCATGTCTCAGCTATGATCCCCAGTGACATGCCCCTATCCCACCTGGGCCCCACAGTACTACTGCTGCTGTTACCCTCTGCATCTGCCTTCTTTCCCAACATCTGGAGCCTCCTGGCTGTCCCCAGCTCCATCACCCACCAGGACCATAGCGAGGAGGCGGCTCTCAATGTCACTCTGCAGCTTTTCCTGGAGCAGCCGCCCCCCAGGTCACCCCTCCCTTCATCTTAAGGACTTCTTGGTAAGCATCCCAGCTGGATTCCCCCATTTCTTGGGACTTCTACTCCTTGACGGCCTTCCTTGCCAAGAGAAGGGGCCCCCCTTTCTCCTCCCATTTCTACCCCCTGCAGCAACAACACCAAGAGCCTTGGTCTTGATATAGGAGTCTCCCCTCCTTAAGAGGGTTCAGGATTACCCCTCCTTTGTAAGGCCAGAACCCTCAATTCCTTCCACACTCAGCCTTGAGTGCCAGTTGCTGAGGAAACGTGTACAATGGCCCAATCCGAGGGGCTTTCCTAGAGCCTCTGTACACACCCACTCTCCCAGGGTCACACCCTTCCCGCGGATGACCTCTTTGCCTACTGTGGACCTGGATCTCCTTCCTGGTGGTTCCAAGCAGCCTTAGATGAGGTGTCTCGTGCCAATGAAGTCCAGGACTTTTTGCCAAATGACTTGCAGTTTGATGCTGAGAGGCCGGGCCAGGGACATATACTCCTGGTAGGGGCTCTGCAGGAAACCTTGGTGGCGGCCAGAGCCTTTGACCACACCCTGGCTTGCCAGCACTTCAGGGCTGCACTTCATGCTTTGCAGGTGATAACAGAGTTTAGAAAATGGTCAGCGGAGTCTTCACTGACAGTCTTCCAGTCTCCCAGATGGTGCCTTCTTAACCATGCCTCCTTTGCTCTAGAAGGAATTGGGGTACTGTTTGCCAAGACCCTGAGGCTACTCCCTAGTCCCCAACTCTAAACTGGCAGCGCTTCCTGTGGGAACAGCTGGAAAGCCATTTAGCCTGCAGAGTAGTGAGGGCGAGAGAGGAAGGTGCCAAGGTCAGAAGGATGGGCCTGGTTGGCCACTGAAAGACCCGAGATTGGACTCTGAGTGCGATGGGAAGAAACACTAGGAGACTCCCACCTCAGTAAAGCTCTGGTCTAGGCATTGGGGAGAGAGCAGTGGAGGGGCCTTGGGGTATTGGACATCAGTAGTGAGGGTGGGAGAAGGTTTTCCGGATGGGGAACTTGAAGGAGTGGTGAGTTAGGGCTGGAGATTGTGAAAACAGACTAGTGCTTTGTTCCCCTTCTCCTCCTTTCCCTGGAATCAGGATTTCTACAGTCACAGCAACTGGGTGGAACTGGGAAAGCAGCAACCACACTCTCATCTCCTCTGGCCAAAGCAAGAACTCAGAAGCCTGGCACAAAGTATGGCGGTGATCCCAGTGATTAGGGGGGAGCTCACAGAACCATCTCTTTTCAGCCCACCCAGCCACCATGTCACATCCCAAGGTCACATAGGATGTGATGTCATCTCTGGAATGACCTGTGAAGTCTCCCAGTTTAACTAAAGGCCAGGTCAGTTAGGTGGCTTCCCTAAGGTCATACAGGGAAAGACAGAGCCAGGACCAGGTCTGCAGACCTCAGCTGAGTTCTCTGTCTTTCATTTGACTTCCCTCTGCCCACCCACTGGATCACACAGGGCTTTCTCTCACAGTCTTCAACCTTCCAACTGAACAATGACCCAGAAGCTACCTCCTGTCCATTACAAATTCACTTCCTGTCCATAGCTCACAGAGGGCATAATCCCCATAGGATTGATCTCTACATTGCTGGTTTTTCTAGCACAGTCTGTCTCAAATACTCAGTCTCACTACCAGCCCATGAACTCCAGGTTTTAGTTCAGAAAGCCTAGAAAGGTACTATGAAGGCTACCTATGAGCTTTCACCTTATCCCAACTGGGAGGAAAAGCTGAAAAAGCTTGGGGTAGACAGGAATAAGTGTTGGGAGCTGTAGAATCTTGGGTTCTGGACCTCTGCCTTCTCTTCTCAGTGGAAATTCCTGCCTGCTCTGATTGTGAGTTGAGCTGCCCCAGTAATTTGCTGAGCTTTACAGTCCTCACCTCTGGCTACTTTGGAACTCATCCCTCCAAGCCTCCAGATAGCAGACAGGAAAGCCCCCAGAAGTAATAGGAGAAAGTCACTTCCTTTCCTCTGCCCCTGCCCCCAGGGATCTCAGTCCTCTAAGCCCCTTGCCCCACTTGCTGTAAAAAGGAGAGGATGTTGAGTTGGGGTTGGTGGATGAAGGCCCACTGAGGTGGCCATGATTTGTGTGTGTGTGAGAGGGCTCAAGGGATCCATTATGTTCTGTGTAACTGAACCCTCCGGATTTACCCGGGATTTTCCTTCCATGAAATGTCATCACCTACTTCTGATCCTTTGTTAAGCAGTGAGAGGGTCAGGCCAGGTCAGAAAGGACCACATTTGCTTAGGAGGCAGAGGTTGTTTTTTTTTTTTACTTCCTCCCTCCAGATCCCTTTTCCTAACCCAGGGAAATGTAACCATGGGGCTGTTTTGACCAGAGCAGCTCCCAGTCACCACAGGGAGGCATCAACAAGCATAGTACATCCCCAGGCTTCTCCCCCGCCACCACATGCTGCACCTCTAGGCTGCTAAACTGGCCCTTCTGGCCTCCTTCAGGCCTTCAGCCTCCTGCAAAGCTGCCTGGGAGACAGAGATCTCTCCAGGTGAGTGGCCTCCTAGAGATGGGGCTCCCTAAGGGGTAAGTGCTCCTGGGGGAGCTAAGAAACCCAGGGCTGGGAACAAATGTGCCAAACCTTCACTGTTTCACTGGGCTACTCCCCAGGCTGCTGGACATCACCCCAGCCTCCAGCCTGAGCTTCATCATGGACACCATGGGTAGTATGGGTGAGAAGATCAACACTGCAAAAATCTAGGCTCGCCACATTGTGCAATAGCGACGGGGCGGCCCCATGGAGCCCATCCACTATGTCCTGGTGCCTTTCCATGACCCAGGTAACTGAGGTCTGGCTGGGATAGTGAAGGGAGGAAAAGCCCAGGGCAAAGGGTTAATGACACTGGTGGGGCAATGGGCCTCATGGCAGTTCCTATGATCCTTGAGCGAGCCTTTCCTGGGTATCTGTGTGCATACAGAGAACAATCAGTCACTTCTTCCTCTGCTTCTAAAATGGCAGCACTTTACATATGAGTTTAATCATGATCCATGCTTAGGCAGGTGGCCTCTGCTTTCTTAGGCTTTAGTACTAATAAGTGATTTTCAATTCTCTTCATTTCCAGTAGACAGAGATTGAGATGCAGTTGAGGCATTGGTGGGTCTAGGTCTCTGTGAAGTATCTGAAACAGATAGTTACATGGTACTCCTTTCCCCGCTATATGGAAGTCAGACAATCTGGCCTGCATTGACCAGTCTTACTGTGTGTCCTTAGGCTGGTCATCTAACCTCTTTGCCTAATTTCATCATCTATAAAATGTGTCACTAGTTGCCTTATCCTGCCTATCTCCCAGGTTTGAAATGATCATCAAATAAAATGCTTGTAGGACTGAGAATTCCCTAAGGCCAGGGTTTGAGTCATATTTGCCTACATAAACATCATAGTAGCTCACATTAATAGGGGCTTATCACATATTTGATGAAGATATGAATAAATGAATAATTAAGAATTTAGTCACTTATGTGTCAAAGCGCTATTTTTACATTTACAAAATCGACTCCTTCAGTCCTCCCAATAACCCTCTGATGTAAGTACTATTAATTCTCTGGCTTTTCTGGTGAGAAAACTGAAGCCCCAGTGGATTTTTTATACTTATATGCATACCCAAAAAGGTCCACTCAGAACCACAGGAAGTGATGCCATTTTGTTAAGGAAATGAGGTCCCTGCTCTGCCCTACCTATATAAATATAAGGGAATGTTGTTATTTCAATACTTGTCCAACCCAAGAGCACAGCGGGCCTCTTGACTGGGTAAGAATGAGGGGAGCCCTCTCCTTACTCATCTCAACCTCCTTTTCTCCTCCCTAGGGTTTGGGCTCATCTTTACAACCACTGACCCTGACAGCTTCTGGCAACAATTCAATAAGATCCATACCTTGGGAGGTGGAGATGAGCCTGAGATGTACCTGTCAGCCCTGGAGGTCTGCCCTGCCCCCTACTTCTTCTCCTCTCCTTTATAGGCCCCACCTCCAAGGGGAGCGCTAAAGCCTTCCTGGAACCATTACCGCCTTCAGAGCTCTGTTCTACTAGCTTCACTCCAGGGTTCCATATTGCCTTCTACCCATTTCCCCATTGCCACCATTTTTAATATCAGTCCTTTCCCCCCGTATTTCTGGCCCTGCTGCACACACCTCCACTCCCAGACATCTTCGTCTTCACTGATGCCTCCCCCAAGGATGCCTTTCACACCAACCAGGTGGAATCCCTGACTCGGGAGCAGCGCTGCAGAGTGAGCATAGCTGGTGGGAGACCCAAAGTTAGCCAACCAGGGATGCAGGAGATGCTATGACAACAATTTCATAATAAGATTCATACCACACTATGGTGGTTGAACCAGGCTTGGCATGGGGTGGGAAAAGTGAACGTTTCCTGATCCCTTTAACAACACTAAAGAGGGGGAGGCCCTACCCTTAATGATACTGAATTTATATTTAAACCTGCCCCTGAAAAACCATCTGAAGAATTGGAAATCTAGCTGACAACATCTGCTATGTGGATGACATATGGTGACAGTTACAACTACTAACTGAAGGCCGGGGGGTTGTGTCATTGGGAGATGCTGTGCAGCAGCCAGATGGTAGACGGAGACCTTACCACTAATCATGAGCTTTGTGGAAAGCTGGAGCACAGGAGACCCTCACGTACAATAGTAAGGACACCTTACTATTGCACTAGGACACCTCAATCACTGGCTTCTCTTCTGGGCACCTAGGACACCTCAATTACTGGCTTCTCTTCTGGACACAGGTAACATTCCTGGTGACCATCAAAGGGTCAGGGCTGAGCTTAGCGTGAGGTCTTGTCCCATTTGCGTTTTGAGCCATATGAAGTGGTGGTCCTAGCCTCAGGAGGAGAGGTGATCTTCACCAAAGATCAGCACATTTGAGATGTAGCAGATATTATTGAGGACAGCATAGCTGACCTGGTAAGCGTAAGGGACAGAGGGACCAATGCTTTCAGCTTAGAACTGAAGAGATGGGTGACACTGCATTTCTCTTTCTCATAGGAGAAAGGGAATGGCTCCCATTGCTGTGTTGCCAGAAAGGTGTCAGAAGAGTGGGAAAGGAAGTTTCTTTCCCTCTGAGATCCACGGCTACCCACTTTCAACACTGCTCCTTCCGTATTAGTACTGTCCCCTTCCCCCCAATCTTGGGCTCGAATTTTCTGTCCTTGGAGCTACCACAGGAAGTCCTGCCATATTTTAAGGAGGGGAGAAGAAATGATTGATTCATCCTGAATCCCTTGCTTGCAACTTTGTCCCTGACCATGACTTCATTCCTGGTCCTATGCCCCTCTCTCACTGGCATCCCTTCTCCAGCTGTGACTTAGTTTCTTTCTGTCTCCACCTTTCTCCTTTGCTCCCACCTCATTTCATGCCTTATCTTGTCCCCATATTTTGGTCCTACCCATCCCTCAAGGTGCTCCTTCCCCTGGAACCTCCTGTTGTGGTGCCTGGGAAGCCACTTGTATTCAATGTGGATGGACTGCTCCAGAGAGTCACAATCCAGATCCACAGGGAGGTCAGCAGCTCCCAGATCAGGAACCCTGAAGGTACTTCCGTATGCATCTCAAGGCATAGGGAAGAATGGAGAATGAGTGGTGATGTACTAAGGGAAAATAATTGTTTTATGTGACAATCTCTTGTTCCCCACCCCCACCCAGGGGTCTCCCAGGGCCAGGAGGAAGGCCAGGGGCCTCTAGGTCACACTCGCTGCTTTGGGTAGTTCTGGATGGTGACAATGAATGACCCCCCATAGACAGGGACCTGAGAGATCCAGGTCACAGCCAAGGGCAACCCCCAGGTGAGAGTGCAAGGTAAGGAGGGAGATATTCCTGGGAAAGGAAGGAGACAGGAACACAAAGAGCAATGTCACTTAAATTCATTCAGGAAGGTCTCTGCCTTCACCTCCCTCAGCCCAGATCTCCCTGGACTTCCTCTTCTACTTTGGGACTCCCATGGAGGATGGCCTCCACCCTGGCCTCTATCCCCTGACTCAGCCAGTTTCAGGTACGTCTCCCCCCCAGACCTGTTCATTAATTTTATATTTATAAAATTATATGTATATTTAACTTTCTACTGAGTTATAATTTATATATAATAACATGCACTAAACTGAAGTGTATACAGCTTGATGGGTTTCATATAATACACCTATGGAGCCTTCACTCAGTTAAAAATTCAGAACATTTCCAGCATCCCAGAATGCCCTCCTGACCCTCCCCCAGCGGTAACGCCTATTCTGAAAGCCATTCATTCTTTTCTCTCAGTCAGAATCTCATGCAGACCACTGTTCTCCCTGCCCCTCCCATGTCCCAGGTCTCCAGACCCAGCTTCTGGTAGAAGTGACAGCGCTAGGCTCCAGAGGTAACCCTCGAGATCCTCTGCTGCATTTCTCCTACGTCGTCTTTGGAGGGTTCCCGGAGGGTGCCGAGCTGGACCGGGTGCCTTTGGAGCTCAAGGGACCCCGGGAGCGAGGCCTCCTCGCTGCTGCGCTTCCGTCCACGCTTCTGTCCGCTGTCGGACCCTTCTCTCTGGAACTGATTGGCCAGCACGGAGAGGGATTGAGGCCTACACCAGGCGGCTCTCCAGACCTGCATTGTGGTCCCTGTCTTTCTGGAGGTGAGACGCTATGGGAAGGTGCGGCTGCGGCTAGGGAGACCTGGGGAGGCTCCTCCCCTGACCTGCCCTCCTCTGCAGCTCAGTGGTCCCCCGGGTTTCGTGGCGCCCCAGGTTTCCTGGCCCCGGGCAGCAAGGCCCTGCTCAGCCTCGCCAGCTTTTTAGCCCTCAGGATCTCGATCTTAAGGCATCTGCCAACTCCAGCTTCGCTCTCACCCCAACCTCTCCAGGTGAAGCCACTGAGTACTCGGTCCTCTTCCTGGCCCCACATTGCGGTTCTCGGGGAGAGGGTATGTAGTACTCACTTTCTAAGCCCCACCTCTGGCCCCTCCCTATTGGCCCTCAGATTCTGCCACCCCCCACCCCAGCACTTGGTCGGTCCCTTGAATCTCAGCTCTTCGGAGCCTGGAACTTCAGCCAGATCTCTGTACCCACTGGACAGGGTTCGCCTGAAACAGAATGAGTCTGCCTGGGGGCGCCTATGGCTGGAGGTCCCAGACTCAGCCATCCCAGACTCCGCGGTGATGGTGACTGTGACTGCGACCGCGATGGGTCGAGAAGCCAGCTCAATGCCACCTACCCACGCCTTCCTCCGGCTCCTAGTGCTGGCCTGGCCCCACAGGTGAGGCACCCCCACTTTTAGTTGCAGAGTAGACAGGGCAAGGGGAGGCTTAATTTGGGTGCAGACACCCTAACAGTCTCTCTTCTCCCCAAGACCAGCTTGTTGTCCTTGCCCATTCATTTGGCCCCGTTTTCACCACAGCCAGCCCCGCCTTTCTTCCCTCCTCTTCCGTGACTCCCGCAGGGCTTGGGGGAAGGCTGGCAGGCAAACCTTGGTGGGGCACAGTTGAAGGTGTGCTGTTCCTCCTAGGCCTGGCCTTCTGGTGACAACAGCTCCTAGAAGGATGGGTCTTTAGCGCTATTTTCTTTTTCATTTTTCAATTAGAGTTGACATTTAATATTATATTAGTTTCAGATATACAGCATAGTTAGACATATTTATATAATTTACGAAGTGATCTCCCTCATTAGTCTAGTATCCACTTGGCACTATACATAGTTATTACAATATTATTGACTCTATTCCCTATGCTGTACTTTATAACTCCTCCAGAGCAGTTTTCAATCTTGCCCTACTAGAAGGTAACATGGGCCTCAGGACCTTACCTACCTCTCCTGGCTGGGCTGCAGGTTTTCCTTCTCGTGCACTTGTCCCTTCTCTTCTTAGCGAGATTGGGATAGAGGGCAATAGATTCTCCCACAGTGCACTTTCCCTAACCCTTGTAGGAACCAAACTAAAGACTTATTTTTGGAGAAAGTTGCTTTCTATTTCTCTGTATCATCTTTATTCCATTACCTGTTCTTGCCCTCCCAAGCTCAGGTAGAGGGAGAGATATATGGGGAAAAGAGGAAGGTTGAGAGTGGGGTAGGAAGTGGTATTTATAGAATTGTTTTTATTTGAAATTCTAAAGAAGCTTCTATTTTATTTTTGTATTTAAAATTGAAAGACAGTTTCAATAAACATGTCTTCTCCCCAGAGGGATTTCAAAGAAAGATCATTTATAAATGTAAGATACCAAGAAGATAAAATGTAAGTTTTCAAGAGCAGAGAAGAAACTTTACACCAAGATGTTTGGGCTCCAGTTGACCCACCTCCTGGAGCTATTTAGCTGTTGAGTTGATTAGGCAGAATAAGGAGGCTGGGGGTTCTGACTCAACCTCCTCTGTCACCAACTGAGGGGAATGAGAGGAGGCCTTAGACACTGGTAGGGCCCCTCTGCCCCTTGGGGCAGCCCAACTGAGCCATCTCCCCTTTTGGCTGAATGACTCCTTTCTGCTGCCTTGACAGTTCCTGGAGGAGAGCAGAGAAACAGTTTAGGCATCTGTGCTCTGCCCTTCCCCCACTCTCTTCCAGTTTACCTGTTGTTGCCACAAGTTCTGCTTCCTTGGCCTTCCCTTCCAATCCTGGGTGGCGCAGGAACTAGCCTGTTCAAGGGACATGGAGAGAACAGGGGGAATATTCTCTGTTCTCCGTAAAACCAGTGTTGACCCCAAGTCCCCTCTCTACCCCAACTTCCCAAAAGTCTAAAGTAAAACCAATAAACTCACCTTCCCCTGAATCAGATTCTGCAACCAGATGTTCACCTTTTGAATGTGGGCCAACTGGGGGCCACCAGGCTCTGAGTATAAATCTGTTAGAAAATTCTAAAGGAGGAGTTGGAGGCTGAGAATGTGGTGAAAATTTGAGGTCTATCTGCCACTCTTCTATCACCACAGGCCATTCTTCTTTTCCATCTGGATCCTCTCATCCCAATACCCCTCCAAGACATGTGGAAAAATCCAGTATTCACTCCACCTCTAACAGTCCAGTTCCTCCATCCCCCCCAAATAGCACAGTACCCCCTTTTTCTTTATGGATCCTCCCTGTCCATCCCTGACCCATTGGAATAATCCCAGCCACTCCCCCATGCCAATGGAGTAATCCAAATCACGTCCCTCTGAATGGAATGCAGACCAGCCTCCTCCAATCCCAACAATGAACACCAACTTAACACTTGGTGGCATCCTGTCATTATAATGCTGCTTCCAATTCGTGATCCCTGCCCATTAACTCTCTCCTTTCCAGGGTGGTGTCAGGCTGTGTCCACACGTCCCTGCTCCCCATCCCCACACACCTCAGGGCAGCCTCATACCTCACCAAGGGCCCCCACACGTAGCTGCTGTTGCTGTGCCTCCCTCAGATGGCCTTCAAACCAGGCCTGGCTATGCTTCAGCAGCTCCAGCCCCTGCCACAGGGCATCCTGTTCCCTCTCCAGAGCCTGCATCCTCTGCAGCTAGAAAATGCAAGAAGCAGAGGCTGCCTCACTTTACAACAGAACCCTGGGCCATGGTCTCACAACTCCTGCTTGGGTTCACTGTCTGGTCATGGAATGTGAGCCTGGACTGACCACTGAGGATCTGGAGGGCAAGGGGAAGCAACGGAGAAGACTTATGAGTCCTCAAATTGAGTGGAAATGTAGGGGGCAGATCTAGGAAGAGGGGCTTTCCCTGGGTCCCCTTGTTAGACTAATACTCACCCAGAGGAAGAAGCTCCGGGCTCCTGGGTCTTGGCGGCTTGTCCCCAGTGGTAGCAGCAGAACTGTGTAGGGGGCCTGCACCAGGGGCACCCTACCAGGACCCAGGCTGTCCATGGCTCTGATGTGGTAAGGGTGGAGCCACACACACTGGTGGCCAGGGCTGGTCCCTCCCCTTCCCCCCTGACTTGCAGTCCTACTTAGTCTTTCAGCCTCTTAGAGCCCTTTCTGCTGTGTCTGTCTGAAGCTGGGGTATTCCCACTTAAGTGGAAAGACCATCTCCTTTGGGCTCTGTCTTCCCTCTCATCTGTTTTTGTAGGGTATGTTGAAGTTGGTTCTCATGAAGCCCCCTGGGTAGATCTCCTTTTGTCTTCCTATAGCAGTGTCACTGTATTTTTAATGACGCAGGTAGACCCCTCTGTGGACTCTTGCCTGACGTTTCATCTTTTCCTATTCTCTTGATTTGTTTTGGCTGGTCTAAGGAAACAATAACTTTCTCCAAATAAACTTTATTTATAATATGAAACAAAATTTCTGGGGAAACTGAGAACGCTGGGTCTGAAGAAGATAAAGTTACAAAGTGGGCATGGCAGCACACCGGGGTTTGGAAAGTAGAGGAGGGCCGAGGAAGGGCTCTCAAAGGATGGTAGAGGCCGCAGGCAGTACTTCCTGACTCATGAAAATGTCCAGGTCCAGGTTTGGATCTTCCAAATCCAGTTTCAGAAACTTATCTACCAATGTCTGACAACTGAGGGGAGAGAGAACAGTGAGATTTATGAAAGAATAGATAACTGAGTCCTTGAGCAGAGCGGAGAGGCTATGGCACAGGAAACCTGGGACCTTGAAAATTTAGAGATTTCAGAAAGAAACAGTGGGTCATTGAAAGGCAAAGAGGCTCTCTGAGACCCTGAAAGGGGAAAAGAGCTGCAGAAGATGCCAGAGAGCGCAAGGACCCTGGGTTACACACTCACTTTTCCATTTGCTTCTCCTTTAGTAACTCCTTGACAGGCTTAATGGGTTTTCCATTGCGGATCAAGTCTGAGACCTAGAAACAAAAAGGAATGGGGAAGGGGTGGGGGGAGTTGGGTAAGAAAAGAGGAAATAAGGGTCAGAAACCCCATGGGCCCAGAAACTCAGGCCTCTGAGAGGAGCAGGGACAGTAGAAGGGAGCCCTGACAGAGGTGGTTGACATCTGGATCTCAGCACCTCCTTGCCACGAGCAATGAGTTTGTCAGGAAGCCTGGCCTGGGCAGCTGTGTGGGAGGCATGGCTGGCGTTGGCGACACCTTCGCAAACTTGATAGAAGAAGATAAGGTCGTTTCCATCTTCACAGGTCTCCATGGTCTTAGAATAAAAGGGTACACTGTGACATTATCACTATTTCCTGCCCTGAAACCCTTGGCCAATCCCTGTAGGGAGTAAGAAAAGGGAAGGGATATGGTCCCTGCGCTCAGGGAGCCCCCGTTCTGATGGAGGAGCCAGTCCCCAGCTCTGGGAAACACTTGGCTTAGGGGCCCTTAGGGGGCTAGATTAGTTTTCTTACCAAGTACTGCACAAGGGGCCCCTGTGGCAGCAGCTGTAGCTGAATGAGGCTCAGAAAATTGGTGGTCACAAAGATGTGGGGGCACATGGGTCCAAGTGCCAACCAGTGTCGGAGGACAGCAGCCAGAAGTGCAAGGCCATCCACCTGTGTAGAGGATGGGGTAAGGGTGTAGAACCATGGGTGCCCCGCGGGTCCCCCTCCACCTGCTCTGGCCTTTCCCATCTTGTGCTTTTCTGTTTCTTTTCTGCCCACATAGCGCTGTTCTTTTCCTGAGGCCCAGCCTCCCCATCGTGCTTTGTTCTCCATTTCCCCCTTCTTAGTTACTCATCATTTTCTCCCCTCACCGTGTTGGTTCCCTTTCCGAATTCATCAATAAGGACCAGAGACTGTTCAGTGGCGTTGTTCACTGCTTTTGCCACCTACTGGGCACCAGGTGGACAAAGGAGAGTTTCATTAGCATTTGAGGCCTGTAACACACTGACCACAGTCTGCTTGTGAATAAAGCTGCTTGTATATGTGTCTACCCTACTGGACTACATATTCTTTAGCCCTTTTCCTGTTTGCCCCGATATAACTTGAGGATTACAGTCCTAACCTTACCCCCAAAGTGTTCCATGAAATGTCTTACTTTTATTATTATTTTCACATTGCTCTAGTATATCGATAGTCTTTGGAAACAAATGACATTGTTTTATTTACGATATTCTATTTTTAGTAGTTTGATCGCTGAAAATGTCTGAAAATGTCAAATCCTAGAAAACATAGCATTCCTACATGAGTTGTACTTTTTTTTTTCTAAATGAGAAAAGGATTAGTGGCAAGGGGCATGTTTTGTTCATCCTTTCATTGCCAACAGTGCCTCATACAAAGCAAGGATTCAAAAGAGGTCCCTTTGTGTAGAAGGCAGGCAGCAGAGGGAATGTTTTTCCTGTTCTGATCATTTTTCAGGGGTAGAGTTCCTTCTCCATTATCCCCCTTCCCCAATCCCACCTCTTTTTGCTCCCTTTGACCTGGTTGAGGTCGATCATGAAGGTGGAGAGGCCAAGGGAGATGGATTCACAGCTATGAATTCTGGTGAAGATGGCATCTACTGCCCCAATTTCAGCTTCCTCTGCTGGTACAAAGCTGCCCACCAGGGCCATGAATGTGATCAAGCCTACCTAAACAGGGAAGGAGACAAGGCCTGGTAGTATGGGCTGAGGTGAAGGTAAGGCTAAACTAAAGAGTAAATGATAGATCAAGGAGAGACAGATACAGTTTAATAGAAGATCATAGCCCCTTCTGCTCACTTTAGAATCAGTAGAGAGGGACAGGCAGTGGGCAGAAGCACATTGGAGAATGGCATGGACCTATTCAGAGGTGGGGGAAGAGAATTGAGGCCATGGAAAGATATATTAGGGTATGGTTCTCCTTCAAGTAGAAAATGCAACAGGTAAGGTAGAGGAGCAGGGGATATGGATTATAGTCTCTTCATGACAGGCAGGGTCAGAACACAGCAGAAGAGCTGCAGGAAGCTGGGTTGGCTTGCAGGGGTGGGCTGAGACAATGGAGAAGATGCCAGAGGCCCAGTGTGTAAGATTCTCCTACCTGTTTGAGGTATATGCTCTTCCCTGAGGAGTTAGGCCCGGTGATGACTTTGACCCTTCCTTTGTCCCCACCGCATTCTGCAGAATTGGGCACGAATGTTCGGGCACAGAGTTCCATCAGAGGATGTCTGAAGTAGATGGAGAGGTACCTCACACATGGTCTGTAGATCCTGATGGATGAAGCTCCCGAAATATGAGGCCTTTGGGCCCCTCGTTTCTATGCCTCCACCTCACTCTGTTCTCACCTGCCATTCTGGATTCGTACTCCAAGGAGTTGGGGGGAGTAATGGGGCCTTGAGTAGCCATAGTCCCGGGCAGCACTGGCAAAAGCCAGAAGGACATCCAGGCGGGAGGCAAGGTCCAACACCCGGGTCAAGACAGCTGCCCGCGCCAGCACCTGACACTGCAGCTGGTACATCAACAGAGTCTCCTGGTCTGAGGGTGGATGATGAAGAGCTGGGGGTTAGCTCCAGGGGAATATGAAGGAGAGACAAAGACACCAGTAGAGGGACCTGGAAACAGGCTTGCAGATACAGTATGAGACACCCAGAGACATTCAGAGAAGATTCATAGTCAGAATGAGAGACGAGAGAAAGAAGAAAAGGAGCCTGTTATAATCATCTTTAAGTTGCCCACTCTCCTCCAGCCTTTCATTTCTCCTCACCCCGGATGTCGCAGTGCAGGTCCCCCAGCAATGCATCCAGCTCCTTGGTTTGAGCACTACGATAGTGCAGCTTCCCCTCTAAGAGAAACTGGGTAAGAGGGTTCGAGCTGGGGGTTTTGCACCTCTTGGTCTTCATCCTTTCCCACCTTTCAAACCCCACTCCCAGCTCCCCTCCTTGACTTCCTTCTCCTTTATCTCAGAGCTAATAAATATCAAAGTAAAACTACAGAAGAGAGATCCCATATTGGGCAGTGTTGATGGGGTAAGGTCCTCCGCCAGCTGCTGATTCATTTTCCTTATTACCGCCAGTGGTCGAGGGTCTTACCATGAAATCCAGTCCCTCAATCTCAAAGTCACTGGCCTCTACCATGAAAGGCAGGCGAGGAATAGAAAGAAGGAAGCCAATCTGGGGAGAGTATAGAAGAGATAAAGCAGTGTGATATACTGGGTACCTTCTCTCCCTAGAGGAAGCCAGAGTCCCTTGTATTCCCAATGCTTCCCTCAGCGGGCTAAAGCCACCATAAGGTATTCATGTTCTTCAGACTTCTCCAGAAGTTCTCTAATCTACCAATGTGTCCTTCATAAGCCTATTATCTCCCCTAAACACCCCTAGAAACTACACCCACTCTTCTGCCCTCACCAGAGGGATGTAAATGACACTGCATGAAGGAATACGGGAATCCAGATTGTCCAGCTCCTTCCAGGCGACCTCAGTGAGGAAACTGGGAAGTCCCATCAGCCTTCGTTTTTCTAGCAGGGTGGAATACATGTGGATATCAAAAGGAAGGTTCCTGACATGGTTGCTAAAATTATCCCCAGTTGTAGTGGCCGCCTGCTGAGGATGGGACCCCATTACTGTGGAGGCCCATATCTCAGGGCTCACAGATCCACCCGCACGCCCAACACTCACTCTCATCGACTTCAGGATCTATGTTGGGGAGAACTGTGAAGTGATTTGCAGCATGACTACCTTCAAAGTCCACCTGAGGAGACAAGAAGTCCAGTTGCTTACCATCCAGCACCATCTCTCAGTCCCGTTCCTCACCTCTACTTGGGCCCCAATTCTCCCTGCAGTCCCTGCTCTATCATTAACCCTCCAAGCACATCCCTGATGTTCTGCCAACTCCTCTCACCATCCCATTCTTTAGACATTCGGCTGACTTCAATGTCTCCCATGCTTCCCCATCTTTCACACCACAGAGTCCAGTCCCTCTTCATTGTCCAACCCCATCTCTTGCCCCTAGTTCCCCAGAGGCTTGGCTTTTTTTTATTCTACTCACCACTTTCCCAATGAGTCTGGCGATATGGTGCAGGTCATCAGAGAACTCTTGGGCAATGTCCCGAAAGAGCTGGATGGACTGGGGCAAGGAGCGACAGGCATCCCTTAGGCCCAGGGCACTATACACAGTCTGTAGGAGAAATGGACAGAGGAGGGTGGCCCAAGCCCGAGCTGAGGCAAGGGGATAAGGATGGACTGAGAACAAAGATCAATAAGGAAAAACAATAACGAAGACAGAGAGAAACCTTCAAAGGCAGAAAAGAAATCGTGAGAAAGGAAATGTGCCAGATACTGCACTAAGCACTGAGGCAACAAAGACAACCAAGATATGGTCCCTGTCCATATGAGCTTATAGCCTAATAAAGAAGGCAAGTTTTTAAAACAGAAAGGTTATCTAAAGTGGAGAAAAGAGACAGGAATAGAAGTTAGAATTAGTTGATTATACTTTGGGAGATTTGACTTTAGAGCTGTGCAAACATTTTACATAATTATACAATTAAATTAAAATTTGAAAACAAATTCCAAAAAATCAAAACTAGAAGGAAGCAAATGAACATAAATGTATATCCATATAATGGCATAACCATATAGAGAGGCACTATTCCAAGTGACTAAAATGTAATAATTTGCATATTCCTAGTGGGGACAAAAGAATGTCCCTCCTCTCCCTTCAATAATCATGTAGTTCGTGGTAATGATGGTATTGCTATAATAAGATTGTTGTGGATGTAATGTAGGAAAAAGCAAATGAGTGATATTTTAATTTTATCATTCGTAGTGTTGCTAAGAACCAGGATTTCCAGTATGGAAGAAGGAAATATTGAAGAGGATAAGTACAGTAAAGGAATATATAAGGCAAGTATACTGTGGTTCCAAATTTAAAATGGTGGTATCAGTACTAATTTAGAATGTATTTTATTTATTTATTTTTTAAGTTCCTAGATCTGTCCGTAGAAAAGGCCTAAAAACAATAAGCAAAATATGCTGAGCACCCTCTAGCATTCAGACTGTGGTAAAAAAATAACATTTCTCACTAAAAGGAACCAGGGCTCCTTGGAGAAATGTCTGGTTCCAGGTCAGAACCAGGAGATGTAAATTATATATCTGGTTTATCTTGTCAAACCAGAGAGCAGGGAAGCTATCGAAGTCTACCCAGGTTGTGTTTAAAGGACTCAGAAGCCAACCCCAGGAGGCCTCCCACTGGCAAAAGATGGACTAATTTGAACGTGTATAAAGATTAAAAATGCAGTGGACTGAAACACATGTGTAAATCCATAAATTCATAATCATACTAAAATAACAACAAAAAATTCATTGGTTATCTAGGTGGATGTTAGGGAACTAATTTACTAAGATGATAGCTGATAAAGGCAGAGAAAAAAATCAAGTTTCTGTGATATGAACTGTATCACTGGGTAACCAAAGAGCAGATGAGAGGAAGTTTTTCTTTACCGAAACATTCTGGCTAATAAATGAAAAAAGAATGACAGAATTAGAAATAACCACTTTGCAATCCCTAAAGAACCAATGGACTTAGGTATTAAACACAAAAGCCTGATAACATCACAAAAGAAGAGACATATATGTCAGACATTATGATCTTCTATTTATGAAACAGTATTTTAAAAAATCAAATGAATCTGATCAAGCTTCTAGAGTCAACTATTAATTTACAGAAATTCTAGAAGAGACAGAAACATGTCAAAAACACCTAGGGAATATAATCAGCAAATCCAGGCTAAAGGAAGCACTACAGGACAAATAACCCAGCTTCTTCAACAAATAACTTGCAAGGCAAATAAGAGAGAGAGAGGAAGGGAAAGAGAGAGAGGAAGAGAGACAGAGACAGAGACACAAAGACACACAGAAGAAGCCCATAAAAGAGATTTAAAGAGACATCATCCCATTGCCATATGTTGAACATATTTGGCTCCTAATTAAACTGCAGCAAAAAAAAAAAAAAAAATCATGACGTTTAAGAGATGATTAGAAATTTAAACATCAGAGAGTTGGTATTACATAATTATGTTAATTTTTAGGTAAGATTATGGTAGTTATTCTTTTTTAAAAAAATAATATTCTTTTACAAATCATACTGAAATATTTATGGATGAAATGATATGATAGCTGGGAATTGTTTCAAAATAATCCAGGAGTGGAAAGTGGGAGAAGATATACATGAAACAAGATTGGCATCGATCAGAGTATGGAAGCTGCATGGTGGGTACATTGGGACTCATTTATTATTCTAAATTTTGGACAATTTCCACAACACAAGCTTTAAAAAAAGTGTTGGGATAAAGTTGGATAGGGTGACTAGAGTACAGAGAGTCTAGAACCACATGCTATGGGATTAACCTGAACTTCTAGGATTCAAGAACAGAGGTCCTACCTTGTAGAGAATCTGCCAGTCGCTGACCTTGGTGTGGGACAACTTCATGCGTTTCAGAATCAGCTAGTTAGACAAGGGGATAGCCACTGTTTTCCCTCTCCCATCCTAATGTCCCTCAAGAAGCCCTATGTCCAGTATTGGCCTTCAATCTCCTACCTCACCTCCCTGCCCACCCCCCACCCCGGGCTCACAGGCACATTCTTGATGTGACCCAGCAACCGATGCAGCGTCTGAGCCATTTCCAGGTTCTGCGGTAGCAAGAAAAACTGAATGACGTCCAGACGGGAATTTAGTTCCCCCAGGTCCTGAGTTGGACGTGTGAACCACAGCCTGGAAGTGAGAGTTGGGGTAAGGAGCCCAGAAATTACATATGTTTTCAACATCTTGATCTCAATTTGTGAAAATGTGCGTTTACAAGTCCCTGGTGATGTGGCAACATGTATTCTCACTGTCAAGTAGTGTCCTATCTATGCAGGGGTGTTTACCACATATCTACTGAAAATCTCTGGATTTGAGCAGGACTGTGTCTGTAAACCACGATTTTGATGGATATGACCATGTGTTATTCCATGTAGATATGTGATAGAGCTTGTCAATATTTTAAAGGGAGACTACTGTGTTGAGGCATTTGTATGCCAATGCTCTAGCTCTCTCTGTGGCTCAGTAGGAGAGGGTGAGTCAGAGTGAGTTTGTATATCTGTATTTAGCTGTGAAAGTGTCTCTGGGTGTAATAGCACAGACATTCGTCTTTTTGTGTGCTTCCAATGAAAGTACATAATCGTTCCATGTGGAATGGTAAGTCCTCAATTCAAGACAATGGTCACCTCTACAGAAAAGAAAGGATTGAGGAGGAACACTTAAGGAGGGCTTCAATAACACTGTCTTATTTTTAAATTGGCTAGTGGAAACACAGAGGTTTATAATATTATTAATATTTATACATCGTGTCTGACGTATTTCCTAATAAATCAGTATATAAAAATAAATGCCTCAGCTGTGTTTGTCCAATTCTGGGCATCCCCATCTCCCTATGGCTATGAAGAGTGAGATTCTGTAAAGACCTATGAGACCACAGATTCTTTTCTACATTAGAGCAAGCCATTAGGCACGCCATTTTGTATAAGAGCCAACATGTGGAGTCACTGAGGCCTGAGGATGTATATCTCACACTGTAGTCTATGGCCAGTTACCCTGGGTTAGAACACTCAAGGTTAGAATGAAGCAGAGGACTCAGTTGGATTGGAGCATAGGTGTTAGGCACTTCTGCTCCTTGGCCACAGAAGGCTCTACCCAGTGCAATGTAGGCCAGTCTGTGAATGCCCATCTTTACCTTGGAGAGCACATGAGTCTCATCAAGCCAATTTGCTTATAAAACATCGAGGGGTTTATTGCTAGTGCCAGGAGAGAATTTAATCAAGCCAAACTTCCTCATTTTACAGCTGAAGGAATGAGGCCCTTAGAGTGTAATCAACTTGTCCAAAGTAATACTGCTAGTAAGAAGTAAAGCTGGGTCTCAAACTCGGGTCTTCAGACTACTAGAACAGTGCTCTTTAGTGCATATGGTGACATTCAATCAATTTTCTGGTGCCTTGTCCAACTTTAGGCCAGCTGGGTCTTTAGTTCATCATTCAGGTTATGATTCCATGTCCTGGAGGATCCCATCTGGGGAATCTGCATTCCTCCCCGCCTTTAATTCAGTTCTCTTATCCACTGAGAATTCTTTCCTTCTCATCCCTGGTTGAGATCTGCACCTGAAGCACTGGAGAATGTGTAATTAAATCACTCACCAATTACCTGGAGATGACCTCAGAGATGGTCATAAATTAACCTCCAAAAGACACACATTGCAGGGCGGGTGAGGTGGGTAAAAGATTGTTCACTGGTAGGCTAGCAAAGGTTTCCTCTCTGAGTTTTTAGAGACGATGTCACTGGCGTGCTTATATTTGTGTATTGTGCTCACTCACTGAGTGCTACTGTGTACAAGGAATGGATACTGCACACAGTTCACAACTATGAGGGCAGGCAGATTCACCAACTGCTAATTCCAATTGATGTGACAGTGCAGATAGGTGGGTTGCACCTTGAAGAGGATGTAAAATTTTGACAGTGGAGGACAGGGGAAAGACTTTTCAGAGGGAACAGCATAAACAGAAGCATGATGTGTTTCTATGATAGCAAGTGGCTTTAAATGACTGGAATATAGGATGGATTCGGTAAGAAAGGATTTAGGAACAGCTTGGGAAGGTAAGCCTGGAAATTAAAATTGGGGTGAATGGGAGGGGTTCTGAACATCATACTGCTAAAGATGCTAATCTTCATCCTGCAGTTAATGGGGAAGCTTCCTGGGGTTTATGTTATTTTGTTTCAACTTAAGGTTTAAAAAAAAAGTGGAGTGACATGCTCATATCTCTGTTTTGGATTAACAGGTATTTTAGAATGAAGGGTAGATTGGAAAAAAAGAAAAGAGTAGAGGCAGAGAGTCCAATTTGGAGGCAAATGCAATGCTTCAGGTTAGAAATTATGATAGCCAGAATTAGAGCCACGGAAAGAGGGAGAAGGGATAGCAGAGAGAGACGTTGGAGGATAGAATCAAAAGGCCTTAGTGAATAATTGAATATGGGGGTAGGGGGCAGCATCAATCCAAGGTTCAGAGTTTGAGAAGCTCTACTGCCAGTAACGCCATTAAGAATGCAGGAAGAGGAACAAGTTCTATGGGTATCAGTTTGAATGCTCTGAGTTTGAGCTGTAGGAATTATAGGTAGGAATGATGTATAATTAGCATTCTACATATGAAGCTCTGAACTAGAGACACAAATTTGAGTCATCAGAGAATAGCTCACATTTAAAGTGTGGTTTTTATAATTAAAGATATTACTATGTGGACATTAGGGTTTTGTGATTGTGTTTCTGCTGCTGGTTTGTATGCAAGTCTGTGATCATCAATGAGTATATGTGTATCTGTGCTGACCAGATAAAATGAGGATAATACTAGCTACCACATGGGATTGTTGTAAGGATTAAATGCATTTAGCCAAGATTCTAGAAAGGGCAGTTGCTTTTATTACAACTACTATGTGGGGTGGTGAGTGTGCCTATAGACTGCATGCATTAGCCTGTAGCATGTATGTGACTCACCTGAGCCTGTAGCATGTATGTGACTCACCTGAGCAGCTTCTCTCCCCACTTACAGCGGCATCTGTTGAGGATTCCTGTGGGGGAGTGGGGACAAGGAAAAGAATATGTGGCTGTGTCTAAGCTGAGGCATCCAGGTCAGAGGTTTTAGTGTTGGGCAGGCTGCCCTGAGGGGTGTTCCCCAGATAGAGGACACAAAGGCAGTCAAAGGCAGCAGCTCCTTGCCCCAGGTCTGAGCAAGGATTACCTTACATGGGCTTAGGGGAGGGGATGGGCACTTATTGGAACACTCTGCCAGAAAAATATGCAGAGTAGGCATAGTTAGACTAACAAAGAGCCCAACACATATATGTAAATTCTAGACACCACCCACTGAGATATGTGTAGTGAAACCAGGTGGATACTTGGGGCGATGTCACCAGTACACCCTAAAGCCAGAGACAACTGATAAAGATTCTATGCAAATCAAACATGAGCAGTTTCGCAGTTACTAACTCTTCTCTATACATAGGGTCTCCCAAAGTCCCTAGACCAGTACACAACTAGTGGAAACATTCATACAAACCCAAGGAATACACATGGAGTGGTAAAGTAAGAGATAATATGTCAATGAATGTCATTGGACAATGAATATCAATGGACAATTATAGGGTAGGGGGGATGCCCAAGTTTAGGGAGTGTACAAAGAAGATAAGAAAGCTGGTTTGGAGTGGAAGAGACATCTAGCAATGCAAGTGAAGTGGGAAGAGAGGGCCTGGAATATATCTTTGGAGGCAGCCACTTTTCTGGAAAGCTTTTGTACTGTAGGATGGGGGACGGATGGGCACACATACCAAAAAGGCTGAGCCCCTCCTTCAGTCCGCTGGCCACTTTATACACCGAGGGGTGAGACTCACTCTTAAATATCTGCAGAACACTGTCAGGGAGAAATGGGAGAGTTCGGGGTAACTTGGACTTTTAAAAGGAATTGAGAAAATGGGAATTGAGACCATCCTCCTGAGATCAATTCTTAATGTAAGGTTTGTCCCTCACTTCTGCCTCAGTTTCTCCCTTTGGAAAAGAAGAGTGACAACTTTGTGCTTTTCTTCTCTCTTCCCCTCACTCCCCCTTCCTTTTCCTTCAGGAAGAGGGATCTTAATAGCCCCAGGATTAAAGAAACTGGAGCCTCATTAGGGTTATTAAAGCATTAGGCATAATCCTTCTCCCCCCCTAGAGAAGACATTTCCATCTTCTTACCTGTAAGTGTCTTGATCTATGCTTACCAAATGGGCCCTGAGGACAGAAAACAAGCAGAAGGGAAGATGGCTGAGGTATGAGAGATCTGAGTTCATTCCTAAATTCCACCCCCTTTGCCCCACCTCCCAGAATACTATCTGTCTTCTCCCCAGAGCTCCACATCCCCTCAGGTGCTCCTGTGTGTCCTAGATCACTTTACCTGATAGGTCACTGCCCACCTACCACTCCTACCCCTACCGCCACCCACCCGCTACTCTAACCCTGTCTTACTATTCGGGGCTTCCAACACCACCTTACTTTGGTTGAGGTTAGGGTAAATCACGTACAACACAAATTTCTTAAAGCCCAGGATGGGAACGCTGACGTTATAGTCTTCCAGTTCAACCCCAATCCTTCTTCGACCCATGAACTTGAGCAGCCCTCCAAGTGCTCGAACCTGGGAGATCAGTATTGCATCTGGGGTAAATCTCAATATCCCAGAGCCTGGACAACACCAGGAAAAATTATTATTTTTCTAGTACCTCTCAAAACTCAACCCAAAGACTGGGGTGCTTGTGCCCTTATCTCCCAGGACCCATCTCACCGTGAGGAGGCAGTCAAAAGGAATGATGGATGAGAGGAAGAGAATTTTCTCAGTGGTGGTCATGGAGTCTGGGATGAATGAGTAGTTTCCAGAAAGAAGACGTTGTTTGCTTATCTCCAGACCTATTTTTGAGGAGGCATGGGAGAAAAAGGTCTTGTAGCCCAGTTTTTCACCCCAATTTAAGAATGAGACAATAGAAACAAAAGAGATCATCTAACTTGCCAAGCTCGCACAGGCAGTTAATGGAAAGCTGAAACAGGAACCAAATTTTCAGACTCTTAGTTTAATTCTCTCTTTATTTTACATATGGTATAAAGATATTTGGCTCAGATCACAACCTGAGAAAAATAAATGGCTCAGGAGGGTAAGATATTTGTCTGGAATTGGGGAGGTTTCATAATAAGCTGCTATTATTAAAGGATAGGGAGCAGGAGAGATCCTAAGGAGATTGGTCTTGGGGCTTGGAGAATACAAACAAAAGTTTAGGATGAGGTAAGGTTGAGGGGAGACCTCTAATGATGGGGGTGGAATTAAGAGAAAGGGTTAGGAAACTGGGATGAGGGATTCAGCAAAGCAAAGAGATACCAAAATCCACATTTGGCAAAAATATAATTTCAGGTCTCTTAGGCTCTCTGTGCTCCTGGGAGGCTGTCAGGAAGGCAAAGAAAGGCCATTAGTCTGTAAATTTTAGTCGTTCTGCCTCTGTCCCACCTTCCCTCTCACCCAGTTCTGGCTTCCTGACTCTACCTCCCTCCAAGACCCTTTAGTCTCCTGTAATATTCCATACTTTAGTCCTTCCTCATTTTCCCTCTCAGCCTTATTCAGTCCTTACCAAGCTTCTCCAGAAACTGAGTCATATTCTCATCCTGTTTGGCACTCGTAACAACAGACTGGGGGTTGATTTCATCTAGAACTTGGAAGGAGAATGGAAATCAAATGAGTTAAAGGATCTTTATCCTTTGGCTAAGAGGAAACATAGCGTTCCCCTTGCTATCTCCCCTCCACACCTCAAAAATTTATTTCCTCCCTCCAAGAGTAGGGAGTGCCCCACACACTGGGAGCATAAGTAGAAGTCAGGCATGAGAATTAGTTAATAGTAAGACTGGTAGGGTGGTGAGAGGGAATAGGGGTGCCCTGGAGACTGTCACTAGACTATAAACCTCTAGAGGACAGACATGATTGATTTGCTCAGGACTACATCTCCAGCATCTGATACACTGTAAACACCTAATAAGTATTTGTTGAATAATAAAACGAATTCCTAAAAACAACAGTCTTCTAGAAGTCAACTAATAAAACCAATTGAGTCAGGTAAGGACATATGAGTGAAAGACACTTCCAACCCCAGAGTAGAGGAATTACTGGTTATGTCCCCACCTCTCTGGAGAAGCTTGAGGCTCTCGTGGTCTGGGGCATCTGGCATGAAGTGGATGGTGTAGTCACTAGTGTCATAGTAGGCAATGCCCAAGTAGCCTGAATTCCACAGCACACACAGATGGATCTGTCCGCAAGGAAGTAAAAACCAGTATCTGAACCACTCCTAAGTGCAGGGTTGTGCCGTGCCTTATTTTTCATCATTTTCTCAAATCTCTGAGAAAAGCATCATCATCCCCCTTCAGTACATGTGAAACAAACCCCAGCTCTTCTTCCCCGCCCCTTTTTATCCTAACACCCTAACATCCAGTCAACGCCCCATTCTCGATTCATTCGAGCTCACGCTCCCTGAACCTCGCCGTCCTAGAGACCTCCGCCTGCTCCTCCGCATCGTCCTCCTCCTCTGCCTCCCCAAGATCCGGCACTGGGGCCGGGCTAGGACAGCTTGCCGCCGCCGCCCCGAGTCCCGGTCCCTGCGGCGTCCTGTCTACGGTCGCTCCCAAGGAGGCCATGACCTGAGAGGCTCTGCGGATGCGGAAAATGAAGGCGATTCAGGAGGAAGCGTTCATCAAGAGGCGGCTGGGAAGGTGGGAGAGGGCCGAGGCGAGAATGTGGTCACATTTTGTTCTCAACATCTATGGGGCGTTTAGAGAGGTGGAACTTCTCGGAGGTAACTTCAGACTGGAAAACTCCCCCCCCCCCTTCACTGTCACCCGGGGACGCGGTCGGTCTGGTCAGAACGAGTGTGTCTCCCGCCCCTGTCAGCGCCCCCCATCACCGCAGCCCTATGCTTTCGACTTCCCCACCCCAGTTGCGGATAACTCGCAGAGTTTTCCCGCGTTTTCAGACACCAGGACCGCGACGTGCGCGAGACCACGTCACTAAGAGCCAAGATGCTGCGGGAGGTGCGCGCCGGCGCAAAGACAGGGCGCACGCGCACACGCCCCGCCCTCTTAGCCGCTATTGGTCGGAGAGGCCCGGATTCCGCCTGGAAAGCCTACGAGGGCAAGACCCGGGAGGGAGAACCGCACTTGATGAGATGCCGGACGCTGATTGGCCTATTCGTATACGGGGCAGTGCCAAAAATGTTCAAACTTCCCGCCCTCTGCGGTTGTTTAGCCCCCCGGCTTCTGGCCCTCAGGGTTTCTGGGCATTGATTGACGTGGGTGGAGCCTGTGAGAAGGTCAGAAGCAGAGCTCGAGTCTAAACCACAGGAACAGGTCTAGGGGAGTTGCAGGGGCGGAGGACGGGGGCGGCAACCTGGCGAGGGGATGATCTTAAAGGGCCAGAGGCGCGTTTTCTTTTTTTCCTCCGGAGAGTGGCGATAAGCAACATTAATTCAACTTGTGCCAACAACTCTAAGTTAATATTTGTACCTGAGTTAATATTTAGAAGAGCTTAAAACAGTGCCCGGCAAACATAGTAAGAGCAACGTGAGTGTTTTAAATAAATAAGCAGAAATAAGAAGTGAGACTCTTATTGAAACCCTCCTTTGCTGGTTTCCTGCGTACAATGTATGACCACGCCCACAAGGGTACTACAGAGCCTAATTTACAATTTCAGGCCCCCAAGAGGAGATGAAAGCATCAAAGCAGAGAGTGGACCTGATAACACCAACACCCCTGTTGGGACATGCCCATACCCTTGGGCAGGCACATGCATCCTGAGGACAGAGAGAAGTCATTCACTCCTTCAACAACTATTTAGTGCCTACTCTGGGCCAGGTGGTATACTCAAAATAGTGAACAAAATTAAGTCCAGGCTACATGAAGCTACCTTGAGAGAGAGAGGTGTGTGTTATTGTGTGTGTGTGGGAAAAACAAGGAAATTGTGAAACAGAAACCAACTTATACTTTAAAAAACAGATCCCTTAAGTACATCTTCCAGCTTTGTTCTGGGTACCCTGAGATGGGGAGATCTCGCTCAAAACTTTGGGAAAGATGGCAAGGTAACCTGGCTCTGCTAAACAATGATTGGAAAATCTCCTCTAGGGAGAAAGGTAGGGGAGTGAGCTAAAGGCAAAGTTAATGGTTACCCTTGACAAACTGTTGAGCACTACTGGCACTATGGAAACCTGGAGGAGGCTGGTGATAGCTCTAAGGAGTGTCTGGAAGGGACACACCTTCCAATCTGGGGTGAGAAGAGATTAGGGAGGGACTGGTTTACCAAACCCAGGAAGGGGAGGGAATGGAAAGAGAGGCCTGCTCAGAAAAGGAAAGGGGAGATATTGAGATAGGAGAAAAGCAGGGGCAAGGAGATGAAATGGGAAGGAGACTTCTCTGATGCAGGATTTGGGGGTGCAACCCCTGGCTTTAAAGCCATGGGACACTGCTGGATGGTACCAGGAGAGAGCAGCATCACATGTCATCTGGGAAATTAAGGCAAAATACCTTATGGGTAGCCATGCCATCCAGCCAAAGTCAATATTGATGAATAAGGCAGCTATAGCTATAAAGCTGTAAGAAAGAAAAGAGGCAGGGGAGAAGCTGCCAAACCTGTTTGAGCTCAGGGCTGACCCCACTTGCCTGAGGCTTTTCCCAGAGGGGACATCTTTGCAGGGCAGATTCTCTGGTGGACACTGACCAGTTGGAGCAGAAGAGGACCCTGGGAAGTAGGGTTGCTTTGATACCCCCCACCCCATCCTCAGATGGAAGGGGTCCTGTTTGCAGATTTTGAGGGTCTCCCCGTACACACACATACTCATGGAATCATTCTATATCTTTATAGGATGTTACAATTCAAAGAAGCAAACACCAAATATATGCATCCTCTCTCTGGGGAGGAAAGAGATAGGCTTTTCCCCAAGGGGGTAAAAACCCACAGAAGAGGAAGAATGAGAGGAAACCACTAACTGTTGGTTTCCAGCAGCACATCTTGTCATTCTATCCGACTCTTCCCCCAAGTCCCTCCCTCTCTTTTTAAGTTTCAAGCTCTGTTTTGCTCCTATGTCCTTGCACTCTACCAAGTTTTTCTGGTGGAAAAAAACTGTAGATCTCTTGTTAGAAGGCGATGAGGAAGAAAGAGAAGGGATAGTTGGATAGGAGATTCAAGATATGGAAGCTAGACTATGTCTAGTTTGGAGAACATATACTTGGGCTATTTTTCAGCAGATCACAGCTTGATACAACTCCAAAATCAATGGGAAGGGAGAGAGCTATTCTTCTTCTGTTCTCTTCACTTCTTTATTTGTGTACCCAAAGACTCTACTCACTCTATTCTGTCTGTTCTTTGCTTTTTACCCTTGAGAGTACCCTTTAGGATTCCTGGGGCCAAAATAACTCCACCCTTCTGCTCCATCTCCAAAGCAAACTTCAGTAAGAAAAAGGGAAGGGAGCCTACGACCATGCCACCCTGAACAAGCCCGATCCCGTCTGATTCGGAAGCTAAGCAGGGTCGGGATTGGTTAGTACTTGGATGGGAGACCACCTAGGAAGACCAGGTGCTGTTAGATGATTTTTTGTTTTTGTTTTTTGTTTTTAAAAAGAAAAAAGAAAAAGGCAAAGGGGCACAGGAAGGGGCCCTGTATTGGGGTCCAAAGTGGAAGCATTAAAGATGACCAGACTATACAGGGAGAGCGTACCTCCTTCAAGTGATGAGGTATGCTCAGCTTCCTGTTTCCCTAGCACAGGCCTGATTGTCTCCCTACCCATCCCCTGCCCTACTTTTCACTACTCTCTTCTCCCAATCCCAGCTTTCACTTCCAAGTTCTCCTGGAACACAGTGTTAGCAACCCAGAATTTTGACTGAAATCTGGAAGGAATGTAGTAAAAGAAACAACCTCTTTCCCATCCTAAAATTCTCTGTGAGTCTTCATGGGTGGGCCCAACCAGTTGGTATCAAGTTTCTAGTGTGAAGGCAGAGTGAGAGAGTCCTCTGATTAATGAAGTAGGGAAACTGAGGCAGAAATAAACTCCTGTGTTCAAGGAGACTGGCGGAGAAACAAGGAGACCTCTAGGATTCCCTCACTTTAACACCCCCTCCTTATCTTCCGGGAGACCTGAGGATCTCTCCTCCAGGTCCACTGCCTGAACGTCGGGTCCCTCCCCTCTCCTGTCCCCTCCCCAGGTTCAGGGCGGGGCCGGTCAGTGAGTCAGCCAGTTCCCTGATCCAGCCTGGCAAGGGGATCGAGCTGAAGCAACTGGGTGTGGGGACGCTGGGCTGGTGGGTAGGTTGTGTCTGGAGCGAACGGGTCTTATCGGGCTTGTGTTGCTCTGAGGAGACAGTCTTAGCTTTGAGGGAGAGAATCTCTGCTTGTGAGACCCGCCTTCCCTGGCCTGGGCCCCTCCCAGTTCCCCCAGCGACTGCCGCTTCCTGGTCCCCGTCGCAACCATGGCTGAAGAACAACCGCAGGTCGAATTGTTCGTTAAGGTAAAAACATCTTCTTTTCCTTAGTCCACCCTCTGAACTCCTGAAAGGCAGCTCTCACCTTTCTCCAGCTCTAGCCTTAACTCCCCAAATCTCTTCCCTTCCTACTCACCACCCCCAACCCCACGTGCAGTCTTTGGGATTGGGGGTGGTGCTGGTTCTGGAGAAGACAATTGACCTGTGTGCAGATAATGAGAATTCTAGACTCAACCCTTAAAAGTTTGAAAAAGTGCAAGTTTCCAGCAGCCTAAAGGACCGCAAGATAGAGAAAAGAGGGTTCCCGGGAGTGGAGAAGATGACTGGGGTGGGGGGAACAAGTTCACGGAAGGAGGGGGAGAGAAGGGACAGCTAGAGTCCAACACGATTTGGGAGGGACAGAGGGAAACATCAGGACCTGTGGCCTGTGAGATCAGAGGGTGAGGGGTATGGATGGGGAGACTTGGAGAAGTGTGTGTGTGGGTTTGTGTGTGGGGCCCGAGGTTTCGAGGGAAAGGTTTCAGAAGGTGTGGTACGGTGGCCTGGGAGTGGGAGGAGGTCAATTGGAAAGAATTGGTAGGGTGGAAGGAGAAGGGAGAGTGGGAGTGGAGTTCAAGAAGCAGAGCTGAAAAGGCGATGGGTGGAGAAGCATGTCCAGGGGTCTGAGAAAGGGAGAGAAAGGGAGGTGAGGAGATGGGAGTTTAGCTGTGGCTACCTGAAAGCCAGGTAAGAAAATCAGAAGGAAGAGGGGAGCTAGGTTTAGGGCATTTAGGGTTTGGGGGTTGTAGAAGCAGGAAAGAGTTGCCCCAATTCCCTTCTGTGTGTGGGTAGATGAGGAGAGGTAGTCATGGCATTTGAGTATCAAAACCACAGTTTCGGGTCTTCACTGTTTTTGCCCTGCTCCCTTTCCCACTAGCGCTGCATCTCTCCCCTCTCTGGACTTCATCTCTGTGCCCCTCCCTCCCTTTCGCAGCCTCCCCTCTATGTCTTTTTTGCACATTCTCTCCCACTTTCACTTTCCTGCTTCCTTTTTCTCCACTTCCCCTCTTTTGTTCATATTGTCTTTGTCTCTTCCTGCCTGTTTCTCTCTCTCCTTTATGCTGTGCTACTCTAGTAGCCATTCCTCTCCCCAAGCCCAGTGAAATGCCTGGGTCCGCCCCCTTAGGTGTGGTCCCCACCTCACTCTCACACTTGCCTCAAGAGATATTTTTACTCCTGGGTGAGGCCGGGCTGCAGAGATTCTGGCTTTGGGTCCTCTATGAGGAGTATTATCTGGAGCCTGAGGACTTGAGCCTGGGAGACCTCCTCACGGCAATGTCCGGGAAGGGAGAGGTGGCCTTTGATGCCCAGTCCTCAGTTTCACAGGTCCCTGCCCCCCACTCTTTGCCAGGAAGGAAGTTGCTGAGGCTGGAGACACTGTGAGATGAATCACCCTCAGCCTAGGGGGAGGTGTCCTTTGGGAGATGAGGTCACCAATTGCCAATTAGAGGGCAGCCCCTCTCGGCAAGGCCTTCTACATCTCTAGAGTGAGGCTCTGAGCCGCTAGACTCCCCACCTAGCTGCCCAGAAACAGCTTGGGTGGAGGTATGAAGAACCAGGGCTCTGGTTTCCAAACTCTTCCCACCACCCCTGTCCTCAGGCTCTACTCCATTCTGGAACCAGGGAATCCAGGCATCTACCCTACAACTCTGGCCTCACCAAAATTCCTCTCTAGGGGCTATTTCATGAGTTGATGTGAGAATTAAATGAGTTTTTTGTATGTAAGGTGCTTAGAATAACACATAGAAAACTAACTACACTGCTGTTAGTATTTCTTCTCTAGGGTCCATATCCTCTAACTTCTCCACAGTCCATTCCCTCTGCTTACCTCCTGCCTGTCCTCAACTCTGGGGAATCAGAAGCCGACCTTTGAAGAAAAGGTTCCCACTGATCTGCCCTAGGTTTGACCCAGCCCCACAGTGGAGAGCCCAGTTCTAGAGGGAGCTTTCAGTGGAGAGTCTGAGTGTGCGTCATGACTAGGCAGAAAACAACCAGGTATAGGAGTAGGAGATGCTGAGAATGGCCTGGAGATGGGCAGGGTGCACCAGGCCTAACTTTGGGGGTGGGGGTTGCTTTTCAGGCTGGCAGTGATGGGGCCAAGATTGGGAACTGTCCCTTCTCCCAGAGACTGTTCATGGTGCTCTGGCTCAAGGGAGTCACCTTCAACGTCACCACCGTTGACACAAAGAGGTGGGCCTACTTCTCTTCCTTTGAACACCCCCTTGTATTTACATGTACTTATGCACACATTCAGCCACCCGAGTCCTTCTATCCTGAATGTTTTTTTCCTTCTACCCAGAGCCCCTTTCTCTTCCCACATCCCTCATCTTCCCTTTCTGGTTCTGCCTGACCCCCTTTACCTGTCCTGATGCCTGGCCTCTCCTCTAGGCGAACTGAGACTGTACAGAAGTTGTGCCCAGGAGGGCAGCTCCCATTCCTGCTGTATGGCACCGAAGTACACACAGACACCAACAAGATTGAGGAATTTCTGGAGGCAGTGTTGTGCCCTCCCAGGTATTTGGGCACTTGGAAAGGGGAGGGGGAGCTGGGAGGCTCTGAGAAAGAGGTTGAAAAAATGAAAAACAGATGGTGATGGGGCTGGGACAGGGGATCTGAGACTCCTCCCAGGAGGATATCTTATTTTGTTTCTCCCATTGGCTTTTAGGTACCCCAAACTGGCAGCTCTGAACCCTGAATCCAACACAGCTGGGCTGGACGTATTTGCCAAATTTTCTGCCTACATCAAGAATTCAAACCCAGCACTCAACGATAGTGAGTCTTGTGGGTCAGAGGCCTGGATCCTAGGAGGAATGGAGACGATCCAGGGATTAGGAGGCATTGGGGGCACCTGAAAAATTCAGATATCAGGGAGATGGAGCAGATGTTAGCAAGCCTTCAACCTCCCCGCCACTGCCTTGTTTTTGCTTAACTCTCATATTTCCTTGTATTCTCATTGGCCGTGACTTTTAAGTATCTTTC
Source organism: Pteropus medius (assembly GCF_902729225.1). Lineage (NCBI taxonomy): Eukaryota > Metazoa > Chordata > Mammalia > Chiroptera > Pteropodidae > Pteropus > Pteropus medius. The sequence goes on from NW_024349566.1 coordinate 546,676, forward strand.
ATTTTTTCCTTAACCTCTCTTGTCCTGCTGGGGACATTCGTGTTAGCTATTATTATTTTGGACTAGCCTCACCATTAGTATTCACCCCTTCACCCCTACCTTGTCCCCTGGACTTCTTGGACTATGTTGATTTTCCGATCTTGGCAATTAATTCTCTTTTGCACAGATCTGGAGAAGGGGCTCCTGAAAGCTCTGAAAGTTTTAGACAATTACTTGACATCCCCGCTCCCAGAAGAAGTGGATGAAACCAGTGCTGAGGATGAGGGCATCTCTCAGAGGAAGTTTCTGGATGGCAATGAGCTCACTCTGGCTGACTGCAACCTGTTGCCAAAGCTTCACATAGTACAGGTGGGTGGTCATTGTGAGAGGAGAGGATGGCCTATGAGATGGCTTCCCATGACAACCGCTCTAAAGTGGTTTCTTTCTTAGGGTGTTTTCTATAGGTTGCTACCAATAGCTGATACCACCCTATTCCTTCTCATTTCTGGCAAAACCACTGCTTGAAAAAATTACATTCCATGATATAAGCCGTGGGTGTAAGCGGGCTGTCTGAGAGTAATACATCCCGGTATTACTCTGAAGAATGCTCTTCCTGTCTCTATCACTGCCAAACCCCCAGATCAGACAATAGGCTTTTCCTAAAATCAAAGCTTTAACTCTATAGCTTCAGTCTCCAATTCCTCTTGTAGAAGATGAAAACTGTTGGTTCCCATATTTTTGTCATAACCTTAAATCTATAGTTTTAGTTTGTGAAACATGGGCCAATGTTAGTCTACCACAGAACTATGTATTGAACTAGGCACTGAAAAAGTTGTATGATGGTTAATCCTTGCCCCAAAGGATTTGAAATCTAGCCAATTGAAAAATAGAGACCAAAGTCGCTGTGGAAATTCAAGAGAAAAATTTTATGGTTTGTGAATTATATCAATAAAATCAAGAGGAGAAAAGTAGCACCATGGAATGTGATGGTCTGAAAAGAGGCTGGTTTAAGTATCAGTAAATGAAGAGTGAAGACATTACAAAACTGTGAGGAATTAAGTGTAGATTGGTGAAGATGGTTCATATGGGAGATAAGAATCAAAGGAAGAAAGAGACTCTTGAATACCTAAAGGAGATGGCTGGATTTTATCTGGTACGCCTTGGGATAAGAGAAGGACCACAGTTTGGCTTCCCTGAGGCTAATATGTTGGTCCTTATCCTGTCTAGGTGGTATGTAAGAAGTACCGGGGATTCTCCATCCCTGAGGTATTCCGTGGAGTGCATCGGTACTTGCGCAATGCATATGCCCGGGAAGAGTTCGCCTCCACCTGTCCAGACGATGAGGAGATCGAGCTGGCCTATGAGCAAGTGGCCAAGGCCCTGAAATAAGCCCCTCCTGAGCCTCTCTTGCCCCCCTCCATTTTTTCCCCCCCGCAAAGGTGGTTTCTACTTGGCCACCCAATGGACACTCCAAAATGCCCAGTGGGGGAATGAATTCTGGAGCACTTGTGCAGGACTGGCTGGGGAACGAGGGGAAGGAATGAGGGATCTGGGTGAGAATTTTATTATGGGGTGGGGTGGGATGGGTGGGACAATGTATTTCAGTAATAAAATACAGAATGAAAAATCTAGTACATTTTCACACAAAGGGTGCTAGAAATGTGGATAACACGGAATGAAGGGTGTGTCAGTGACCTTGAGCTCAGAGCAGAAGCTAGGAATTTAGAAGAGGGGTGCCTGCGGCGTGTTGCCAGGTTTTTTTTTTTCTTTACCGCCAGTCCATCATCGTGCTGTCTTGTACTCCATGTCGCATTTGCAGCCCAGCTTTCAGGGGTGGACAGATCTGGGTGGGCCCGAGCAGCGCTCGCGGGGCGGGGCCGAGTTCAGAACTGAGCACAGTCCCTCAGGAATGGGCGCGGCAAAGCAGGACAGAATGGGCGTGGCCTTGAGGAGTCCCGCCCTGTCCCGCTTAGACAATGCCCGGGAGCCGCCAGACCGTCGCGCCCCCGCCCCACCGTAGTATTTGAGCTCATCTGCGCAGGGACCCCTCAAAGCCAGAGCTCCAATCTCCGAGGCTTGAAGACTAGGACTATCTTCATCAACTCTGTCCTCGGTGGGGGGAGGGATCCAGCCGACATTCAGAGCGGCAGGAGTGGGGGTAGCAGCTGAGGTGAGTCCGGGGTGGGAGGTGTCAACTGGACCGTGTCGGGGCCGGAGTCTGGGCGTGTTGGGCCCGTGCCTTCACAAGACAAGAGTGCAGGGGGGCCGACATTTGGGTGCGGAGCTGAGTGGGGTGGACTTTGGAGAAGATAGACCGGGAGAGCGGGGAACTGGGTCCTGGAGTGGCACCCGCTTCCTGAAACCACGCCTCTCTGTTTCCCCGCCCCTCGGATTTTGTTTTAGACTTCTTCCAGTCCTCTGGGACTCGGTCTGGTTTATACTGGGTCGGGCTAGGGCCAGACTGACCCGCCGAGGTGGAGAGGAGGTTTTAACTCCTAAGGCCTTATTTCCTCCTTCTTTGCCCCTCTCCCTTTGTCATTCGGACATCCAAGACTTCAATCTCCCAGGCCCTCTCTCCCCAGTTGTCTCCTGTCCCACAACCTCTGTAGGTTCCCTGCCACACTTAGGGTTCCTACGGCAGCGAGCCGCTGAGGGTTAAAGGGGCGGGGCCGCTGCATTTTTGGGGAGTGAGCGCATCCTAGCGGCTGCCAAGAGGGGTGCCGGGCAGGAACCTCGCGAAGCCCCTGAGCAAGGGGCAACAGGTGTTTTGCAGATTAGAAGGTCCCGATCTTGCTCCTCGGACTCCCCTCAAGAAGCAGACCCGCGAGGGTGCGGGTGCAGTGGGGTGGGCAGGAGAGGAAGGTCTGGAGCGGGTGGGGAAGAGTGGGAGGGGCGTCTAAAGATGGCAGGAGAAAGACCCCGGCGTTCTTAATCACCCCCCTACGCCTTTCTTTGCATGTCTCTTTCTCTGTCACTCCCCCACTCTGTCTCTTCTCCCAGACAGGTGAAATAAAAAGAAACTAAGAAGTCAGCGCGACTGGAGGGGTCGTCCGTGTGGATGGGATGGGGACAACGGGGGAGGGGCTGGGCCGCTGCTCCCATGCCCTGATCCGGGGGGTCCCGGAGAGCCTGGCGTCGGGAGAGGGTGCAGGGGCTGGCCTTCCGGCTCTGGACCTGGCCAAAGCTCAGAGGGAGCACGGGGTGCTGGGGGGTAAACTGAGGCAGCGATTGGGGCTGCAGCTGCTAGAACTGCCTCCTGAAGAGTCATTGCCGCTGGGACCGCTGCTCGGTGACACCGCTGTGATCCAAGGCGACACAGCCCTAATCACGCGGCCCTGGAGCCCCGCTCGCAGGCCGGAGGTGAGCGCCAAGGTGGGGTGGGGGTAGGAAGAAGGGAGGTGCTGGACCTTCCTTCTTTAGGGAAGAATTGGGGGTGGGAATGTCTCAGCCTCGGCCCTCTTCTCTTGCCCTAAGGTGGATGGAGTCCGCAAAGCCCTCCAGGACCTGGGGCTCCGAATTGTGGAGATGGAGGATGAGAACGCAACGCTGGATGGCACCGATGTTCTCTTCACTGGTGAGGCTGAGGTGCTGACACCCTTGGGGCTTGGCACAGGGAAGCAGAGTTTGAGAGACTGGGCCGTCTCTGGCTTGTTTCTAACTCATTCCCTCTTGCCCTCAAACCTCTGCGGCCCCAGGCCGGGAGTTTTTCGTAGGCCTCTCCAAGTGGACCAATCACCGAGGAGCTGAGATAGTGGCAGACACTTTCCGAGTGAGGAGTGGGACAAGCCTTGGTTGGTGGGGGGCAGCGGGGAACGGATGGGGGTTGGAAGGGCCTGGGGAGGGGGGCACTGAGGAGGGAGAGGTTGAACGCAGCCTGTGTCACCTCTCCCGCATTCTTGAGTACTTTCCCTTGTACCTCCTAGGACTTTGCAGTCTCCACAGTGCCTGTCTGGAGCCCTTCCCATCTGCGAGGCCTCTGCGGCATGGGGGGACCCCGCACTGTAGTGGCAGGTAGCAGTGAGGCTGCTCAAAAGGCTGTCAGGGTAAGGAGGGTTGGGCTGGGGTGGGGCAGGTTGGGGCACTGCCCACCACACAGCCAGGGAGGCAGGGAGCTGTGAGGCTCAGAATTAGTTCCAGCTCCTGCTCTCACCTAGAAGTTCATCTTCTGTGAAAATAGGAGCAAAAACCAATAGTATAGGGGAACAGGGAGATGGGAGACTGGGGAACAGGGTCGATTAACATTGTCTTCCAAAAATCCCAAAGGTGGCATCTAAGCAGTGATTTGAAGAATGGATAGGTCAGACAGGTGGGGGCAGGAGAAGGGGAGAAGAGTTACAGGTAGAAAGAACTGCATATGTGAGTCCAAGGTGGAAATTAGCATAGGTAATTAAAGTGATTAAAACAGAGCCTGACACATAGTAAGCCCTATATGCTTGCTGTCATTATTTTTCTACCATTGTAACTGTCTCTATCCCTTAGCATTGATAGGGTAACCAAGCTCAGTTGTGGAGCAGCTCTGAGACTTGAATACTTCCTTCTTCCTCTACTCCAGGCAATGGCGGTGTTGACGGACCATCCCTATGCTTCCCTGACCCTCCCAGATGATGCAGCTGCTGATTGTCTCTTTCTGCGTCCGGGGTTGCCTGGTGTGCCCCCTTTCCTCCTACACCGTGGAGGTGGAGACCTGCCTAACAGCCAGGAGGTGAGGAAAGGGAGGCGTTCCACCACAACCACCAACCAGAGGAAGGAGTCTCAGACCTTCCTAGTGGAAGGAAGGAAGGGTACCTTCTCTACAATTTGGGGTGGGACCACTCTGAGCTGGCTGCAATGGTCTCACACTCATCTCCCCACTCTGTGTCCTCCCTGCAGGCACTGCAGAAGCTCTCTGACGTCACCCTGGTACCTGTGTCCTGTTCAGAACTGGAGAAGGCCGGTGCTGGGCTCAGTTCCCTCTGCCTGGTGCTCAGCACACGCCACCACAGCTGAAGGCCTAGCCTTAGAGTCCTAGTGGGCTAGGGGTAGGACAGCATAGGGAGTAGAAAGGGAAGGAGGGTTAGACAGAGGATGATGAATAGTAGCGGGAAGAGGGCACTCCAAGATAGGGGGAGGGCATAGTGTGGGGAAAAAGGATAGAGATCACTGGGTGAGTCCTCTCCCTCAGAACTAATAAAATAGAACTGACCTTTTAGACTAGGCTGTGGCTGGTGTCTTACTGGGGTAGAGGGAAAGTTTGGGTATAGTGCTGGGAAGGAGGCCTCTTTTATTCGTCAAACCCTCGTTAGGCACTTACTGACTCATTGCCCAGACCTGTCACAGGTGTTTGGGCATGAGATTGACAGGATAGAATTTCTATTGTGGGGAGTATGTACAGGGCAGAGAAGAGAGAGTATGGGTGGATCACTTGTTGAATTTATCTAAATGTCAGATGATTCAGAGACTGGTAGATTACCAGCCCAGCCCTAGCTGACAGAGAGGAAAAAATGCTTTCAGGGATATTTTCATTCACTCATTTACTGAGGCTTAGTGGTAATCTGAAAATGGTCAGTCTTCTGCTATCAAGGAACTCACAATACATGAAAATTTCTTACAAATTGAAATACAGGTTGTGATGGAACAAGTCACAGGAGGCCATTACTATAAGAGAAATAAAGGGACTCCCAGGCCTCCAAAATATATGCAGTGGGGCAAAGAGGGTCAGGAATGGCTTCCCAGAAGGCTACACTTTGAACTGAGCCCTAAGGATAAATAACAGTTATCCAGACAGGTAGTGGGGAGGAGAAAAAAGGGCAATTCATGAAGAAAGAATTGCACTGGACAAAGGAATGCAGCATTTGGAGCCTGGGAGGAATTTCTCTAAGGTTGGCATGTTGTGTGCATGTGGTGTGAAAGCAATAAGCCTGAGGTGTAGATAGGCAGAGTGCTATAGCACCTTGTACCCAATGCTAAGGCCCATGAGCCCAGAGCTGAAAGTTAAGGAAAGAAATACTGCAGTACTGAAATACAGGCTGGCTTCAGGGAGGAGGGCAAGGGCAGGAGGATGAGGTGGGGCTTTGGGGAATCCAGGCAAGAAATGAGGAGAGTACAGTCATGTGACAGCGCTGTGCATGAAGAAGGGTATGGATTTGACAGTGATTAAAATAGAATGGCAGGACTTGGTTCATTGTGTGGGAGAGAAAGGAAGGAGATCTGCATGGCTCCCAGTTTCTGGCTTGGACGACTGGGTTGATCAAGAGAGAATGCAGAGGAGAATTAAGTGAGTGGCTTGGGAGATGACAATGGGTTGCGTTTTGGATATGCAGTGCTCAAAATGCCTAGGGCAGGGATGTCTGAGGGACAGTTTGGGAATCCTATATCTGAGATCTGAGTTGTAGAGAGTTCTGGGTGTCATTTGCTGAGGTGAGGGATAAGGACTGGATGTGAATGACAGCTTCCCAGAAGAGAGACAAAACTAGAAAGGTGGGGAATACTGTGGGGTAGGGAGAAAGGAAGAAGAATCCAGAAGGAAGACACCAGCATTAAATGAAAACAGTTTAAAGAAAGGAGTAATCAAAAACCAAGCCAGACGAATGCTAAAAAATGTCTACTGAGTATAGCCATTAGGACATCACTGGCAACCTCATGGGAGGAGAGTGAACAAAGTAGGAGAGATGAGTGTAGGCCTCTGGATCAAAGTAGGAGAGATGAGTGTAGGCCTCTGACTGTAGAGGGATGGAGAGAGATGGGACAAGTATCTACAAGTGGTTAATGTCTTAAGATGGGGAGACAGGGCTTGATGAGGTTTAGAGAGGATACCAGTGATGAAAGAGACATGGAGATTATAGGAGAGATATGGTAACTGAAAGAACGAGATCAGTGGCAGGGATAGCCTGGAACCCAGGTTTCCTTACTCCCAGTCTACTCGTTTCTATCCCATGGTGCCTTCCTTTTCCAGAGGAGAAGCTGAGGGTGTAGGGGGAGTGATGGGGGGGGCATTTATGGAGAGCTGGGAGTCCACAGCTTCTGAGGTTTGGAGTAAGGGCTTTCCTTCAAACTACAACCGCATAGATGGTGGAAGCATCAGCAGGGACCACTGGGGACAACCGGCCAGGCCTTCTGAGGGCCCTACAATCCAGGTCTGCGTAGAGCAGGCTCTGAAAGGTAGGAAGGAAGGCAAGAGGGTCTCAGAAGTGTGAATCCCTTGGCGATACAGGCCTCTGTCTCTCTTGGTCCACTTTCTCAGGGATTCTGGCCAGTACCCTTCCTATCCTCAAGTCCTTACCTGCTCCTGGTCCAGGTCTCCGGCAATTTTAGGCTCCTCTTCCGTTACTGGCCTCTGGGGCTCAGCTTTCACAAGTGGAGCTGAAGGATTGAAAGAAGGTGACCAACGGTCTGCTCCCAGCGAGGGCTCAGACTCAGAAATCGAGGGGTGGGAAATATGCGGGAAGGGGAAGGAAAATGGAATGGAGTTAGTCTCACCAAATCTGGGGAGTGGTTGAAGTGGGTGCGGGGACGAGCGCCTGTAAGGGATGTATAATAGTCTTTGAGAGCCACCAGTATTGTCTCGCTTGTTCTCCGCTCCAAGCCGCGCCAACCGCAATCCTGCAACTTGCAGGCTCTGACCCGCAAAACAACTTAGGTTCCACCTCCACAGATAGTTCCTCCCACGCTCAGATCCTGCTCCCCTCTAGCTTCGCTTCCTGAGCCAGAGCTCCACCCACTAGCCTGTGGCCTCGCCCCCAAGTTCTGACCTTCCAGGTTCCCAAACCACACCCTAGAGCCATATCCAGCTTTTGCTTATGGAAGTTCTGGTTCTGCCCTGTCTCTGGCCATTAAACCAGGGCCCGCCCCTCGTGCTCACCTGCGTTGCCACCAGACCACGCTCAACACTCCGAGTCCCAGCACAAACCCAGCTCCCAGCAGAGGGATCAGGAACTGGGGATACACGGACCCTGGGAGAACGATGGGAAGGGGTGGGAGATGCCGAGATCAGGGGTGCAAGGACGGACAGCTACCTCTCCCTCTCAGGAACCTCCAGCCAAGGCCCCCCCTCTCGGCCAGAGGATGTGTGTCCGAGTTAAGTCTCCCTGTGACCGAAGGCTTAGACCTACCCTGGCTAGGCTCTGGGGCCTTACAATCGGCCCCATCTCCCAGCACGTGAATCACTGTCCGGCTTTCGTCCTCCTGGCGGCCCCTGCAGATAAAGGTGCCCGAGTCCCCTGCGCTCAGGAGAAGCTCTAGCCGCCGTATACCAGGGTCCAGGGCGCGTAGGCGGCCAGCAAAAAGCTGGACAGGAGACACAGTGGGGGTCGCCCTCGAAGAGGCCCACAGGATCGGTCGGCGTCCTTTAGATAGGCCCTTGCAGGCTGGGAAGCTAGGTGCCCAGGCCCACCGGATCGGATACAAGACCCCTACGCAGGAGAGATTCACCCGGTCTCCAGGGCGGCCCTCCAAGGAAACTAGGGGAGGCCGGGGTCGGTGGTTAGGGCAAATCCACAGGGCGAGGCAACCCCCCTCCCTCCCGTCTCCTCCCTCTCCCCTCTCCTCTGCTCTCTCACCGTCCTTAATCTTTCCACACATCCCACCACCCAGTCGCCTCCTCCCTCAGTCATTCCTCGTCCATCTCGACTTTCCCAGGAATGGCTTACGCCCGGAGTCCGCCTGGGCCCTCGACAGCAGCAGTGGCAGCAGCTGCAGAAAGAGGCGCATGGTTGGGATGTGGTGGGGAGAGGAGGCGAATGAGTCAGCGGAGAAGACCGGAGGGAAATGGGGTTGGGAGGAGAGGGAGCTCTGGGGGAAACTGGTCTGGGGGCTCGGATAAGAGTGGGGCGGGGCCACCAGCTTGCCCGGATCCCTTTGGGAATCCTCGCAGGCAAGCTCACAGACTTCAGTGCTCACTTAAGATTCGTGCTCGGGATGTTTACACAAGCATTTTTGCAAACTTTAACTCCTGTAGGGGAGCAATGGTCAGAGCGTTATTAATTCTGGATCTTGAGTTCAAACCCTGACTTTGCCAGCTACTAGCTGTGTGATGTGGGCAAATGGCTTAATTTCCCTGGGCCCCGTTGGCTCATCTGTAAAAGTATCTATGTGGTACCTATCATGAGAACTAAACACACACACACACACATAAAACGCCTAGAACAACTGCTGACACATAGGAACATGAAATACTTGCCATTATCATTACTATTTCTATTCTTATTTAACATCTGCCTCACCCCTATGTGCCCACGCTGTCCATCCCAGCTGTGGTGCCTCACCCAAACAGGCAGGTTTTGATTTGGAAGGCACTTTGGAGCTGGTGCACATGCCCCACACCCAGGACTTCATTGGCTCTCCCTGAACTGGAGCAACAGAGATAAGACCAAACCCAAGTGGAGCAGGCCAAGATCCTGAGAACCTTTTGGGGGCCTGAGGCAACCCCTCCTTATCAAGCAGCCCCAGCCAGTGCCTCTGCTGTTGTGACATCACAGAAGCCCTTGGTGACATCACAAACCCTACTTCCCTTATCCTGTGGCTGAGCAGGGGTTGGGAAGACCAAGTGGGGCTGAATGGAAATTAATTTGGCTTCTTCCATCCAAAATTTCTGCTCACATGTCCTTACCAGTGCCCCCCAGGGACTGAAATTTGGCAGTTATCTTGGGCCATACCCCATTGTCCATTCTCCAGGAACCAGCAGATGTTACTACCACGCCACTGTAACATCATAGGGGCTTTTGGTGATGCTCCTTCAGGGGACTGAGCAGGCAGGGTTGTCAGCTGGGGGCGAAGAGAGGCGTCGTGGCCTGAAACCAAGAACCAAAATGGTTCACCTATGCTCCCCCTCCTTCCCATTCCCACTCCTCCACCCAGTCCTGTTTAGCCCCTCCCCACTCCTCCACTTTCCCTCAACCAGCTGTGCATAAATGGGGAAGGAGGGGCCACCAGAGAGGCAAGGAAGGGAGGGACTGTTAGGATTATAAATTCTCAAAAGGCCACTCAACTCCTGGAGCTGGATCCCTGAAAATCTACTCTGTCAGCTGCTGCAGTTGCTACCATTCTCAGGACCCTCATCATGAAAGGCCGCCTGCTGTTCGCCTTGTCTTCTCTGTTCTGCTGGGTCTCAGGTGAGCACGTGGGGCCCCATGGACCTGGTTGACTTGGTCAGGACTTTTACACCCTTCCCCATCTGCTGCCTTACACTCCCCACTACTCAGGATCCCAAGCACCCCTGGCTCCAAATAGCTCAGCCTTGCTATATACTTCCAGAACCAGGCCTCCTGTGATGGGGTGCTTGCTCCATTTCTCAAGGACCCACATCTCCATCCTTCAGAATGCTCCCCACCTCCAAGACCTACTCTTCTATCCAGCCAGGGCTCCAAGTCCCCTGTTCCCCATGACAAAGTGCCCCCTTCTTGGAAACCCTGGTATCCAATTTCCCTGCCAACCCCACTCCAATACAAAACTCTCCAGGATCCAGCTTACCTGCTTTCTCCTTCTGTCCACCAGCATCAGCAGGGTGTCCTCCCAGAAACCTAAGCATCCAGGCTGGAGCTTCTTTTGCACCGCACCTTCCCCACCCACTCCAGCAGGGACTTGCAGCTCAGTCCCTCAAGCAGTGTTTTTTTCCTAGTTCTCCCCACTCTCCTCTGAGGCACATACCCCTAGGGACACAGCTTTCTGGAGGGTGCCAGTGACCTCTTAGAACCTCCTAGGAAACCAGGGAGATTTCCCTGGCCTTCTAGGGAGAGAATTCCAGGGCTGCTCACCCTGTGAGGTGGCTTTCACTGAGGTAGTCGCCAGTCTCCTCCATCCTTGGAGTAAATCTCTCCTTCACCAAACCTTGCATGTCCAAACCTTGAATTAGTTGAGTCAGGAACTTTGGGGGTGCCATCACCTTCTATACCCACCCCTGTCCATTTTGGTAAGGTGCTCAGGTGGAATCTGATAATCTGCCTCCCAGGTAGTATTCCTTTCTGTCAGAGAGCTCCTGGGGTGAGAGGTGAGAATTCCATTCAGGTCTGGTTCCTCTTCCTACACTGTTGGTGGGCCCAGGAGGTGAAGAGTAAATTGCTAAAGCTGGCCACAAGTGGCTTTCTTGCCAGCCTCAAGTTCCAAGCCATTTCTGCTAGTGTTGCAACCTCCATGATTTTTATTATTATTATTTCTTCCCATTTCAAGACTCTGTGACCTTTTCTGAATTCCTTCATCTTCTCCTCCATCTCCTCTGTTCCTACCCCATGGAATTCTCACTTTCCACTTATTCCCAGCACCATGTTTTTGTTGGTAGCTCTGCTCCTCCTGACTCATCCTCAGATGGACTGGAGTGAATAAAGGTATTTAGGGTGTGTGTCATTCACAGAGCAACAACTCCACCCTCACCCACTTCCACTCTTTATCACTCACCTGCTCTGTCCCTGCCAAACCAAACAGGTCAGAACGCCTGCTTCATTGGCTCTTCTCCACCCTATCCCCTGGCTTGACTCATCCCCAGGTGAGTCAGACACTTCATCACCTCAGCCTGACTTGTGTCTTCCAGCTGACATTCGCTGTCACTCCTGCTACAAGGTCCCTGTTCTGGGCTGTGTGGACCGGCAGTCCTGTCTCCTGGAACGAGGACAAAAATGCCTGACAACAAATGTGTACCTCGGTAATATCCCCTTCTTTAGTGGGGAGAGGAGGCCCTAGGAGCCATAGGAGACTCTATGGCTGGGGCTGATACTCATTTGGGGCTAAAGCTGAGATGGAACAGAAAAATGACAGCAATGATAACATTTGGCCAAGGATTATTATGTGCCAGGTCCCTTTATGTCTTTACATAAATTGTTTCAATTAATGTTCATGACAACTCTGTGATGTGGGTGCTATTATTACACTGAGGAAACAGCCTCAGAAAGAGACAGTAATGGGGACAAGACCTCATAGCCAGCAAGTAATAGGACCAGGATTGGGGTGAAGGGGCAGGGTATGGAAGTGCATGCAGGAGGAAGATTAGGCTGAGAAGAAATAAAGGAAAGGAAAGCCAAGGCAGAGTTGGGAAGGAAGGAAGCCTGGATGGGTGCATGGGGTGGGGAGGTGGACACAGGAATGCCAGGTACCCATCCAAGCTGACCCCACTGCCCACTCCTATCCCTAGGTAAGATGTGGGTTTTCTCCAACCTTCGCTGTGGCACACCAGAAGAGCCCTGTCGGGAGGTTTTCAACCAAACCAGCCACAAGCTGGGGCTGACCTATAACACCACCTGCTGTAACAAGGACAACTGCAACAGCCCAGCCCCTCGGCCCACCCCAGCCATAGCCCTGGTCCTCCTTACCTCCTTAGCTGGCCTTGGTCTCTGGCTGCTGCACTGAGACTCAATCCATGGCTGCCCCTCCTCCCACCTGCCATACCTGAGCCCCTCTCCTTGTGTCTCCATATCCCCTGGCTTTCCACGATGGCCGCCCCCCAGCTCCCTTTGCTCAGAAAAACATTTCTCCAGACCCTTCACATTTCTTTAATTAGACAGTGGTCTCTCTATCCATAATTCCACCCAACAACCTCCTCTCTGCTTTTCTCCAGTCCCTTCCCATTTCCCTCTAGACCATTCCAGATCCTCCACTGGCCTCTAGAAGGGCTCCCTACTTTGTCTCCTGCACTGTACTGTGCCCTACTTGGGGAGAGATTGGGATCTGGGTCTGAAATGGGACTTCTGTCCTGTCTTCAGTGAAGGCTCCGAGAATAGATTTGATGACCTCAGTGTATGGGGCTGATTCCCCAAACCTTGGCTGTCATTCATACCCCACCCCCTTACTCACCTCTTTCCATTTTGAGTAATAAATGTCTGTATCTGATAAATGGTGCATTTATTGTCAGAATACCTATTGTCAGAGGCCCCCTCCCAGGAAGTAACACTCTCAGCCCCTGCCCTTACCCAAGAATCCTTCAGGGAGTTTCCCTGGAAGGCTGGGCTGGGGCAAATGGAGAAACGAGTTTTTCAGGCCTCTATGCTCCCTTCCAGTATCTGGGGGTGGCACACAGGTCCCAGCATTTGGAGAAACAATCCTTATCTCAAATTTAGGCCACATCCGTGATGTTCTGCCAAGAGGGAGATATAGCCTGGCTTGAAGGCTCCCCAGAAAGGGTAGGAGAGTTGCATGGGGATAGGACCCAGGACTCTGCTTTCAGGTGTCAGTACCTCACCTGGCCTGGTTACTAAGTGGGGCACCGAGCAACCCTCCTATCACCGGCTTACATTTATTTCTTTCCTCAATTCAAAAGAGTCCTATTGGGAGCCAAGCTTCAAATGGGGGAAAGGGGAACCAACCCAGACAACCAGGTTCATTCATTCCTGGTGACTCCCGCCCAGCCCAGAGCCTGCTCCTTGGTGATCCTGGTTGCTAAGGAAGGTTCCCCCTAGCAATAAGATCCAGGAGTAACTTAGAGCAGATTCTCCATCGTCCTTTAGATTCAGTCAGTTAAGAAGTGCATCATCATAACTAAGTCCACTGATGCTTGGTAACCCCAAACTAGAGAGCCCGAATGTCCCCATATTACTCCTTTGGCTCTCCCATTTACAAAAGAGAGATGGAATTTTCCAGTCAGCTCTAGGGTAGTTAATAGATTTTAATGGCTCACAGAGAAGTGTGCGTCATCTCACCTCAGATCTCCTTCGTTCTCTTTCCTCCTCCTCTTCTCACTACTCTCTCCACAGTCCTTGTAAGACCCAGGCCAACGTGGTGGCTGCTGCAGCCAAGATTCAGGCTGGGGCCACAGTTCTTGCCACCGCGCTGTTGCACAGGTCTCCAACGCAGCAGTCCCTGTGGGTTGTGTAAGTCACATCTCCAACTCTGACTCCACTTGACTGCAATGATGGGCTGCCATGCAGGCTGGGTGGTGATGAGTCAAGGGCCCTGAGGCTGAGAGAGAGAATGAGACTGGGGTGTTGGTCTCCTGCTTGGAGGACTTGCCTTCTGAGGCAGAGATGTGATTTCAAGAAACCCAAAGGGATTCTCTGACCCCTCAAAAAACCACCTCTCTAAAACCAAGTGATCAAAGTCAACACATTTACATTGCGAACCCTCTGATGTGATGCATTGAAGAACGCAGTCTTGCCAAAAGCTCATGACCTCAGTCTAATTGTGAGAAAATATCCGATCAATCCAAATTAAGACATTCTGTAAAATGACTTATCAGGACTCTTCAAAAGTGTCAAAGTCATGGAAGTTGGGAAGGCAGGCAGGCTCAGAAATGTCACAGATTCAGGGCAACTAAGAACACACGAGCTAAATGTAATGTGGGATTCTGGTTTGGGTCCTGGTTTAGAAAAAGGACGTGAGTGGAACAACTGGCTAAATTGAATAGGGTCTGTAGCTTAATTAGTAGTATTGTACCAATGTTATTTTCTGAGTTTGATAATTGTACAGTTGGCCCTTGAACAACACAGATTTAAACTGCGTGGGTCCGATTGTAAACAGATTTTTTCCAATAAATATACAGTCAAACCTCTATATCCCTTGGTTTCACATCCTTGGATTCAACCAACCGCAGACTGAAAACAGTATTTTTGGTCCACAGTTAGATGCAGAGGACCAAACGTATGTATGCATTGTTCTAATCGTTTTATATAAGGGACTTGAGCATCAGCTTATTTTGGTATCCACAAGGAGGTGGGAGGTGGCGAACTGGAATCAATCCCCTTCAGATACCAAGGGACGACTGTAGTTAAGTTTGAGGAGAGTCAAAAGTTATATGCAAACTTTTGACCAAGCTGGGTGCCTCTAACCCCTGAATTGTTTCAAGGGCAACTATACTGTATAGTTGCCCTCTTATACAGATGTACATCTTATATAAATGCTAGCATTAGGGGAATCTGGGTAAAGGATATACAGAAATTCTCTGTACTATTTTTACAACTTTTCTATCCACATAAAATTAGTTCAAAACAAAAAATTAAAATACGCACATACCTCCCTGGTCCTTAGCTGATGCCTGAAAGTTGAAGTTTGATTATTATTGTTATTATTTTTTAAGCGAGACAACCCTTGGTTGACCTCACAGATTGCAAGGACCTTGCCAGCTTACAATCCCTTATTTTTTTATTTTTTATGCCTACAGCACCTGGTCTTCCTAGGTGGTCTCCCATCCAAGTACTAACCAGGCCCGACCCTGCTTAGCGTCCAAGATCAGACAGTATCTGGCTTGTTCAGAGTAGCATAGCTGTAGACTAAAGTTTGATTTAATATTTTTGTCCCTGCTTTAAGGGACTGAGCTTTTACAACCATGAGTGAATGGGTCTTTGAGATTCTGGAGAGCAAAGAGAAGAGAGGTGGGACCACACAGACAGCAATCGGCAGGCTCCTAAGGGGCTCAATGCCAGGAGCCAGAAGGAGCTACACTGCCAGCAGCACCATCTGCCCAGACCCAGACTCGATCTGGAAGGTTTTGGAAGCAGGAAAGGGCTGGGGGAAGAAGAGGAAACTGAGGACTCACGACTTCCAGATAGCTTGCTCTGTCCCAGGCCTGGTTGGGAATTGTGCTCCAGGAAGCCACAGAATTTGCTCTCACCATAGATGGTCACTGTCTCTTTGCAGGAGCTGCTAGGGCCTCTGCCACTGCTGTCCTAGTACAGCATGTGGATTCCTGGCAGGAGAGAAGAGCTGGACCTAGGCTCTCTCCCAGGCCCCTCTCCCTAGCCCTGTTCTGCCAGCCTTATATCTCCCTTGCCTTGGACTTTATAGGGCGATAAAAAGGGAGGAAAGAATCTCCCTCAGCAAGCACCAGGAATCCCGATGGGGACAGGGAGGGAGCCTCATGGGAGAAAGCTCTTGGCATCCTTTGGAGTCCCCAGACTCCTCCATCTTTAGCAGTGGTTCTAAAACTGTGGCCCCAGAACTCCTGAAGGTCTCCTTTCAGTGAGTCCTCAACAGTTTTCCTTTCCCAACCACATATTGCTGTGGGGTCAGATTTTCTTCATATACTTCAACCAAAACAAATAGTCCAACAGGTTGACTACAGAAGTATATATGAAAACCCAGCCATCTTCTGTTGTGCTGGCTGGAAAATTACTGCTTGGCTATCGCCCATGGGAACATAGGCTATCACCCATGGGAATATAACATTCTAACTTTAAGCTTTCTGCTTCTGTACCCCCGCTTGCACACCCGACCTGTGGGTTGACAGGTAGTGAATAGGAGAAAAATAGACCTTTGTGTTTAAGACGGAATGAGGAATGGGATTTAGGGCTTAAAAATCCTGTACCTCTACATTTCAGGGCTGCTTAATTTGGGGTCTGCGTACCCCTGGCAGACCTAGCTGGCTGAATAAAGAGTGTGCTTCCTAAAACTCACTAGTTTCTGGTGGTCCGTGTGTCTTTTGGAGGCTGGTGGCCACAACACTGTTAAGCCTGCCATAGATTTCCCGAGTGTAAAGCAATGCCACTTGTTGTTGGGAAAGTTATTTTTCACAAAACTATGTTTTGTTTACATGTAGTAGGTTTATTATTTTAATTTTTAAATGAATGTATTTATAATGTTCTGTTTTGATTTCTAGTATAGTAAATGTCAATACAATTCACACAAAGAAAAGTTCTTTGGGTTTTCAGTTATTTTTAAGAGTATAAAGAGGTCTTGATATTAAAAAAAGTCTTAGAAAACTGCTGCCGGATGGAGAGCTGTCTCCTCCATCGCACCTTATCCCCACCCAGTCTTACTCCGCCTTGGACATTCCTGCCCTTATTCTCCAGATGTAGTTCTCCTCCCTAATCTTTTAAACTCTTGTCTACCAGACTCTACCACCGCCTCCAAATCTCATCCCTGCATTCCTTCCTAGTCTTTATGCTCCCCCACACCACTGACCTCCCTGCCCCAGTGGAAATACATCGTCCCTCTGACCCCAAGTGTTCTTAATTCTTTCCTCCAGGTAGTAAAACTGAGAGGGATAATTATGGGGTACAAATGTTGAGGCTGGGGCGGGGGTAGGTTCATAATCAAAAGGATCAGTACTGGCAGCTGGGTGGGGCCCTCTCAGTGGGTCCCTCCCTTAAGCCGCTGGGTTTTGCGTGGGTGGGCAGATATGTTGATTCCACACTCAAACAGATTCAGGCTAGGGCTGTTTAGGAGGGTGACCGTGAGAGACTTAAATGCACAGAGTGGGAAATGACAGAGAAAGCAAAGACAAGAGACTAGTTGTTAAAAGAGTAGAGACCAGCTTGAGACAAGGGTGGGGAAAGGAAAGGAGTAGGAGGGGAGGTGACAGACTCTGGAGCACAGATCGCAGCTGAGAGAACAGAGAAGCCCCTCAAGGCAAGAGCAGACTTTAGTAGGCAGCAGAGAGACATGGTGTGCCCAGAGCAGGGCCAGGGCTTCTGCAGCGTCAGGTGGCTCTGGTCCCATTCAGCCTCCCCACCCCAGGTTCACTCCCTAGTACTGGTCCCTCTCTGTCTCAGAAGCTCCAACGCACCAACTCTCAGGATCTCAGGGTGCAGGTCACATTCTCCCAGACTCCTGAGACCTGACCCCAGCCATGGGCACCTCCAGCACCTTCTCTTGAATCCTGTTCCTCTGTGGGGCACTGGGTAAAGGTGGGCTGGAGATCCCCTGGAGCATGGAGCTGTGGATGGGTGGAGGGATGCAGTGGGGGCAGGGTTTCGTGGAGGAGCCTGAGGGCTGCGGGTGACAGTGGGGTGAGAGAGGGTTGAGACATGCCAAGGGGAGAGTTTTAAGAGCTTTAGAAAGGGGAGCTACCCGGAATGGCCTCGGGCTAGCCTGATAAAGTAGAACCGGACAAAGTTTCATGCAAAGGCATCAGAGAATAACTGCCCTTTCTTTGTGGCCTGTCTCCCCTGTCCTTTATCTCACTTCTTGCTTCTTTGCTGGACAGCTCTGTCATTGTCAATTTCGATTTTTCTCATCTGTCTCTGGTATGATCTGCTTAACTTCTTCACTGCTGCCTCCCAACCCTAGTTTTTTGTGTCCTTCTCCAAGTTCATCTCTGATTCTCCTGGCTTCTGTTCAAATCTGTTACTCTCACAATCCCTGTATTCCTCTTGCTCGGTGTCTTTCTTTTTTACTGCATTATCTCCCTGCCCTTCTCTGTGTCTCTTTTTCTACTTCTGTCTGCCCTTCTCCCTTCATTTCACTGCTTCTCTCTCCCTGCTTTGTGTGTCATCTCTCTCTCTGCATCCCTATCCTGTCCCAGATCTTGGCTCCATCTCTCACCTGGCTTGTTTTCTTTTCCTCCCCATTGCCCTGATCTCCATCAACCCCACAGGTCTCATCACTTCCCCTGAGAGCCGCTGACTTATTATGCCACATATGCATCTTTGCTAAACCCTGCTACCCTGTTCCCACTGAGTGTCAGGATGATGAAGCTTGTGGCATCAGTACTGGCATCTAAGGTACGACTCTGGTCCAATGACCCTACTCCATCTCCATCCATCCTGCTGTTCCACCTGCCCCCTGACCCTTACCTCCTTCCTGGCCCTCCCTGAGCATTCCCCCTTTGTCCCACAGAGCAGAGTGAGATCACTGTGTGCAAAGGCTGTTTCCCAGGAGCCCAGTGCCCTCTGCCAGGCCATGCCACCTACTGGTCATGTTCCTCTGCTTCTGCAGCAGCACTGCTGTGATCAGGGCCTGTGCAATATGGCCACCATGCTGCAGTCCCCAGTCCCCTCCTCACCACCCTACTCCTCCTCATGGCCAGCTTCACTTCCTCCACTAGCCTCATAGGGATTGGCAGCCCTCAACCCAGGACTCTCCCACCATCACTATGGCCCTGGAAACACCTGCACAGACACTTTTGAGATATGACCATGAACGTGATTTTATACAGAGACCTCAGACCTTTGCAGACCCATCCCAAGCACCTGATTCCCATCGGCACTGCTCCAGCCCCTACAGGCACCTGTCCAGAACCCAGCCTCATAAAACACACTCATTCTGTGTCATTTGTCTTTTCTACATGCCCGTTGCTGATGCCCTCACTCAGGCCTAGGTCTCTGGCAAGACAGGTGTTTTGTTGGAGCTGTGGGTCCCAGGCAAGGGTTTGGGAGGGGCCCCATGTACAGTGAGTCTTTCTAGGGAAGATTAATTTGGTAGGTCAGGAACTCAGAAAGGAGGGCTTGGGGGATTATGAAGAGTAAATTTAATTAAAATGCTATCGGGGAGTCTGGTAACACTGCAGTGTATGTGCATGCATGCCCTCTAAAAGTAAACTGTAGCTGCTTGGTGGGTCGTGCTGGGTGCTGGAACCTGAACCATAACTTTCACCTCATTCTCCGTCATTCGCGTCCTCCTTCTTGCTAACAGCTTAGCTTAAGCCACTGCAGCATGAAGGCTTTAGGTGAGACTTCCAAGAAAACTTTCTCCGGTGAGGTTCAAGCTTGAGCAGATGCACAAAAGGGCACTTGGAGGAATTGCCTGTGAGGGTGTGGCTTGGAGTCCAGCTCAATTCTTCCTGAATCTAGCGAATTGACCAGTTGGGAGCATCAATGCCCTCTCCTGTTTCACCAGCCCAGACTTGTCCATGGTTTACGGACAGCCCAGCATGCGGGACCCGATTATATACCTCACGAGAGAATCTGCCTACCCACTGCTATGGACATTCCTTCTGCCTAGGGAGATAGCTTGACTCTGGGCTCCCAGGATGTCAGGGTGATGATAAGCGGCTCACTGCTCCGGATGTCACAATGGAGCGCCTGGGATAAGGAGGGTGACTTGGGGTGGGGACCGAGCACAGGCACCCCCAAACTGACTCAGTTCCCTCCCTTTCCATCTGAGGAAGTCTGGGGTTTTGATTAAAAGTGTGTATTCTCGCTTGACCTCTTTTCTTTGTAAGGATAGGGGAGCTGGCTTAATTTAGGGGCAACTTGCATTTTCTTTCCATTTTCTCTGTCCCTCAATCCTCCTACTATTTTCCTCTCTCTGAAAATCTCATCCCTTACTCTGACTTGAGTCTCTTCCCTTCTTTCTTCTTCAGTTATCCCCTGTTTGTTTCTGGTTCCTCTATGCCTGATTCTCCACCACTGCTCAAGTCCTTGGATTCCTCTGTCTCCTCTCTGCCCATCCCCACCCCTCTTCACTCCCTGCCAGCTATGCCAGGCTCCCCCCATAATCCTGTGGTATCATGGGCTCAGGGCCGCCCTCCACTGGCTGCTACAAGACTGGAGACCACACCTTTTTGTCAGTAACATCAGGAAATAATGCTTTTCCTTTCCTTTAGCATCCCCCTCCCTTCCCGACACACACACCAGCTTGGCTGCAGGAGACCAGTTGGACTTATGAAGTAGCCCTGTCAACCCCTCCCCCCTTGCCAAGGTTTTCAGGGAATTCTTCAAGTGCCAGATGGCCAGGGAGACAGCAGGTCACCTCCCAGCAGATGTCACCGAGATCATCTGGTCTTGGGAGCAGGTGGGCTGTGAGATTTGTGAAACAGATAGATTAAGGATACTTCCATTCTCCACCACCTCAGGAACCAGGGCCCTATGTCCACCCCAACCCCAGTCCCCTCTGGGATTTAAGCCTTTGTCCCCTAGTTGTTCCTCACCTGAGACGGGCCAAATGGATGTTCTCATAGACCTGGATTTCAGGTTCAAACTGAGGAATTGAGGCACCTAGGGAGAAGGAACCATATGGGGTATGGCAGAGAAGTCACCAAATAACTCAGCTGTATTCCCTACCCCTGCTTCCATGGAGAAGACGAGGTACAGAGGCAAGATGTGAGCCCAATCGTCTGCCTTGCACCCACATGCTGTCTTCCTCCCTCTGATAGGAAGAGACTCACCTTTGCACTGAGCCCCCTGGATCCTCCGCCTCCAGAGCATGATACTGAGGACCAGGATGGTGAACCCCTGGCCTGCTGTGAGCAACAGCATCAGGATCCAGGACACATCCCAGCCTGTGGAAGGGGCACAGAGGGCAGGGGAGGCATCCAGGGAGGCTGCAGTGAGGGCAAGACAAGAGGATAAGGAGGGAGGCAGTGAAGGGTTCTGTCCCTGTGCCTCAAAGAGAGGCTTCTCCCATGGTCCTGTGGGCTCTCCCAAAAGAAGATTTCATAAGTTTCCTTGCCCCCAAGATCCTCCCCTTTGCATCCTTCCAGGCCTCTCACCCTGACCCCATGAGCCAAGAGGGATAGACAATGGCCATACCTCCTCACACCCAACACACACACGGACAGCTAATTCCAGAGCAGACTACTCGCCATAACTGTCATTTCTACTCATACCCTTCTCAGTAATCCATTCTTTCAAGAAAAAATAAAGGCCTTCCATGTATTCATTCTTCCATTCACTCATTCCATAAGCGTTTGCTAAGTGCCTACCACATGCCAGGCACCACAGTAGGTCCTATGGATGCAGAGGGAAATAAGCCCCAGTGTCACCCTTTATTGGCCTTTGCATACCAAAATAATGGCCATTTGCTCCTCTTCCTGCCTCGTAAATGGGTTATTCCACATCCAATAGCATTCTTTCTCTGTATAACAGACTTTTTCTTATAAAATAATTTTATTTTTTCTCCTTCTGCCTTCAGTATCAATGGGCCATTATAACATCAGTGCATATATACTCTCTTCAAAAGACGATTTCCCCAGCAATAATTCTTATTGTCTTCCTCTCTGCTATGAAATATTCCATACAAATCATAGATCAGCCTATTTCTAAACAATGGCATATTCCATCAGAATTATTATTCTCTTACTTGGCTATGGTCTATCAGAAAGCTGGCTTAACCAACTTCTTTCTCTGGTATGGAATGATGAGAGAAAAAGCCCTTCTCCTGCAGGCGATGGTCAGAAATCACCCCTTCTGACCTGGTCATTAACAGATTTGCCTCCTCTCTCACCATCTCCCCTAGCCAGCAGGTGTGGGATGTGCCAGAAGGAACATCCTTTCCCATATCTTCTCTCAGTTTACCTGCCAGGTTAAAGCTGACCCCTTTGTTCTGAGGCAAGAGGCAGCGGATGATCCTTGGTCTCCAGCCCCTGGGCTCAGGAAGCCCCTCCCCAGGACACACCAAGAGCAGGGCAGCCCCTTCACTCCAGAAGGACTGCACACGGCCCCTCACAGGACCCTTCCCCTCCAGCCAGGTCACAGAGTCCAGGCGTCTGGCGGGGACCACAGAGCACAGGAGGACAGAACAGGGGGATCCATCTGCAGCCCTTGCAGATAACTGGGATCCTGTGAGGAGAGAGGGACCCCTCAGTTCTTTGCCTGGGCTTCCACATCTCCCAGTCGCCCCTGGTCTGCATGCCCCCACTCACCTTTGAGCACAGAGACATCGTACACCCTCCAGTTCTGGTACTTGTGGCGCTGACCCAGCACAGCGCACCAGTACCGCCCAGCGTCTCCCTCCTTAGACTCTTCCAGCCACAAAGAGTTGTTCCCCAGCAGTTTGAACCTGGATTCTCTTCCAGACTTCCAAGGGTCTGGGGCTGGCCTGGCCACTTGGACTTGGGCCACCAGGGCAGTAGAGGAGCCTGCTGCAGGGCTGCGGAACCAGGACAGGAGTTCATCCCCATGCAGGGTGTGTGGTGAGGGACATGGCAGCTCCACTGCTTCTCCCAAGGCTGAATAGATGTCCTGGACGTTGTCTGTGGGGAGGGGCTTGTATGAGGCCAGAGACCTTCATCAGATCAACAACCCCCCACTGGACTTCCAACCCCTGGTTTCCTCCCTTTCTGAGGTTGCCCAGCACTGGTCTTACTGTGAGCACATTTCTCAAGTGACAGCTATGAAAACTGTGAGGTGGAGAGAGAAGATTAGGGGCTTTCCTCCTCTCTTTCCCCAGTGAGTGAGGGAGTCTGAGGGCAAGAGGGGGAAAGGCTGGAATAGTTGGCAAATGACCCTATCTCTACCTCTCATTTCTCCTTTTCTAGGAGCATTTACTCATCCGTTCTTATTTTCTGAAAGAAACTATATATGATCTGGACCTTCATTGTCTCTGGGTCTTCCCCAGTATTAGAGGCAGGGGGAGGTCATTTGGGGTAACTCTATCTTCTTGAATCAGATGTCTTCCCAGGCCCCGAAGGAGAAAACAGCGACGGTCCCTCGCAACCTTGCAGAATCCCCCACCTCCTGCTCCTTACCTGCAGCAGCCTGGGGGCATCCACAGAGGAACAGAAGGAGGAGGAATAAGACTGCCATGAGGAGAGCCTGCCGAGTTCTCTTGCCTAGGACCTGGTGTCCCCAGAGAGGAAACAGAGCCTAGATAGAGGCCTACACTCCCCGGTCTGGAGTGACATGGGCCTCTGGAGCGGGTGGGAATGCTGGGGAGATTAAGCCTAGCTGCATGTCTACAGGAAAGAGTGACCACTGCTTTTCTGTCCTGAGGGGAAAAAGATGCAGTCCAGGCCACCCCAAAGACAACCTTCTCACACTTCTGACTCCACGTAGGTGGAGGGACTCAGATCAGAGACTCTCCATGCTAAGAAACCTGAACAGAAGGAGTCAAAGCTGTCCTCCTCCCATCAGTATGAAAGTCCATTCTGTGTTCTCTCCTCCACCCCTAAGAGACACAAGTCATGAGTGAAGAAACTGGGTCTTCATGTTGGTCTCCACGGAACCCAGCACAAGACTGTATACCCAGTCAATACTTCAGAAATGGTTTAGAATGACTTTCCCTGTGGCTGCCTGGCATGCCACAGACCTCTCTGAGCCTCTGATAAGTATATTAAGTATATCAAGAATAAGGATAGCGGGGGCAGGGCCTGCAAAATTCACTGATCCATCCCTTTGCCATCAAGCAGGGCTCTAAGGGCAGATCTCCATATGACTCTATTAGTTTTTAATGTGTTATTTATTTTTAAAGGCTACTTATTTTAAAAATTATTTTAAATATCTAATATACAACTGTATAATGGGTAAATAAACTGTGGTATATTCACACAATGGAACATTCCACAGCAATGAGAATGCACAAACCACAGTGATGTGCAACAAGGTTGAATCTTACAAACATATTGAGAGTAGAAGAAGCCAGAAACAAAGAGCATGTATTGTATAATTCCATTTATATAAAGTACAGAAATAGGTAAAACTTATCTAAGAGGTTAGAAATTAAGGTAGTGGTTACTCTTAGTGGGGTGGGTAGTGACTGGTAGTGATCTGGAGAGGGTCTTCTAGATGTGGTAATGATGTGTTCTTGATTTGGGTGCTGAGACGTGGGTATATTCAATTGGTGCACATTTCTGTATATGTGTTTATTGCAATACAAAGCTAATGAGTTTATATACTAGATAGATGTAAGGTACAAAAAAATAAAACTAGTACATCTATTAAGAAACAGAATATTATTAGTCTACAGCCATGTTACCCTGAACAGTCCCTATCCCATCTGATCTTGAAAGCTAAGCAGGGTCAGGCCTGGTTAGTACTTGGATGGGAGACCACTTAGGAAGACTGGGTGCTGTAGGCGAGAGAAAAAAGAAAATAAACGGAATATTACCATTTCAGCTAAAGATCCTCTATGCTGTGTAACACTTTTTTAAAATTTGCTTTTTATCTTTCACTTACTTGTTCATTAAATTTTACGTGTTTTTGAATTTTATACAGTGGTGTCACATTGTATGTAATCTTTTGTGGCTTTCTTTTTTTTCCCGCAACAATATGGTTTTGAGATTTGTCCACGCTAAAGAGCAATGATTCGTCCATTTTTTAAACCAGTATTTCACACATCTTAACAATACACAGTCTTTCTATCCATGATCATGGCGTAGCTGCCCTTTTATTCAAGCCTTTTTTACCTATCTTTCAAAAACTTTATATAATTTTCTTCATAAAATCTTGCATTTCTTTGACTAGATGTATTTATCTTTTTTGTTGCTTTTGTCAAGTGCTCTTAATCTAACCCCTCGTTCCCAGTGTCGCTCCAGTGACTGCCAATATTAAGGGATAGAAAAAAGTGACTGAACTATGCTTGATAATTTTCTAACTCTCCGCGTTCTAAACGCCTTCAATTAATTTCTGACCATTGCTGCATCCGTAGGTCCAACCGCACGAAATTTTTCTCAAGAAGCGCTGAAAATATCTCGACAAGGCACGAGGCGGAGCCAGTACGTGCTGACGCCAAGAGCTCGCCGCAACTAGAGGCCGGAGAGGGCGGGGCCAGCAGGGGGTCCTGCTGCTGGAAGAGCCGCGGCCCGAGGTGGGGCCATGGCGAAGCTGTTGAGCTGCGTCCTCGGTCCCCGGCTTTACAAAATCTACCGAGAAAGAGATTCTGAAAGGGCCCCATCCGGTGTCCCGGAGACTCCAACTTCAGTCACTAACCCCTCTTCCAGCTCCTGGGTGAGTCGAGTTCTCCCCTATTCAGAAATATGGTACGGCCCAAACCCCTTCGCGGCCTTTGCTCCTTAGAAGCTCCCATTATTGGAAATCGGGGGAGCTTCCTTGTCAATCCAGCTGTGCGCAAGATCTACGCTCTTTGTGCTTCCTGGGTTAGAGTACGCCTGTGGACTGGCCACCTCCTTTAGCTGTTTGCTACTGCTTTCTCATTCCTACTGCCACTCCTTGCTTTTTCAAATCTGGCGGTCCCCCACCCTATCTGTAGTGGTTCATCCCGGCCCCTAGTGACTCTTAAGTCCTGGAAGAGACCCTGTGTGGATTCGGGAGCTGCATAGATTTGCCATCGAACTCGATTTCTTCTCACTCAGTGTCCCTTGGTGCCTGCCTCTCCGGCTCCGTTTAATCTTCCCTCTAATACATTTTGACTTTCAACATGACTTCAACATATCACCTGTCCGCTGCTCTTCACCTCACCCCCCAACCTACCCTGGAGACCCCAGGGTCATTGCACTCATGAAGGCTGGGGGTTGTGGTAGGCTGTGTCCTTAAATTCTCTTTGATTTTATCGGTAGTCTCGAGTTGTGTTTCCGGTCTCCTACAAACTGCCCATCCCCAGCCACATCCTTTTCCTTAATGAACCTCTCTTAATCTCTGATGTTCTCCTTTCCCTCTTGAAGTTGTCATGATGTCTTTCCTTTCTTCCCTAACCTCTCACTCCCCATTTGAAACTGGGTCGTGAAAAAGGAGCAAAAGTCGTCCAATGCTGCTTTCACTTTTGCTTCCAAGTCCAGCCCCCTGTGTTTGTCCTTAAGGTGGCAAATCAGGTTAAGAGTTGGGGTGGGAAAGAGGGACTTCTTTGGGAGCCAGGCATGTCCCAGGAGACACAGCTTTGGAGGCTAGAATCAGAGGGCACACATCAGGGCTTCCAAAAGGGAAGGGGAAGAACTTGTCAATGGGCAGGGTCCTTAACCCAGGCATCTGTTTTGGCAGGATACGTACTATCAGCCCCGGGCCCTGGAGAAACATGCCGATAGCATCCTGGCACTGGTATGTCTGCCCTGGCATCTGAGACTACTGCATCTTTTCAGTCCCAGCTGCCTCCTGAACTTTCTCCTCCCCAGCCTGGGAAAAGGCAGCTCCCCTGGGGGTGGGGGATGCTGTTGGCTTTGCAGCAGACCTCTCCAATACACACACAGAGACATGCTATCAAGCACATGCATACTTGGCACTCCCCTTTGGCATGTTCCCTACTTTCTCTGGGGCAACCTGAGCCATGAGGAAAATGTGTTTACTCTTGGGACCATCTGCAGGTGCTGAGTTCTGCAGTCCCTGGTGATTTGCCCTCCCTGGCAACTAACCTCTTTGATTGTAGAGATAGTTGTTCTTCCTGGCAGGATTCCTATGGTGACGTTTATGCATCTCTTGGGGACCAGGCCAGGGGCTGTCCTGTGCAGGGTCAATTGAAAAGGCTTGGCTTACTTGAGTAGAGAGACTGGCCTTTAAATGCGATGAATTATGTCCAGAGATGATAAGAGGAAGAAAATAGAACCTGTACCTAGTTTTACCAGCCTATATTATGCTATGACACATTGCCTTTCAACAAATATTGAGCACCTACTGTGTGCATGATGTCATACACAGAGTAGGTACTTCATATAACTCTCAGGTTATCCACTTTGTTCAGAGCCTAGGCCTGGAAATGGCAGGGGTGTGTGTGTGTACTGATTGCTTGTCCCTGTCTCTCTGCTGCAGGCTTCAGTGTTCTGGTCAATCTCTTATTATTCCTCTCCCTTCGCCTTCTTCTACTTATACAGGAAAGGTCAGTGTGGTTTAAAAGGTGGTGGGACAGGAAATGCAGGTTGTTGGCAGATGAGCCAACCCCCTAAAGAGGAAAGGGGACCTGCAAGGGTGGCTTGGTTTCCCTCTTCCATCAGGCATCTTATTCCTCAGAGGGCATGGCTGTCCCGTTGGGAGGGTGTGGGGTGGAGGTTGGAGCGGGACTGGGAAGAGGAGCTGAGGTGCTGTGAAGAAAGCTCCTCACGTCTTCTCTCCCTTCCCAGGTTACTTGAGTCTGTCCAAAGTGGTGCCATTTTCTCACTATGCTGGGACATTGCTACTACTGCTGGCAGGTGTGGCCTGCCTCCGAGGTAGGTGGAAAGGGAGCCTGGTTTGGGTCTGTTCATTTAATATTCATTAGGTAAATATTTATTAAGTAGCTTCAGCAATTTTGTCTTGGGCCCTACGGGGGAAGAACTGAAAATGGTCAAGGCATGATCTTTTTCTTAAAGGTCTTAAGTCATAAATATGAAAAAATAATTAGCAGAAAAGTTTGCTATTATTTAGAAAAATTGCATATATTCTACAACAATTCCACATATGTCCATATATATTGTTTGTAATAATGCTAAACTGGAAACAACTCAACAGCCACAAATAGTAGGATGGGTAAATACATTAAGGGATATAGTCCTATAACAGAACATTTTAACACGGTGTAAATGAACAAACTTGAGTTACACTCGGCAATGCAGATGAATCTCACTAATGCAATGTTGAATGAAAGAAGCTGACTGCAAAGTAATTTATACAGTGTGTTTCCATTTACATAAAGTTTAAAAGGGAGGCGTATATAAGTGGCAAACACTAAAAACCATGGGCATGGTTATCTTGAAAGTCAGGAGAGTGATTACCTGGGAGGGGGAGGGGAGAGGATGGGGAGGACTTCTGGCGGGAGATGGCTTTGTTCTCTTTCTTGACCTGGATAATGGTCACGTGAATGTTGCTTTGCATTTTTTAAACTGAATGTATGTTTTATGTATTTACGTTATATCTCACAATGAAATTAAAAAATGAAGAGACAGATCAAATCATTATCCCCTGGTGGGTACACATGATAGAAACTGGGTGAGAGGGATGCTTGGAGAAAGGAGTGGCAGTCAGGAGCTGGATGGCTGCAGTTGGGTTTGGTCAGAGTAGGCACCTTCTGCTTGCGTGTTCTGCCTCCTGATATCCACAGGGCTGGGCTCCCTCCTCAGAGAGGTCTCCTCTGACCACCCCATCTGAAAATAGCTCCCACCCCTTAGTTTTCTCTTAATTTTTAATTTTATTTATTTTTAAATTGGGGGAAAAATTAAATACAGAAAAGTTCAGAGAGCAAAACATTTTATTTTTTCATATTATAAAATTTTATTGATTTTTTTACTTGAAGAATAACAATCAAATTTCTTTTTATAATCTTTTTTTAAACACCAATTTATTTTTTTCATACTATATATACATAATATTTTTTTAACATTTTATTTTTTTATTTTTCCTCTCCCTCCTCCCCTTCCCCCTTCCCTCCGGCAATCACTAGTCCATTGTCCATGTTCATGAGTCTGTTTGTTTGTCCTATTCATTTGTTGCTTTTAGATTTGTATCCCACATATGTAATACGTGATTTTCAACTTTTTCTGTCTGGCTTATTTCACTTAGTATGATTATTTCAAGGTCCATCCATGTTGTTGCAAATGGCAGTATTTCATCTCTTCTTATGGTTGAGTAATATTCCATTGTATATGTACCACAGCTTCTTTAGCCAATAATCTATTGTAGGACATTTTGGTTGCTTCCATGTCCTGGCCACTGTGAATAATGCTGCTATGAACATCAGTGTGCAAATATCTTTTCGGATATGAGTTTTCAAGTCTTTGGGCTGAATACCCAGTAGAGGGATTGCTGAATCATATGGAAGACCAATTCTTAGTTTTTTTGAGGAACCTCCATACTGTTTTCCATAGTGGCTGTACCAATTTTCAGTCCCACCAGCAGTGTATGACAGTTTCTATTTCTCCACATCCTCTCCAACATTTGTTATTACTTGTCCTGTTGATTATAGTCATTCTAACAGGTGTGAGATGGTATCTCATTGTGGTTTTGATTTGCATTTCCCTAATAGCTAGCGATGTTGAGCATCTTTTCATATGGATGTTGGCCATTTGTATGTCCCTTGGGAGAAGTGTCTGTTCAGGTCCTCTGCCCATTTTTGATTGGATCATTTGTTTTTTGTTGTTATTGAATTGTATGAGTTCTTTGTATATTTTGGATATTAGGCCCTTATCAGAGGTATTACTTGCAAATATATTTTCCCATTCGGATGGTTCTCTGTTTACCTTGTTGATGGTTTCTTTTGCTGAGCAGAAGCTTTTTAGTTTGATGTAGTCCCATTCATTTATTTTAGCTTTTACTTCCCTTGCCTTTGAGGTCAAATTCATAAAATCCTCTTTAAGTCCAAGGTCCTTGAGTTTCATTCCTATGTTTTCTTGTATGCATTTTATTATTTCAGGTCTTACATTCAGGTCCTTAATCCATTTTGAGTTCATTTTGGTGTGCGATGATAGACAACAGTCTAGTTTCATTCTTTCGAAGGTGGCTTTCCAGTTTTCCCAGCACTACTCAATTGAAGAGGCTTTCCTTTCTCCACGTATATGTTTGGCGTTTTTGTCAAAAATTATTTGCCCGTATAAATATGGGTTTATTTCTGGATTCTCAATTCTGTTCCACTGGTCTGTGTGTCTATTTTTCTGCCAGTACCATGCCGTTTTGATTATCGTCACTTTGTAGTATAATTTGAAGTCGGGCAGAGTGATGCCTCTAGCCTCATTCTTTTTTCTCAGGACGGCTTTGGCAATTTGGAGTCTTTTGTTCTTCCATACGAATCTGATAATTTTTTGTTCTATTTCTTTAAAAAATGCCAATGGGATTTTGATGGAGATTGCATTAAATTTGTATAATGTTTTAGGTAACAAGGTCATTTTAACTATGTCGATTCTTCCAATTCAAGAACATGGAATATCTTTCCATTTCTTTATATCTTCGATTTCTTTTAATAGGGTCTTATAGTTTTCATTATATAGGTCCTTTACTTGTTTTGTTAGATTTTTTCCTAGATATTTTATTCTTTTTGTTGCAATTGCAAAAGGAATTATTTTTTTCCACTTTTTCTAACACTTCATTATTAGAGTATAGGAGCGCTATAGATTTTTGAACATTGATTTCGTATCCAGAAACTTTACTGTATTTGCTTATTGTTTCTAGTAGTGTTCTTGTGGAGTCTTTAGGGTTTTCTATATAGAGAATCATGTGGTCCACAAATTGTGACAATTCGACTTCTTCGTTTCCTATTTTGATGCCTTTTGTATCTTTCTCTTGCCTGACTGCACTCGCTAGGACCTCCAGTGTTATACTGAATAACAATGATGATAGTGGACAGTCTTGCCTTGTTCCTGATCTTAGAGGGAAGGTTTTTAGTTTTTCACCATTAAGTATAATGTTGGCTGAGGGCTTGTCATATATAGCCTTTATTATTGCTAAGATACTTCCGATTTTGTTAAGTGTTTTGATCATAAGTGGGTACTGTATCTTATCAATGGCTTTTTCTGAATCTATTGATATGATCATATGATTCTTATTTTTTAATTTGTTTATGTGGTGTATCACATTAGTTGATTTGCATATGTTGAACCATCCTTGTGCCCCTGGGATGGAGCCCCCTTGATCATGGTGTATAATCTTTTTAATATGTTACTGTATTCGATTCGCTAGTATCTTATTTAGGATTTTTGTATCTGTGTTTATGAGAGATATCGTCTGTAGTTTTCTTTTTTTGTGTTATCTTTATCAGGTTATGGTATCAAGATAATGTTGGCCTCATAAAATGAGTTGGGAAGTATTGCCTCCACTTCGATTTTTTGGAAGAATTTGAGGAGAATAGGTGTTAAATCTTCTTTGAATGTTTGGGAGAATTCACTGGTGAAGCCATCTGGTCCTGGACTTTTACTTTTTGGTAGGTTTTTGATGATTGTTTCAATTTCCACACTGCTGATCAGTCTATTTAGATTTTCCAGTTCTTCTTGATTCAGTCTAGGAAGGTTGTATTTTTCTAATTACTGGTCCATTTCTTCTAGGTTACTGAATTTGGTGTTACATACTTTTTCATAGTATTCTTGTGTGATCCTTTGTATTTCTCTAGTGTCTGTCCTAATTTCCCATCTTTCATCCCTGATTTTGTTTGTTTGTGTCCTTTCTCTTTTTTCTTTAGTGAGTCTAGCCAGGGGTTTGTCAATTTTGTTAACCTTCTCAAAGAACCAGCTCTTTGTTGCATTTATTTTTTCTATTGTTTTTGTGTTTTCAATTTCATTTATTTCTGCTCTAATTTTGATGATTTCTTTCCTTCTGCTGACTTTAGGCTTCATTTGTTCTTCCTTTTCTAGTTTTTTAAGATGAAGTGTTAGGTTTTTTTATTTGGGCTTGTTCTTGTTTTTGGAGGTAGGCCTGTAATGATATGAACTTTCCTCTTATGACTGCTCTTGCCATGTCCCAGAAGTTTTGATATGTTGTACTATTATTATCATTTGTTTCTATGTATTTCTTGATCTCTCTCTTTATTTCTTCTCTGACCAAATTGTTCTTCGGTACTATGTTGTTCAATCTCCATGTATTTGTGGTTCTTTCTGCTTTTTTTTTACAGTTGATCTCTAGTTTCAAAGCATTATGGTTGGTATGATATCAGCTGTCTTATATTTGTTGAGGCTATCTCTGTGTCCCAGTATGTGGTCAATTTTTGAGAATGTTCCATGTGCACTAGAGAAGAATGTATAAGCAGCTGTTTTGGGAAGAAAGGCTCTGTAAATGTCAATTATGTTCAGTTGGTCTAATGTATCATTTAAGGATGTTATTTCCTTATTGATTTTCTGTTTGGATGATCTGTCCATATCTGACAGTGAAGTATTTAGGTCCCCTACTATGATAGTGTTTTGGTCTGTTTCTCCCTTTAGTTCTGTTAGTAATTGCGTTATATATTTTGGGGCTCCCTGATTGGGAGCATAGATATTAACAAGTGTTATGTCTTCTTAGTACATGATTCCCTTTATCATTATGAAGTGTCCCTCAGTATCTTTCTTTATCTTTTTTATTTCGAAGTCTATTTCCTCTGATATTAGTACCGCTACTCCCACTTTTCTCTAAATGCCATTTTCCAGCCTTTCACTTTGAGTCTATATTCGTCTTTGGAGCAGAAATGTGTCTCCTGGAGGCAGCATATGGTTGGGTTTTGTTTTTTGATCCAGTTGGCAACTCTGTGCCTTTTTATTGGTGAGTTCGGTCCATTTACATTTAGAGTGATTATTGAAATATGATGTCTTCTTATAGCCATTTTATATTTTGCTTTCTGCTAGTCCGTGTTTCCATTGCTTCCTTGTCCTTATGTTTTTGTTGTATGCTGAGTGTTCATTACTATCTTGCTATAGCAAATCTTTTCTTATTTTAAGCTTAAAATGCCCTGTTCATAGTAAGGGTTACACTCCTCTGCTTTTATCAGCCTGCTAGTCACCTTACTCCTAATTATGTGCTTTTTTTTTTTGTCATTTAGGTTTAGGTGAGCTGACCCCTTTCAGTATTTCCTATAGTGCAGGCCTCGTAGTGGAGAATTCCCTCAATTTTTGTGTATCTGGAAAGGTCTTTATTTCTCCTTCATATCTAAAGGAGAGCTTAGCTGGATACATTATTCTTGGCTGGTAGTTCCTTTCACTTAATAGTTTGAATATTTGATTCCATTCCTTTCTGGCTTGTAAGGTTTGTGCTGAGAAGATGATAATCTAATGGGTTTTCCTTTATAGGTTACCATCTTCTTTTCCCTGACTGCCCTGAGAATTCTGTCTTTGTTGTTGATTTTTGATAATTTTAATACAGTGTGTCTTGGTGAAGGCTTTTTTGGGTTGAGATAATTGGGTGTTCTCTTGACTTTTTGAATTCCAACCTCTAGCTCATTCCTTAGATTTGGGAAATTCTCGTCCACTGTTTGTCTGAAAATGCTTTCTAATTCCTGCTCCTTTTCCTAATTCTCATGTTTCCTCTCCTGATGGTATCAGCTAGTTCTTGTATTTCTCTTTCACTATTTTTCATTCTTTGGTTTCTCTCTTCTTCCTTCTGATTTATTTCTAGATTTCTGTCTTCAATATCACTGATCCTTTCCTCCATTTGGTCAACTCTATTTCCCAAGCTTGTTATTTCATTTTCAACTCTTGCAGTTTGTTCTTTATCTCCAGAAGGTCTGTTCAGTTCTTTTTGAGGATTTCAATCTCCTTGCTAAAGAACTCACTCACTCTGCTCATCTAGTTGTTTTTTCAATTCCTGAAATTGTTGATATGATTCATTTCGGATCTCACTTAGTTTTTTCAGAAGTACCATCCTGAATTCTCTGTCATTTAAGTCGCATATTTCTATGTCTGTAAGCTTATTTTCTGGAGGTTTTTCTGTTTTTTTTTCTGAGATGCCTTGTCACCTTGTTGTTCATGGTATGTAATGGACTATTTCTCCACCTGGGCATTAATGGAAGTGTGTTCATGCTTCTTTTTTTCCAGAAAGAAGATTTATTATATAATGGTCCCTAGCTTGTTGCAAATAAGGTGTTTTTCTTTTGGTTTCCAGTAGGTGGCGTCTAAGCCTTTTAGATCTCTGCTTTATATAAAGTCTTAATGTCTTTTTTTTTCCTTATAGATGTTTAATCATGCTCGCTACCCTCAGTCTCAGTTCCTGTCAGTGTTAGCAACAGTTTCGGTAGCATTTGCTCATTCCCCTGGGGTTCCACGGTTTTCCATCTCAGAGGGTATGGGGGGAGGGGCCCTCTGGGTTGGGGGTTGGGGGTTGTCCTTCAGTCTCGGTTTTGTAACAGGGGCTGGTAAAAATCAACTGTTGTTCCTCTGCCGTCCCTGTTTCTCTGCCTTATGCCCTGATGATTGGGCACTGCTGCTGGCCACGTGGAGCTCATAGCACTCTCAGGCAGGGCTATTCAAGGAACTCTTTGCACCCTCACCCCTCCCCCTCCTGCAGGGAGCTTCAGCGGCTGCGGGAGGCAGCTTCTTTGTTTCTCCCAGTTCAGTGCCCGACACTGTGGCAGCTCTTATGCGCAGATCCCACGCTCAGACGTGCTGGTGTGCAGTTTGGGTGTTTTTGTTGAGTTTTAGATGTTCATCTTCTTGTTGTTTCAAGGGAAGAGATCTGGGAACGTCTCTCATGCCGCCATGTTTAAACCAGTCTCCCAGAGAACAAAATATTAAAAAGAACTAAAATGCCTATGTTCTGTGATATTGCTTCAAATACCTTTTCAGTAAAATACTAAATCATTACATATAGAGTTGGCATTCACATGGGACTCTTCCCCACTCCCATGTTCCTCTTTATGCAAAAGTAAACACTGTCATCTGGTGCATTTTTTTTTCCCTGGTCCATATTTTTATGATATATATGCCTCATTTCATCAAATCTAAGCTGCTGTGAATTGTAAAATGCATACTGATTTCACAGTTTTTGACTGTGAAAAACATATGTCTTAGAATCTATGAAATATGGTTAAATAACATAACATTTTTCAGTGTACTTTACATTTTTGGCACAAACGGCATTGCTCTACACAAATCATTCTGTACGTTGCTTCATTCTCAGTATTGCTGGGGGCTTTACCCTTGATGATGCATAGCATTCTAGTGCATTCTGGTTTTATTTTCTTTATAGCACTTATCCCTCTTTGAAATTTTCTTGTTTCCTTATTTCTTGTCTTCCTCCAGCTCCACCCCAACCCCAACCAGAGTGGTTGGTCTCTGAGAGCCGGGACCTGTGTGTCTCATTTCCTACTGTCTCCCATGTCAGAACAGTGCCTGGCACATGATACCTGTTAGGTCATTGGAAGGAGAGATGTCAGGGTTTGAAGCTCCTCAGCAGTGAAGCAAGAGCAGATGCAATCACTGAGGGGCTGAGTGAAGAGAGAAGGGAGCTCAGCATGGAGTGTGGTTCTCAGCTCAGAGAGGGCAGTAACATGGAGGCACAGGAGCGGCAGTCCAGGAATTGGAAGGAGGTAATGATGGACCCAGGAAGCAGAGGAGGAAGGAATATTGAGGGACAGGAAGAGTGCTGAGTGGCACAGTTGAAGATATTGAGGAAGAAGAGGATTTGGATTCAGTGAGGAAATAATTACGGGGCAAGAGCCATGAAGCCAGAAAGCAGGGAGTTAGAGTATACAGAAAAGAGATAGCAGCATGCGTTGGAGAAGGGTGGCAGTGAAAAGAAGAAAAACCTAATATTGGTAGGGCGAATAGTGAGGTTGTATGACAGTATCTTAAGACTGGAGAGAATGAACATTGTGGAGGAAGAAAGAAAGGCTATAAAGAAACAAATTGAAGAAGCTAGGGCGAGAAGAATGCTGTAGCCAGTTGCTGGATATGGAGGAAGGGGCTCAAGTGTCCCATTTCCCCAGATCCAGGGCCCTTTGTTCCTTTTTTTCTCACTTCTCTTTCTAGGACCTTCTCCTGGCCCATCTTTAATTCTCTTCCTGAAACCTGCTCCTCTTGCTTCCTAGCTTTCCTAACACTGTTTCCTGTCCCTTCTCTACCAGGCATTGGCCGCTGGACCAACCCCCAGTACCGGCAGTTCATCACCATCTTAGAGGCGACACATAGGAACCAGTCTGTAGAAAACAAGGTGAGAGGCTCCAGGAAAGGTGCAGACAGGTGCCTCCCCAGACTACCAGCACTGCTTCTGCCAGGGGAAGGAGATGTGTTTGCCACACACCACACTGGGTGTTTGCTTGCACAGTGTTGCATTGCTTCTCCCCTCCCCAAGTGAACTGTCCACCCGACAAACTTATTCTTCCTGCGTAATGGAATATTTTGCTAGAACAACCTTTACCCGCTACACCTTCCATCTGCAAGAATTGTCTAAATGTAGAAACAATCTACAGTGTTTCTTAGAGGTTTTCTCTCTGTCACAGGAGTTTAGTTCTGTAAATGTTTGTTTATTGTTGCTAGTTGTTCAGGGATAGGACAAGATGGACAGGTATGTCCACTCTTGTGCGGGGAGCACAGCATGGTGCCAGGAGGTACAAAAGCCAGGGCACAGTGTCCTTGGAGTTCTGCCAGTCCAGCCAGTGCTGGAGTGTAATTATCTTTAAGAAGAGGCTTTGGGGCCCTGTAAAGTTCTTCTCTGCTACAAAGGGGTTTCTGGGATCAAACAGTTCTGACCACTGTCATGATATTACCTGTTAACTCCACACCACATTTGCAGAGCTATATAGTGATTCTCCACCATGCCGCTGTCTGAGTAATTTGCATACGTCCTTTCTAATCCTCACAACAGCCAGGTGAGGTGGCCTTCTTACCCTTATCTATACATCTGAGGAAACAGGCAAAAAGAGGTTAAGTGACTCAGGTGGAGCCCCATAGCAAGGAAATGACTGAGTCTGAATTTGAGTCCAGGCCTGAGCAAAGCCTGCTGAAAATGTGCTTTTCTTCATTTCATTTTGTTTTGCCATTTATATTTTTGTACAAATTTTCTATTGCTCTGAGTCGTTATTTTTGAAGATGTCAAAAAATTTCTCTGACAAAATAAAAAAACAACCCTCAAAATAAAGTGCTGGGAGATCTGAGGGTGGGGGAAGGAATACAGCTGAGTATAAGACAGCTCCTGCTGCCCCAAAAAGCATGTGGACTGACTCAGTGGGGTGCCCAGAGGCCCAGATGAGCTAGGTGGCAGTGCCAGCACATGGCCGCAGGCATTGAGGGAAGAGAAGTAGCTGTAAGAACAGAACAGTTAGAGGGGGCTTCATTCAAGAAGTAGCCCCTCCTTTCCTCTCACCCAACCTTGGGACAGTCAGTTTGATCCACTGGGGATTTCTGAGCCTCCAAGACAGCATCATGTGAAGGACCCATGTGGGGAAGAGAGCATGACCAGCCAACAGCCCCCCACCTCTCCCTTAGAAGTACCGGCACCTCCAGCCACACATTCTGGGGGTGGGTCAGTCTTAGATTTTGGTAAGGCAAAGAGTGTTAGGTTCCTCTTCTGGAAGAGGGCAAACAGGCCAGTCCTCATACCTGACAGGGCATCCTCTCTTACTGGATTTTCCTGGCCATGTCGGGTTTCTGTCTGAAAACCAAGAGGGTGTTGACCTCTACTTGTCTTCTCATACTGTGTGAGGGCCAGTCCCCAGGATGATGAGAATGCTGAGAGTGGGTAGGTGGACCTCCTTTCACTTCTCAATTCTCCATTTAATCCCCAACTCCTTCCTCACTGCCCACCACAGAGGCAGCTCGCCAACTACAACTTTGACTTCAGGAGCTGGCCAGTTGACTTCCACTGGGAAGAACCCAGTAGCCGGTGAGGCTCCAGTTCTGTTACTCCATCCCTGCTCTCCCCTTTCCCCCATCTCCATCCCACTTCGAGCCCCAGTGCCTGCCTTCCAGTTCCATCTCCTCATTCTAGACCCCACCGTCCTCCAGACCTCAGATGTCCAGCTTGCTGCTCCTGACCCCATCCTTCCTGCATCTTTCCATTCCTCAGGAAGGAGTCCCGAGGGGGCCCTTCCCACCGGGGTGTGGCCCTGCTCCGCCCAGAGCCCCTGCACCGGGGGACAGCAGATACCCTTCTCAACCGGGTCAAGAAGCTGCCTTGTCAGATCACCAGGTGGGAAGTAGCAGGGAGGAGAAGCCAGTGGGGGTGGTGGGGACATGGGGGCAAGGGCTCTGAGATTGGGTGCCCCACTGTAAGATAGCTGTCATCCTTTGGGCCTGGTTCTCTGTGCTTTGTATTACTTGTGGCAAAGTCATTTTTATCCATGTTCATGTGTAAAGAAAAGAGGCTCAGAGAGGTCCAGAGTCACTCCAGTGGTAAAGGAAGAGCTGGGAATTTAAGTTTTGTGTGACACAAAAGCTCTTTCAGTGAGGCCTAGAGGGAAGAATGAGGTTGGGGGTGGGCAGGGGACACAGAGCCTTAGCTGGAGCAGGGTCTGGTGGCAGCTGTATCCCTGTCCTGGCCCCTCTGCTCCTGGGTTTTCCCACTTTGAGTGAGCTACAGTTTGTGCATCTGTGAATAACCTGCCTCACAGGATTGGTGACATTATGTATGGTGATGTATTCTGAAGGGCATTGACCTTGCTTGGGGGCCTGAGAGCATGAGGTAAAGCCCAAGGAAATTGTGGTCGTGGTCATTGATGATGTCCAAAGTAACAAGTGGAGTAGATGCTGTAGGAATTTTCTGTTGCTGGGGATAGGAGGCAGGTTCCAAGGAAGGGGGTGGACTGGGTGGTTGGTTGTTGGCAGTATGCTGACTATCAGAGGGGCAAGCCAAAGTTGGGGTTCTGATGTGGATGCTGGAAGGGGTCGTACAACGTTATTCTGAGGACAGACCCTACTTTGGGATTAACTGGAAATGGTTAATCATCTGTCAGGAGCAGCACCTACTACATCTTATCTATGTAGATGAGTACATTTGTTCAGTAAATATTCATTAAGCCCCTACTCTGCGCCAGGCTCTGGGCACCTCATACATGGCATATATCAGGCATAATACAGTGAACAAAACAGCCAGGTCTCTGCCCTGATGGAGTTTGCAGTCTAGTTGTTGTCTTTCCAGCTATAGAGCTTGACCCATTAGTGAATCTTGAAATCAATTTAGTGAATTACAATCTTTTTTTCCCAAGTATTTGGGGACTTTTATTAAGCTGTATTTATTCATTAACAGAATCATATTTGATAATAACTTTGCTTTTACTTATCATATATAGAAAATACTATCTCATAAAACTTTTAGAATTATATATACCTATGTGTATACTGGGCCACAATATAGAATGTGTCTCTTACAAAGTTTGCAGTAAAAAAAAAAGTTTGACAAACACCAGCCTGGTACATGTATTTCATTAAGTCCTGAAAGAGGAAAACAAAACTGTGAAGGTCAAGAGTGAAGCAGACCCCAGAGTCTATGAGTGCTGAGGCTGGGACAGTCCCTGGGCCCCACTAGGGTTGGGGGTTCATTAACCCCATGTTTACCACAGCTACCTGGTGGCACACACCCTGGGGCGCCGGATGCTGTACCCTGGCTCTGTATACCTGCTCCAGAAGGCCCTTATGCCTGTGCTACTGCAGGGCCAGGCCCGGCTGGTGGAAGAGGTGAGGCTCCCCTGCCCCTGTCTCCTAATAGCCCTCTCCCCACAAAGGATATGGTCTCCTGTCCTTAACAACTTGGCCTTGTATATCCTCCACTCAGTGTAATGGACGCCGGGCAAAGCTGTTGGCTTGTGATGGCAATGAGATTGACACCATTTTTGTGGACCGGCGGGGGACAGCTGAGCCTCAGGGACAGAAGCTGGTGAGAGGGAGCAGGGATCCCAAAGGTAGAGTGTTGGGGGGCAATGGAGATTCTGGGGTTCAGTTCTATAGCAGCCCACAGGAAGCACAGCTGTTGATAGTCCCATCTCTCAGCTCTACCCTAAAGACCTCTTAGTGTAGGAAAACCCTATGATAGGGCAATAGATATAGGAGTTGCCATTCAAGGTCCAAAAAGCAATTGTAGTAGTCACCACTTAGGTAGCACTTACCATGTGCAATGCATATATTTAATCTCCACAACAGCCCTGTAAGATAGATGCTGTTTTTATTAGCCCATTACAGATGATGAAACTGAAGCACAGAATAACTTTCCCATATCACACAGTAAGTGGGAGAGCTGGGATTTGAACCCAGGCTCCAAAGTCTCCTATTTCCATGAAGCAGCCCTAGAAAGAGCACTAAGCCAGCAGTCTAGGGAGATGGGTTCTGGTCCCGGCTCTGCCCTGCTGTTGTGAGAGTCCATGCAAGTCCTGTCATTTCTGGGCTTTGGCTTAGGGCACCATGGAATTAGAGTTTATCTGTTCAAAAGACCTGAGCCCAGAGAGGGAGTGGGAAAGCAATTGCCATATCACACAAAAGAAACAGTCACATTAAAAATAGGCCCAAAAACTGGATAGGAAAAAATACCCATAATTCCATTCCTGAGCGATATCCACCTGGTGGTCTTCCAAGGGCAGATGGAAACTGTGCTGAGTGGTTGAGCAATTCAACTCGAAACATTCATCTTCCTTGGAGGGCCCCGTTTGCTAAGCATTTGCATCTACATTGCTTCTCACCTTCTGGCCCTTGAGAAATGAGTAGTTTCTATTCTCCTTGGAGAGAACAGGAATGTGCCCTTTCCTCTTCCCTGTAAAGCTCCTACAGGTTGCCCTCCTTGCCACGAGGGGGATTTTCAGTCCCACTTGGCTCTTTACCAGCCCTCCTTCCTGCCTCCTTCTGTAGGTGATCTGCTGTGAGGGGAATGCGGGCTTCTATGAGGTGGGCTGTGTCTCCACACCTCTGGAAGGTAGGCTCATGACTCAACCCTCTTGTCTCTGCCCCTTGGAATGGAATGTCTCCCATCTTCATACCGTGCTATGACCTCCCCGGGCCTGACCACTTTCTCTGGGTGAGGTTTGAAACCTTCACCTGTGGGGAAAAGTCCACTCCCCATTTGCTTTGCTGACTTTACATCCCTCCCCTTGGGCTGTATCCCTAACTTTATTATCCTCCTCCCCACAATCGCACATTTTTCCCTTCTGCTGCCTCAGAACCGTTAGTGTCATCTCCCCATCCTGGAAAGCTTTAGAGTTATTTGCTTCTACTTGGGGGTAGCTAGAGCTCCAGTGTCTTGCTGCTCCTTCTGGGAGACCGGGGGTGTGGGCCATGAGGTCCCAGCCCCTCCTCCCCCTCTGTTACAGCTGGATATTCAGTCCTGGGCTGGAATCATCCAGGCTTTGCTGGAAGCACGGTGAGACCCTCTCCAGAATCCCTTCCTTTTCCTGAATTATGGTCTCTCCCCGTCTGATCAGCCACTGGAGTTAGGGAAGGCAGTATATATTTATATGGGGCTCCTACTCACCTGTGACCTGGGTGCCAAGGGCAGGGAGCTACAAGCCACGGGGAGCCCCACCCCATCCTCTCACAGTGGGGGTCAGCAGGATGGAATGAGGTAGAACTCCTTGTAAACGCTGGTTTCTGGGTAGAGCCACCCCTCCCACTGCCCTTTTCTTTTATACCTCCTCTGTTATAGCATAGATGCAGAAGGGTCCACTCTGGGAGAGCGTGGGTAGTGGGCGAGCTGGCCTGTGGTACTGAACCACTCCTGCCTTTACCCTTCCTCCTGCAGGGGGTGCCGTTCCCACAGAATGAGGCCAATGCCATGGATGTGGTTGTCCAGTTTGCCATCCACCGCCTGGGCTTTCAGCTCCAGGACATCATAATCTACGCCTGGTCCATTGGTGGTTTCACTGGTACCAGTCTCCCTCCTAACCCCACTGTAGGCATATTCATGCCACCCTCCTAAGGAGTGGTGGAAAAATGCACTGGTGGCCCAGGAGTGGGGTGGAGGCTTAAGGAAGGAGAAGTTTCTCTGAGTGGTATGGAAGAAGGTGTCCTATACATATACACTTCACATTTCCTTCCACACTCATGTTCAGTTATTAAAAGTAGATCAGGGTCCTGGGCTGGAAAGATCAGAGAAGTGAATGTTTTCTTTGCGAATTGTCTACAGTGCACTTCCATATTCTCTGTCTTTTTCCAGACAGTGTGATCTAGCCTAGAGACATGAGGGGTTAAAGAGAGCCCTGGGGCTAACCTAGTAGAGTGGATGGGGTCAGCCTTTGGTGTCAGTGGGACAAGGTTGGAGTGGCGGGTTGGAGCTCCTCTGTCCTCTCCCTTCTTCCCTGTCCCGGTACCAGCCACATGGGCAGCCATGTCATATCCAGACATTAGTGCCGTGATCCTGGATGCCTCCTTCGATGACCTGGTGCCCTTGGCCTTGAAAGTCATGCCAGATAGCTGGAGTGAGTACAGCCCCCAGGCTTGCCTTTGCAGGGAATGGTGGGCTGGAACTAGGAGCTGTTCTATCTGGAGATGGTTTCCTTTTTTTGTGGTTGGGGAGTGGGTCACCTTGTCGAGAAGCAGAAGGACTCCCTTTCTGGAGGTTGTAGTTTTTTCTCCGTGAACAGTGGAGATCTTTGTGTTGGGCAAGGGCTTTGTCTCTGCTGTTCCTTCAACTTTATCCCACTCTAGGGGGCCTGGTGACCAGGACTGTGAGGCAGCACCTCAATCTAAACAATGCGGAACAGCTGTGCAGGTGAGGGCAGACCAGTGTCCAGCATGTAACACCTTACCCCCACCTCAGCCCCCTAACCCATTCAGTTCTACTGGATGTGCAAACACCAAAATCAGTACTAAAGCGTAAGTTGGCAAATGACCACTGCCCACATCCTTTGAGTAACCTTGCCCTCACCCAGATAGCCTAACCCCTTCCCATGTTCCCTGGGACCTTCCGTCTTATGATCTGGCAAGCAAAGGGTTAATGCCTGACACAGCAGGGATCGCCCAGCAAGGCCAGACTTTCAGCATGCCCCTTCTTAAATATTCTGATTCTCACCTCTGGGTGAAGAGCTAGCCCATGGCGCCCTGTTGTAGCAGGGGCTAAGAATACAGCCAGTGCAGGAGTGGCGTGACCAATTGTCATTTGTCTCTTTCTGAGCATTCCCTCCCCGTGGTCTGTCCCCTGAAGGTACCAGGGCCCTGTACTGCTGATCCGCAGAACCAAGGATGAGATCATCACCACCACGTGAGTGCCTGGGAAATTACCCTCTTGGGTCCCAGAGAGAGCAAGACAATTGCCCTGCTCACCTCTGCCCACTAGAAACTCAGGTATCTAAACCCTTTCTCCACAACCTCCAGCCCCTCCAGTGTACATTCTTCTCACCCCCAGGGTTCCTGAGGACATCATGTCCAACCGAGGCAATGATCTCTTGCTGAAGCTTCTGCAGCATCGGTGAGGGCCAGGGAGGGAGGAAAGAAGGTTCAGGGATGAGGAATGAAGAGAATTGTTTCTGACCCCCGTCCCGGCATTCCCTCTGTAGGTATCCCCGTGTAATGGCAGAAGAGGGTCTTCGAGTGGTAAGGCAGTGGTTGGAGGCCTCCTCACAGCTGGAGGAAGGTGAGAGGGGATCTGGCGAGGCCTTTGGGTGGAGGGCCTGGCAAGGTTATGTTGTTGACGGGTCCTCATCTCCTTGACCAGCCTCGATTTACAGCCGATGGGAGGTGGAGGAAGATTGGTGTCTGTCTGTCCTCCGCTCCTACCAGGCTGAACATGGGCCAGACTTCCCCTGGAGTGTGGGTAAGTAGGTCCTAGGGCAGGAGAGAGGGTCGGAAAGAACCCGGGAAGAGGATGAATGCCCAGATTCATGGCCCATGTTTGAGAGCTTCCTCTCTGCAGGGGAGGACATGAGTGCAGATGGAAGGCGGCAGCTGGCTTTGTTTCTGGTGAGCTAAGGGGTGAGAAGCAAGAAGGGGGTACCTGAATGGCTAGGGGATGCATGTGGGGCTTGGGGACAGGGAATACTCTGAAGCATCAGAAGTGTCAACTTTTACAGAGTGGGTGGTAGGTTTGGAGGATGGACAGTGGGGAGGTGTCTGGTGGCTGCTGCTCACTGCTGTGCTGTGTACCCCACCTGTACTGCCCTCTCTCCTCAGGCTCAGAAGCATCTGCACAACTTTGAGGCCACACATTGCACTCCACTCCCGGTCCAGAACTTCCAGATGCCCTGGCACCTCTAGAGACCACACTGGGACTCATTCTGGAAGAAAGGAATGGGAGGAGACATGAGGAAGGACCGTTCTTATTTGTGATTCTGTGTTCAGGTTGCTGTTCATAGTTTGTGGAAAGTGGGAGTCATCCCCCTTTTCACTGTTCCTCTTGCACGTTTTCCCCCATCCATCCAGCAGCACCTAACCTCCCCTGGCACACACCCTGCATTAAATGAATAGATTATTCCTAATAATAATAATAAAGGTTTTTTTTTTTTTTTTACCGTCTGGCTAATTGTGTGATTTCTTAAATGTCGCAGGAAACAGGGGCTAAAGCCCTAAAGGGCTGGGCTTTGGGAAACCCCAACTCCAGAAAACCAGTTTAACCCTCTGTCATCTCTGCTTTCTCCCCAGGCCTTCAGTCTCCAACCTGAGATGTCCTCATGCAGTTGGTCCCCAAGCCTCACACTTCCTTGGCGTCCCTAATACTATCACCACTGTGCAGCCTCCCTAGCCCCTGCCTCAGTCCTTGTGTACAACCACCCCAGGAGCTTTTGGTTGCCTCCTATCACTTCAATTCAAAAGCTTCATTGTTTACAAAGTGCTTTCTATTACCTGATTTCACCTACTCAGCTTTTCTA
This sequence comes from Pteropus medius, assembly GCF_902729225.1. Classification (NCBI taxonomy): domain Eukaryota; kingdom Metazoa; phylum Chordata; class Mammalia; order Chiroptera; family Pteropodidae; genus Pteropus; species Pteropus medius. The sequence continues at coordinate 590,947 of NW_024349566.1, forward strand.
CCAATTTCCAGGTCCAGCCTGTGTGGTTTCACCATCATTTTGCCAAATTTTCCTTGCCCAGCTCTTGTTATTTCCATAGTGAGTGAGGAAAGGCCTGTTCCTCATGTCTTACATAGCAAATCCTGCACACACTCCTCACCATAACATTAAGTCTCTCCTTACACACTCTGCACAAAACACAGGGCCTGCCAGGGACTGGGTACCAAGGACTCATGTCCTCCCAGAGCTGTACTTTGCCTTTTTGGGCAGCTGTTAGAAGAATATTCTTAGGTTGAACCTGAGGAAATTGGTTCCCTGTAACTTCCCTCCTATTTCCAATCCTTGGACCTTATGGAACAGAATGAATCCCACTTTCACCCATCAGTTTGTTGCCTGGCCACCTTCTTCCCTTGGAAGCCTCCTTTCCAGATGAGACACCTCTAGGTTTACCACCTGGGTCCACTATTTTGAACAAGGTGTTTAATGTGGGTGACAGTGTTCTGATGTCCTAGATACAGTCTCTGGCTAATTTCAGCATCTCCAGCTGTGTATGAAATACCACTGCAATCCCAGGCAGAGGTATGGCTCCCACCAGCTCAGCAACTCCTTAAGGTGGGGCATACTGCATCTCCACTGGAAGGGGTGATCTGACTTGTTAGGTGATATGACACCTTATATTTGGGGTTAAAAGATGGGAGGTGGCCACGGCTCCAAAATGCTCCACCTTCAGCAAATACTGGAAAACTGATATTGGCACACTCGCCTCTGTCCTGTTCCAGGGGGCCAAATGGTGGGAAGTGTGGAGCATGAAGCTGCTGCATGGCTCTGAACCTCACCCAGATCCACCAGGACAAGTTAATCTCCTAGAAACCAAATCTTTGTTCAGCTAAAGGAACCTCCTTAAATGCAGATAGGGGGCACCAGCCCCACCTTCCACACCATGGAGACAAAAGACTCCCCTTTCCTGGCTATGGCTTTTAGGAGCTCTACTGACCTGCCTCTACTTCCACTCCCCCCTCCCCTTCTTCCTGCACATACTCAGTGGTCCCCAACCTTTTTGACATCAGGGACCAGTGTTTCTCTGAGAATCTGATACCTGATGATCTGAGGTGGAACTGAAGCAGTTATGCTACTGCTGGGGAGTAGCTGCAAACACAGATGAAGTTTTGCTCCCTCGCCCGCATTCACCTCCTGCTCTGCGGCCTGGTTCCTAACAGGCCACAGCCTGGTACTGGTCCGTGGCCCAGGCATTGGGGACCCACTGTAGAGAACAGTGGATGCCACGAGGATTCCTCAAGTGGATGGGGAACATCCACTTGAATTCAACATTTGAATTCTGGACAACCCCACCCATGGGCCTGTTTATACCCTTAGATTATTATCCACCTGAGAAGACCGACAGCAGCTGTTTGTTTTCAGAACCACACCCCCACCCCCATCCCACGACGAGACCAGCTCCCTCTCCACTCCTCACCCTACATAGCAGAGTTCCAGCAGTCTCAAGTGAATACCAGCTAAGATACAAACTGCATATCTCCTGGGGCACTGGACATTGCTCTACTGGGCACGAGGTGAAGCCTGGACGCCCAGGTGTCTCTGAGGAGCTGGGCAAACTGGGAGGCAGAACGGAGTATGGAAAAAAGGAGAGGTAGCACCTAGCCAGAAAACCTGGGAAGAGGTGGGTCCCAGGCTGGATCATCCCTTATCCTACCCTATTTCACAGGCCCAGGCTCCACCCTGCACAGCTCCCAATGTGAGGTGCTGGACTCGGCTGTTGGCAGAGTATTTGAGTTGAGAGTTTGCTCCACGGTCCCTGGAGGAACATCTATTTACAGCATAGCCGTCACAAATGAGTGAGGTCCCCGACGAGTTGGTGTGGCGGGCAAGTGTCTGGCATAGCCAGGTATCTATCCATCCATCCATCCATCCATCCATCCATCATCCATCCATCATCCATATCCATGCATCCAATCAACAAGCTATCCCAGTTCTCAGGAAACCCGTTATTCATTTTCTTAGTCATTTCTATTCGAGTTAAAGATCGCCTCTCCAATTCCTCTCTAAACCGCAGTGTCTTATGGTGTCCGGAACTTGGCTCTCCCCGGGCCCAATCATCTATTGCCTCGCCCGTCGTCCGCCCCACCTTATTTCCCCTAACTGTGGCTTTCGGTCCTCAGGCCCGACCTCCTCTGTTTCGTCATTCGGTTGATTGCCCCCAAGTATCCCTTGTCTCGGGGAATGGGCACCCAGCGTGGATATTGTTGGCCACTTCTGTCGCCATGGTGACTATTGCAAAGCCCCACCTCTTCACCCCAGGAAGGCCTTCAAGGAGCCCGTCACCATGGCAACGAACTCTTGTGGCTCTTCCCTCGCACTGGCCGAACCCTGCTGCGTGGATCCGAGGAGCGAAAATAAGGTGGAATTAATGAACGTGAGGCCACGCCCCTTCCGAAGAACGTTGTGTCCAGTTCCAGCCGCAGCTGCAGCCCAGCCTAGGCCCGAAATACCATCTGTGTCTTCCCTCCTGTTACCCTCAGGGCCCACTATCGCTGAAGCTCCACAGCAAGTCCTCCCGGACCTCTCAGGGTGACCCCTTCAGGGAGTCCAGCTTCAGCTACCCATAACCCCCCCATAGTCCTAGGTCTTTCCGTCGCAGTTATATTCAGAAGGGGTTCAGAGGACACTGAAGTTCCCTTTTGCCTCCCCTTTGACCTCTTCGCTTTAAGGAGGCCCCGTTCTCTGATTCTTTTCGTCTATCACTCTGTCACTAATTCAACAGACATTAATGCAGATGCCAGATGCTCTTCCCCTGGCACCTACATAAATTACTGATTTTAATACAATGTTCTTATTTTATTTATCCCAAGGTTCTTGGGGGACGCGTAGCAACATGCTTTTTCCTCCCGTGTTTCTTCTTTCCCGTCCGCCTTTCGTGGCGTGTCTCCGTCTGTTTCTTCCCATCTTCCTCATCAGCACCCCGAAGCCGGATGGTCTAGGACAGTAGCAGGAACCCTCCTGCAAGGCCCAGCCCCAAACCTCCAGACTGGAAATTGGAGGAGGTGATTCGTTCTTGAACGCCGAGAACTTCCCACAGTCCACCGACCCTTTAAGTAAAAACCTTGAGCATCTCACAGAGAGAATGACCTGGCAAGATTGCGGACAGAGTAGAGTTGCTGGAGAAGCCCAGCAGGCTTCCTGGCTCCGGGAATAAACTGGGTGCCCGGGGCCCGCCCACGGCCGCTCATTGGTTGCTGAGCAGTCTCCGGAATTCCGACCTGGGCAAGATGTGCCACTATGACACCACCTTCCGGAGAAGCCGCGTAGTGCTCTGAGGGTCCCCTGGGGCGAGCCGCCTGGACCCCGATGCCGGGCACGCCCTTCCCAGGTTCCCAGTCGCCAGGCAGAGAGCTGAGCTCCGGCCTGGGAGCCGCCTCCGCGTCCTGCGGAGAGCGCTGAAATGCAGCCAGGCGCGGAGAGTGCGCCAAAGCCTGTGGGCGTTAGAGCTCAGACCCGCTGACCTGAAAATGAGTTTAGGCGAGGCGCGGGGGCATTGGAAGAGGTGCTGGCTTTCCGGAACCCACAGAGGGCACTGGGCTGAGGACGGTCACTCGGGACCCTGATGCCTTCGGTTTTCAATTTGTGACTGTGCCACATCTTTCCCATCTTGGAAAATGTTTTCACCAGTCACCCCCTTGTGCAAGCCTATTTCCCCCTGCCCTCACCTTATATTCAGTCTAACTCCAAATCTGTCCTGTCTTATAAATATATCTCAGATTCAGTCACTTCTTGGCTTCCCTGCTTTACTTCTGCTGGACCAAGCCGCCATCTTGTGACTGGGCTCAGAAATAACTTCCTAACTGATTTCCTGCCTCAGTAATCTCTTACGAATGGGAAACTGATCATGTTACATCTCTGCTGAAATCCCTTTGTCAATCAATGGTTTCCACTACCTAAGTGCTCCCAGAAGCATTCTGCCCCCTACCCCCCTACCCCATTATTGCTTGTTGAGTTGTCTTAACCCACCAAGACTGTATGCTCTGTGAAGGCAGTGTAAACAATAATGTAACTAAAATGGAGCTGCAGCTGCCATCTCAGAGGAACTTCCTTGCCCATTTTATGCCTCAAACCTTTAGAACGTTAAAACAGGGGAAAATAACCTTTGAATTGTGCCTAAGGCAACATTGTGTCCCAAAGAACTGTTTGCAAAGATAACAAGAAAGCAATTATGACTACAGGACTGATGACTATTGGGCTGAAAATTAAAAACATTGTTTAGAATTAACATCCCTATGTTATGTTTTCTGCACCAATAGAAACGCCTTCCCTCTGCTGATGTAATTATTCCTCTTCCCCTTCTCATAAATACCCATTGCCTTTGTCTCCTAATCAGAACATTATTTGGGCTTCTGCCTGAATCTATGCTTCTTGTGTAGTTAATGATCTCAAATAAACGCTGTTGCCTATTAACTTTGAAAGACCTTTTGTTTCTAGGTTGACAGCAGGGACTTGATGCAATGTTATATTCCCAATATCTGCTGCAGTGATTCAATACATGTCTGTTGAATGAGTATGAAAGAATGTTTCCTTCTTATTCTCCTGTTGCTGGACACCTGTTCCCAAGCCAAGATGTAGGTCTCAGAGTGGCTGTGGGTGAGGACACTCTGTCCCTCTGGCTGTTCAGGCACTAATTTCCACCCCTAATGGGTGTTGCCCTCTCCTTCCTCTTGGCCAACTTCTCTTCCACCGATATAAGCCCAGACTGGAGGCTGGTGGGCAGTCATGCATTTTATGGCAGGCCCTGCACGTAGCCAGAGCCTGGGGCCCCTGTGCCTCCACAGCACACCCCAAGCTCTGTACATGGTCCTCTTAACAGTGCTGGTCATGATGAGCTTGGTGTTTGGTAAGTGGCTCTAAGGGGTATGAAGGGTCTCCTGGCCTGCTGGATAGAGAAACCCACAGACACCTGGTGTCTGGGTACATCTGCCCAGGATGCACTAGTAAACCCAGGCAGAGGAAAGATGGGATGAGTGGGCTTGGTGGGATAATGCCTGGCACTGATAATAGACTGATGTTCACTTTGAGGGAGATTTCTAATGACACCCGACAGGGCTGTCTCACTCAACAGCAATGACCTGAATGGAGATACTGAATGGAACCCATTTAAATCTGAGGGCAACACAGAATAGGGAGGGTTTGGATAACAGCACCAGGATCCACAATGTAGAACAAGGCTGGATGCAGCTTGATAACCTCATCACTTGGCTGCAAATCACTATCTCCATAGAAACAGGATTCGAAATGTTTGTTTGGCATCTGCCTCACATCAAGTGCTTTCCTGGGTCTGGGGACTCATTAACGTGTGGTCTGGGCCTAGGACCAGAGGAAAAGGGAGATGTACAGTTAGCCCTCTATATTTGAGGGTTCCACATCCCTGGATTCAACCAATTGGGGATGGAAAACATTATAAAGAAAAACATTGGTTGTTGCTGACGTGCACTATGTATTTAGGCCTATGATGGTATGTCTGTAGTGAATATCTGCAGACTTTTGTTTTCATGTCATTATTTCCTAAACAATATAGTATAACAACTATTTACATAGCATTCACATTGTGTTAGATATGACAAGTAATCTAGAGATGATTTAAAAGTATACAGGAGGATGTGCATAGGTTATATGCAAATACTACATTATTTTATATAAGGGACTCAAGCATCCTCAGATTTTGGTATCCGTGGGGGGTCCTGTAACCATTCCCCATGGAACACTGAAGGACAATTATATATGCATGTAGTTGGGAGGGCTTTGGTCAGATAAAGTCTAATATGCATCTGTCCTGTGATAGGACCACCAAACAAATAATGTGGCCCTGGGCGGCTTGAAGTCTCCTATATACACAAAGCCAAGATCCTTTCTGTCCTGTGATGATGCATTCTTGTTTTTACTTCTGAACATTACAGATTAAGAAATCACATTCAAAAGAGAGTCCAGGGGATTGGGGACTGTGAAAGCAGATCCCAGGGGAAGAACTGTCCTAACAGGGCTGCCCAAAGCTGGAATGGATTTCCTTCGCCTATCCTTTGAACTTAGAGGCTTGCACAATGCTGGTCACCTATTAACCCCTCAAATACATGTTGAATGAATGAGTGAATTAATTAATGAGTTCTTCATTTCAGGAAGTATACGAGCAGAAAATGGAGACTTTTTTTTTTTTAATGCCTCCCCTTCAGGGGCTCAAACCCAGGTCTCCCACATGACAGGTGGGAGACTGGAGATTTTTAATGACTTAAGCTTCGAGTGGAAGATTAAGTTAGATGGTTTTAAAATTATGGGTGATTTTATGGTTTTCTGAGATGGAAAGTGGGAGGAAACAGTGGAGTTGACCAGGTAACAAGGCAGGCAAGGGTTTGGGGTCAGTGCTTCTCTGTGTTCTAGGAAAGTTTGATCCTGTCAATCAAGAACCCCATCATCCAGTTCGGTTTCCCAAATACCTGCGCTGCTATCGATGCCTCTTGGAGACCAAGGAGCTGGGATGCCTTCTGGGATCTGACATCTGCCTCGCCTCATCTGGCAGCAGCTGTATGACTCTCCTCATCAAGAACAGTAAGGCGCCTTCTCCTGTCCATCTTGGGCCCAGTCCATTCCCAAACTGAGTCTCTCTCTACCAATTTCCTAAGCTGCACTCCAAGTCTGGTTTCCACAACTCTAAGATACTGTTCCATTGTCGTCTCTTTCCTTCAGAGCCACTTCACTTCCCCTACTTAGTCCACAGCTGATTGGCTTTCACCCTCCTCACAGCACCTAACCTTGTAGGGACCCTCAAGATCACCAGACCCATTGGCCTTTCCTCAGGCTGGCTTCTCCCCATGTCAGCGGTAGTTGCTGCCAGCATCCCTCTGCTTCTACCTGTTCCACTGCCTCTTCCCAGTCTCCTTCAGTGAGTCTTGCCTCATTCTCCTTGACCCTTAGTAGTTCGTGTTCACCAAAATTTGGGCCTTAATTATCTTTCAGTGTCTCTCCCAGATGTTTATCTGCTTTCTTGGCTTCAACTAGCAGCTACATACTGCTTCCTCCTGAATCTGAGTGTTCTGTCACACTGTCATGTCAAATGGCCCTCTGGACATCTCCACCTCACTTTCAACTTGCCAAAAATTGACTATATTTCTTTGTTTTTCATGCCTGCTCTTCCACCCAGTTCCTTACCTTTTGAAAGTTAGCAAACACATAATACACCCTATGTGCCAGGTACTATTTTAACCACTTAGTGCCTGAAGCTGCCTTTATTCAAATCCTTCTATTATACTTTTAAAATAGCTGACACATAGACATAGTACAATAATGGAGTATTCAAGGGGGTCAAAGAAAATTATCCCTCCCACTCCTTGCCTAATCTGCCCAGCTTCCATGTACACAACACAAAACCACTCTTACTGTCTTAATTACTTTCTGTGATCTTTTTGTAGATATTCCACCTTATACAAATATGCTGTTTACTCTATCTTTATTTGTTTTCCCCAGGCCCCACAAACAGTAGCACAAACCGTTCTGCATTTGCTTTTTAAACTTAACAGTTATGAGAACTTAATATCAGTTTGTAAACAGCTTCCTTGTCTCGTTGACCTGCTGCATAGTACACCATGTAGGGGCATGTCAAAGTCTATCTATGCATCTCACTCTTAATAGACCATTAGGTTACTTCTACTTTTCCACTCTCGAGCAGGGCAGCAGTGAACATCCCCTCATGTACATATACATATACACATGTAGCAGCAAACATCTTCTCTTTTAATCCATAAAATAAAGAACAAATACCTTTTCTCTGCAATCTGAACTCCAATACACCTCCCAGCTTTTTCTTACCATGGTCCCACCCAAAATGCTGGTTCTTCCTACTTCTTTCCACAAGTCACAACTCAGCCCACTCCAACTGTCACTGTTTCAGATGGTTCTTTCCCACCAATCTTCCATGGGAAACTTGTGTAGCGTTCATGGCTGGTGACTCCCCGGCACTCCCTGTCCCTGCCCAGGAACCTTTGCCTTTTGCAGGTCCAGGAAAGGGTGCGGGGGCAGTGATGATAAGTCTATGTGGAGTGAGGGGATGAGAAGATTTGGGGCTTTGCCTGGGATCTCTGTATCTCTAGTTGCTGCTGTCTCTCCCCAGGCAGTGGTTCTGACATCATGGTGAGTGACTGCCGCCGCAAGGAACAGATGAGTGATTGCTCATATACCCGTACTTCTCCGGTATTTGGCTTCTGGATATTCTCTCGATGCTGCTTTAGGAATTTCTGCAATAACCCACAGAATAGAGTGTTCTATATTCCATAGAACCTCTGCAGAGACCTTTGGAGTAAAATGCCAGAAGTTTCCAGCCAGCCTCTTGGTCCATACCTAGGCACAGCCAGAACAGCTTCCAGTCCCTCCCACTATCCCTCCTGCCTCCCTCAGGTTACCAGACCCTAGCCTTAGCTGCTTCTTGCTTGACATCCCTCGACAATTCCATTCCCACTCTGCCCCTCCCCAGGTTCCTTCTCGAGATGTCTCTGGAGTTTTCCCTTCAAGTCCTCACAGCCTGACACCTTTCCTCCTCTCTTCTCCCACCTCTAGACGGTCTCTGCTCCACTTTGCTCCTTTTCCCTTTCTCCCACCACAGGCCTCTCACCAAGTATTCCTCCAAAATAAATTTGTGTACAAACTGTATGGTTTGTCTATCTTTTCTGGTGGAGGTGGAGGCTGAGGTAGGAGGTCCTGCCTATCGCATTGTGGGGACAGGTGAGACGCCCAGCTCCTTGACGTCTCTGATTCAGCCCTATGCACAAAAAGGTGAATACTTAGAAGTGGGTACAATAAAGGCCAAAAGGGCAGTGGGCATGCTTGTTAGTACTGTCAGATCCAAGGCTGTGTAGGGACTGCAGGGGAGGTCCATGGGGATAGGGGGTGACTGTGTTGGTGGGAGTAGTGCTGTGAAAGGACTAGACCCAGGGAGGATACCCTGGGGGAAAAATGCTAGGCCTAGTGGAGCCCTGGGCTCTCTGATTCCAGGTTCAGGACTGTGGTAAGTTATCTTCAATTTTGGACCTTGGGTTCCTCAGCCTCTGAGGCTATCTTCCAGTTTTGCTTCCAATTTGTATAAAACCAGGCCTGTCTTCTACTGAAGTCAGAGGTCATAGGGAAAAGTGGGCCCAGCAAGAGAAGGACACATAGAATAATTGTACCTCCTACTGCCTCTGACTTAAAAATTAATGTTGGCATCTCCCATAAAACACAGGAAATGTTAACATATGTGCCAAACATTGTGTAAATAAGAGTACATGCTCTATGATGCCACTAATATCAAGCACACAGACAGAATCCATCTGAGCTGCTCCAACACAGGACAGTGACTACCACTGAGTTGGGAAGACTGCCTGGGAGGGTACTTGGAAACAGCTTTGGGGACTGATAAAGGTTTTTATGCTGACTTGGAAACTGGTAACACAAATGGGTAGCTTACAAAAGCCCATCTGATGGTATGTGCAAGCTTCTGAACGTTTTGCACAAAAGGTTGAAAAAAAATAGGCCAAAATCTGTTTCTAACCATGTGTCTATTTTTGAGGTCCTATCTTGCATTGTGTACACATTTACATGCATCCTCTCAATCCTATAAGGCACAGCCCTACTTGACAGGTGACCAAAGTGAGGCAGAAATACCAACTTACCCAAGTGGCAGAAGAGCTGAAATTGGGCCTCCTGGCCATAAAGCTGTAATACTTTTCAGAAAAAGGTTTCATAACCCCAGCACTGGATTAGATTCGGAAGAGCAGAGAGACACTGGGCCACACCATCTGAATCCTGGTGCTTAACGTGAGGCCTGGTGCAGAGCAGTTTGTATCTAATATTTTATTCAATATACGAGAAAGGGAGTATGACAATTCATTATTGCTTTCAGCATGCTTGCAGTTTCTAAAAAAAAAAAATACATACATACATATATATAAATATAAACGAAAGGCCCCCACTATGGGGTCCTGGGTACCAGGATCTTGAAAAGAATGGATAGACAGGAACTCAGGTCTCTTAGTACCAGGTGACTTAGATGCAGACCTAGACTCTTTGGTTTGCTCCTGAGTTTTCTTGGTTTAAAGAGTTTTCCCTCCTCTCTCAGGTGGAAAAACCTGATGTCACCTGGGTTTAACTTTCTCGATTTCACTGGGTATGTTTAAGGTTGATTGGTGTCACTACCCTGCTTTGATCTCTAGCTGAGCAGCGGGTGGGATGGATGTGGGCCCTTTGGTGCAGGCTACAAGGAAGCCACAAAGGCCAAGCAGAGTGGGCAGGGCTCTATAACCGTTTAAATGCCATGCCCAATTAACTTTCTTTAACTGTCTATACCTGCCCACATCTGAGTCTGACCCCATAAACAATGTGACACAGACTTAACCCAGACCGTTTATTGTGGAGGGAAATAGAGCAGAGCAAGACAGATACTCTCCTCTTCCTGGGCACCTATGGAAGTGGCTGTCAGGACTCAGTCACATGAAGTGGGGCTGGAAGCCAGAGACTGGGACAAGAGATGAGAGAAGGCGGCAGGAGTGAGGTGGTAAAATAGTGAGGCAGAAATACCAGGATGCCAAGTCAGGCAATCTGCACAGAAGTCTACCCTTCATCCTTCTTGCTGCAAGTTGTCTGGCACTGAGTCCTAGAGATAGGTACAAGATGCAATATACAGCCAGATCTAAATGGAGGTGGCAGGTACCCAGACTGAGAGGGGACTGAGGGTGATGAAACATGCAGACAATGGAAAAGGAATAAGGAGACCACTGCCTTTCCCAGGTCAACCTGGGCACAATCTGCACTTGAAATTATTTTCTAGGAGGAATAAGAGCACTAGGTACAGTGCCAACTGGTTTCTGGGGAGGAAATTAAACCGAAATCATAAAGATACTAGAAGTACTAAGGAAAGAAGGTCTGAGAAAACAGACCAGAGAATTTAGATGTTCTGAGAGGGCAGTGTAGGATGCTGAGGTGTTGGAAAGATGCTGGAACAGACTGGAATCCAGGAAGGGTAAGGGGTCAGGGCCCAGCCCTGGGAAGAACCAAAAGTCCTGAATTGTTGAGGAATAAGTATATCTGGCGCAGGTCAGCAATAGACAAACCCAGGTTCAAGGGCAGGGCAACCACAGGGTCCAAGCCTTCAGGCTCTTTCCCAGCACAGAAGCTGGGGAGGGGCAGTGAGAGGTTCAGGGCCTGGTAGAACCGTTGGATCTGGGACTTGGACAGGGGCAGGGCCAGAGCCCCGTCGTGGGACTCAGGCAGGGAGCTCTGGAGCTGGGGGCTGGACCAGGAGTTGCAATAATCGTACTGGCAGCATTGGGCCTGGTACCAATACTCTGAAAAGTAAGTGTTGCGTTTTTCTTGGCAGTGGTAAGAATTGTACTGTCCACAGCCTCGGATGAAGAAGCGAATCTTGGTATCTAGAGGAAAGGGGACACATAATAACCCCTTTTGCCTCCCATAGTCCCCGAACTTGGCATCCCTACCATGGACTTTCTCCACCCTTCACCAGACCATACTTCTAATACCAGACTCCTTCTGAAGGGGTCAGAAAATTAGCTTAGCTGGCCCCTCAGAACACCGGACCCCTCCTTCCAATATCCTCCTGCCTCCTTCTTGTGCCCCAGGCCCCAAGTGGCCCTCATCCAGGAGAAGGGAAGAGACTAAGCAATGGACTATCCCACCAGCAGCCCCTTCCTCAGTCTTAAACTCACCATAATAGATGGTGATCACCATGCATGGGGATGAGTTGCTAATGGTGCACTTTTCTGAGCCTGAAATGCATCCTACAGAAGGGTCTTCTAAGAGGCAGAGGTGGCAGGTCCGGACTTCAGGAACAGGAGCTGAGGAAGCAGAAGACAGGAGGGATGGAGGCATTGACTCACTCCAAGTTCCCTGCCCTGCAGGGAGCTCATGTATCTAGGGTCATGGCCCCACCGCCTTCCTTCCTGCCCCTGGCCCCCACTTACCCTTTCCCACCGTGTAGCCCACCATGACCAGCACACCTACAAACATATGGGCCTTCATTATGGAATTCTAGGGAGAAGGCAGTCCCTGAGGAGTGCCCTTGATCCTGAGCTGCAAGCTGGTTTTGACAGGCAGAGTCTGGGCAGGAGGGGTCATGGGTAGAGAAATATATTCTTGCCCGGGGCACGATCCAGGCTGGGAGAGGAAGTTATTAACTTGACAGGAGGGACAGTGTGTCCTCAGTCATGAGGTCCAGTTCCTGACTGTGGGAGTAATGGCTGAGACATGGGCAATACTTGGGCTTTACCTAGCTGTCCACCTTTGCCCTGCATGCCTCCTGAAGATCTATTCTTGCCCCTCAAAGGTCCATGCATTAGCTTTTGTCTCTGGCACCACCTGCGTTCTCCCCACACAACAGGGCCAGTCCCTATTGTGCTAGGAGGAACTTTGGCCAGGAACTCAGCAGCTCCATCCGAAATGAGCGTGTCTCAGATGCCCCAGCAGGGGGCGCATAAACACTATGGAGCAGCAATTCTGGTCCCTTTTCCTCCTCTCTCCACCACTTGTAGTTATTTTCTAACCACTGTCCCTGTAAAAATAAGTGAAAAGATAGTGTTGTGTCCCAACAGCCAAAAGTGGGCCCCCAAAAAACAACTATTTCTCTAGACACTGAAATCTGATTTTTCTCTGCATCTTTTCCTTGACTTTGTACACTCCCGAACCCAATCCTAGGAATTCTGTTCTACTACTAAAAACATCACCCAAATACTGGGCACAAATCTGTGCTGGTTTTCAACTTGGGGAGGGTGGGCTGGGCCATGAGGACCCCTGGCGTCCAGCACCCCAATACCCTCCCTTCCCTAACCCCAAGCACCAGCAGACCAACTCATGGCCTTTTCTTCCACTTTATTTCATGTTCCCACCACAATAATGAATCCTTTAATTTAAACTAAAAACCATAGAGGGTTCCTGAAAGGGTGGCAGCAAAGGAATGGAGGTGTCAAAGAATGAGGACACTGAGGGACAGGTGGGGTAGGGAATCAGCGAATTGTCTTGACTGGGCTCTTGAAGTTGCTGGCGGCTTGGAGCTGCAGCTGGTAGGCCATCGGATGGATCTTGAAACCGTAGAGCCTGGACCGGGGCAGAGGTCAAAGAGACAGTGGGGTGAGCCCCAGGCAGCCCTGTCAGCAGCCTGCATTCCCACTTCCAGCTCCTCCACAGGCCTCATCTCTGCTGAGGAACAGTGGTTCCCAAACTCCTCTCCTCAACAATATTTGGGAGAGTATCTTAAATATTCATTAAAACTCAAGTCTAAGATTTGTATGTAAGTATACAGATGTCTGCATTAGTACTTGTTTTAATGTAAAACTGAACTTTTCTTCCCCATACCAGAGTAAAAATGATGCTCAAGGAAGATAAAGCACACTTGAACCGTGGCTCTGAGGATCTCCTGGCAAAGGCTGAAGACCCAAGATGGTGGCAGGAACAGTTATTGTTTAAGTGGTGCTTCAGGTGTCAAATGTTATTCTAAGTACTTCACATATTTAAAAATATCTTGGCAGGTAGGTACTATCATCATCCCCATTTTATGAATAAGGAAACTGAGGTATAGGCAATCAAAGCACTTTCCCACGATCCCTCAGCAGGGAGAGCCCTGGCTTTGGGAGTAGACCTCAAGAAAGGACCATGCCCCGTCCTCCCTTCTCTCTGGGGGTCCTGGGCCTTTCCTGTGACCCCTGGTGATTCTGTCCCTGTTCCCCACCTGGGCACAAACTGGTTGGCAGGCCGCTTGGGCCGGTACTCAGGGTGCACCATGAACAGCATGTGAGGAAAACCAGTGCCGAAGTAGGCGCCGTCTGTGTGGTGGTGCCTTGATGACTTGGGTGTGTACACGTCCATGCACTTGGGGCAGTAGAGCTTCACCATGGCCTCACCTGGGATGTCTGAAAGGCCTGTGGGACAGCCGGGCTCAGTATACCAGGCTCCCCAAACCCTGCCCAACCTCTCTCCCGGACGCAGGCTCCAACTTGCTGAGTCCCAACTCCTTCCCAGAGGACCTACCATATGCTGCCCTCCTTCCCCTTCTCCAACACTCACCGATGGGAAGCATTGGCTGGTTCTCACAGTACACCCGGGGACAGTAGCCAAAGTCTCCCTGCTGATATTTTTCTAACTGAGGTGAATAAAATGGAAAGGATTGGTGGGTAGGTGTGAAGAGGAAATCCCCTCCCACATCATTGCCCAACCTACACCGCTGTCCCCCATTCTTCCTGTCTCTTTTTGTCCAGAGGCCTCTTTTCTAGCCCAGACAGGCCCTTGGACTTCTCAGCTTCCTTTCTTCTAGTTAGGCAGGCTGCATACCATCAAAGCCATTCGCTGTTTGTTCCCTGAGGAAGAGGCAGTCTATAACATCTTCCCATCCAAGGTCACGTCTCCCTCGCTGAAAACACCCTCTTCAGCACTCTACCCATCAGAATTAAATTCCCAGGCCTAGTTTCTGAGATCCTTCTTCCCTTCTTAGCTAGACTCCTTGACAGTGTTGAAACTTGTGACATCTTGCTTCAAGAATCTGTTTTTCCTTACTGCCTCAGAAGGAATCAAGTGTGAGCAGAAGGGCCTCACCATCTGGGCGATGCCACGGTTGGTGAGGATATAGCGGGCGTGGATCAATCCATAAAGCATCTCGGCTGCCTGTTCAATCAGGTCACTCTGGTTGGGGTTGTCTTCCAGCTCTTCATCTGAAACATGGTCCCAGCTGAATGTAACCACTTGTATCATAGCTTTCTTAGAGGCCCTGCCCATCCCCAAGGGGCTGCTGGCCACTCAGTTTGCCTAGTACCCACCTTTGAACCTTACCCCACCCATCAGGTGGGAATTTAACCCAGGAAACTGGGATTCTGACTCTTCAACCAACCCAAGGCAGCTCTACCGTCTCTCCATACCTCTCCAGCCTCTGCTTTCTTCTTTCCCTCCCAACTCCCTCCTCAAAACATAAAAGCAAAGATGTCAACGCAGAAGATTAAACTCTAGCCTGGAAAGTGCAGGGCAGGAGAAAGAGGAAAAAATGAGACCCCTGGGGAAACTGGCATTATGTCACAGAGCTGAGTTATAGGATCAGAGTTTGGGAACAAGTGGCAAAAGTCACAAAACTAGGCAAGAGTCAGGTGGGGAATCAAAATTAAATAGGGGATTTTGGGTTAAGGGAGTCAGAAAACCAAAAGGAAATTCAGAAATTCAAGGAGCAGATGAACAGGGATTTAAAGGGGGAGAAAAAAGCATACACACACAAAACAACCCTGAGGGTGCCTCACCAGGCTCCAGGTCCAAGATCATGTCTAGAGCTTGTCGATAGTGAGGCACCTGCTCATTGAGTCCAGTGAGATTGAATTTGTCTTGGATGTAGTCTTCATCCACCTGTCAGGATATGGAGGTCAAGAGGGAACCAATAACAGAATCCTTGATTTTGACCTGAGCAAGTTGCTCTAACTGATGTCTTATCCTTAACACAACTGTTTCTGTTCCCTACTCCCAATGTAGCAGAAAGTACTTGAGTCTTTCTCCCCAGTTCACACACATTGTCCCTCCCATAAAAACTTTGGCTTCTGTTTTTAAGGATAAGCAGGTACACCAATCCCTTCCTTAAAGAGAAGTTCCTTTTAACATCTGTGTCCTTACTTCTGCACTCCATCTCTAGGAACCACTTTTGTCCTCTCCTTAGAGGCAGACGGTTCTGAGAAAGGTGGAGGCTGAACATGGGTTCTGAAGGCAATTATATTCCTTATGATAACACACAGCTTTGCACAGGGAGGTTTTAATGTACAGTATTTCAATTCTCCTAATAGTCACTGGAGATAGATTTTACCAATACCACCACTCCAGTAATAAAAAAGATACAAGATGACTTGTCCAACGTTACATTGCTGGAAGGTGGCAGGGTTGGGAGTTGGGTCCCAGTCTTGCCACTTTACCACAAGTTAGTGGTGGGTTACTGAGAGGATTCTTTACAGGAAAAAGTTTCTGTGGAAGCATGCGAGAAGTGTGTAGAAGCTGAAAAGGTAGGAGAATATCTGGCCTGACTATACGTGGAAATGAGAAGGGAGGCTGAGAACTCACTTCACAGAAGAATTCATTGCCCCGGAGCCCACAGAACCAGGAAATCCAGGACACCTCCTCTGAGCTGCTCATCTTCACGTCAGCTGGTGAAAGAGTAAGTATGTCCCAAGATCTCCCTCCCTGACTGGTTTCCTTCCTCCTCCCATACTCTGGCCTCCAACCACAGAGGAATTTGGGGTCATCTTTTTTAAAGGATTCCCAGACTCTGGAGCACCGCTCTCTAGCTCCTCTTATTTACACCTCAGCCCCCTTTTTTTCGTGATTAGAAATTCTTTGGGGTCACACCACTTGCGGGTAACCGACAGGTCTTGACACACCAGTCCTACCCACATCCCTGACGCTCCTGAAGGCCAGGCCCCCGTCCCCTTCGTGTGAACTCTGGTAGGGCCCGTGGCTCGGCCTCCATACTCCCGCAGGTCTCTGTGTCTCGGCGCCTTTCCCAAGGGTGCCGAAGTTTAACCCTTCCAAACGACAGGTAAGTCTCTCCTTTTCTCATAGCGTGAGGATGGCCCTCAGCTCGCTTTCATGGGAGTCTCAACATCCCGCCTCTGCCCCTTAGGCCACCCCTTCCTCTTTGAATGCCGGACCGGGACACTTCCTACTTCACTCGCACATCGAGGTGCGGAGATCCCCATGTGCCGCGCCCAGCAACAGGGAACTCGGCGCGGCGACGACCGCAGACTCACCGGCTGGATTGGGGCCGGGACCAGGGTGGGGGAGGGGAGTTGCTGCTTCCAAGGAACGCCGGTGACTGCTACAGCGCAGGCCGCGGACCTGATCACGGCAGGCGAAGTGGGGAAGGGGGAGTGGAAATTGGGGAAGGTGGGGGAAGAGGGCAACGCGCAAGCGCCAAGAGTCGGGCGCCGCGATGAACGCCGGGAGATAGAGTCTCTGATAGGAAGAAACTGGTGAAACGAGGGAAAAGCGAACTACGAATTCCAGGGTGACCTGCGCATGACCAAGGTGTCGCGAGGCCCCTGAGGAAGATGCTAGGGGCGGAGCGCAGCGAGGCGCCACCGGAAGCGGAAGCACATTATCACGTCCTGGGTCAGGGAGTACACAAAATAAAGTCGTGTGATCGCCGGACTGGGGGGGCCGCGGTAAG
Source organism: Pteropus medius (assembly GCF_902729225.1). NCBI lineage: Eukaryota > Metazoa > Chordata > Mammalia > Chiroptera > Pteropodidae > Pteropus > Pteropus medius. The sequence goes on from NW_024349566.1 coordinate 608,141, forward strand.
GAACGAGGGTTGTTGGGTCGTTTTCTGCCGCTCACCTCACACGGCGAGCCTCCGGCTCCGGCGCGCCCCTGCTGGCCAGGGGACTGACCTCATCCCCGGCCAACCTGCCGGGTCCTATCGCCTGTCGAACCTTTCGTCCGAGCCAGGCACACCATTGGAGATCCCCGACGGGCCCCATGTTTCACCCGGGGGTCCGGCCCCCTGAGGCGGGAGTTGAGGCTAGGTTCTGTGCTGAGAGACCAGGGTAGGATGTGCTGTGCTGAGCTGGGCGGTGGGAGAACCGGGGCGGCCCAGTGCGCTAACCTGAGGTGGTGCCAGCCATTCTGCTGCTCGTCCCCTTGCACTTCTCCATTTCCTTTTAGGGCTTGGATGGGGCCTTCTGCTGCGGGCACGAAGTGCGACCTTCGAACCCTGGTTGGAGGTGAGGGGCAGCGTGACGTTATTTCATTTCACAGCTCTGGGCATTCCATAGTTTTCCCTCCGCCTCCTCAGGACCTTTTTAAACCCAGAGAGTGGTTTCCCAGCCCCAGAAAATGAGCTCAGAGCGGGGACCACGTTGAGGGAAGCGAAGGGCATTGTGGGGCGTTATGTAAAAGCAGGACTCCAACTGACAGATCTTCGGGCCTCGCGCGGTACCTAGGCACGTGGTGCTTTGAGCGAGTACTATTGGAAAGGCGGGAAAACAACTGGGCGCTTTGTACGCCTGCGCCCTCAAATTATTTTTTTTTCCCTAGCCACGCATGCGTCTTTGAGCCGTTTGGCTATTTGATTATGTGAACTTCGGTTAGAGTAGAGTAGGGCCTTTTGGCAGTACGAAGTTACAAGGCAGCGCAGACTGCAGCCTCCCCCCAAATCTGTTTTCTGCTTCTGGAGATGTGTTAAGTATATTTTTGTTTGAAAAGACGATCCCCGAAATAGGATCGAGGAAGATTTGAAGCGCCAGGCTGATTGTTTTTCGTAATGGTACGTCTTGAAGAGTGTAGTTTCAGAGAGAGGCTATATGTGGTTGTTGAGGGTGGGGGCGCAAAGCAGGACTTCTGGACATGGTTTGTTACTGTAGGGGGTCCCTGTTTTGCCGTGTGATCTATTGCTCTTGGGCCCTGTAGGGTCCTAGGTTTTGGGGTCACTCTGGGAGGAGGAGGGGTTTTTTGACTAAGGCTACTACTTTCCTCATCCCAGCGGGTCTCTGGTGGTGGCTCTGGTCACTGGAGGGCCACTAGAGGATTGGCTTGCTTGTCTCATCTTCCCTTCTCCTCATCTTGCTTTCCCAGCTCTCCCAAAGCTATGTCCAGGCCCTCTCTCATTACCTTCACCCCAGCCACCAAACCTAGTGACCTCTGGAAAGATGGGCAGAAGCAGTCACAGTCTGAAGAGCTGGAGCCCACCCTGGATGGAGCTGCAGCCCGAGCTTTCTATGAGGCTTTGATTGAGGATGAGAGCAGCGCCTCAGCACCCCAGAGGTCACAGCCTGAGCCTGAGAAAAAGTCGAAGAAGAGAAGAATGATGAGGGAGGCCGCAGAAAGAATATCAGGAGGACATGGACAACCTGAGGCTGAGGACAAGATGACTCAGTGGATACTGAGGGCAGCCCAGGAGGGGGACCTGGGAGAACTAAGAAGGCTGTTGGATCCCCATGAGGCAGGGGGAGCTGGGGGAAATATCAATGTTCGGGATGCCTTCTGGTGGACACCCCTGAGGTGTGCTGCCCGAGCAGGCCAGGAGGCGGCTGTGCGCTATCTCCTGGGCCGAGGGGCTGCCTGGGTCGGAGTCTGCGAGCTGGGTGGCAGGGATGCTGCTCAGTTGGCCGAAGAAGCAGGCTTCCCTGAGGTGGCTCGTATGGTCAGAGAGAGCCACGGAGAGATGAGGAGTCCAGAGAATCGGTAAGAGGAAGACTTTGCTCATGGCCATCTTTTAGTGTGTTCTGCCTTTCCTTTCCACTCCACATCAGAGGCCCCAGCACAGTTGAGTTCTCTTTCGCCATCCCTGTATAGATTGATAGGGAAGGCAGTGTACTAGGGTGATTATAAACATGGGCTCTCTAGGATTAAATGCTAAGTTAGTTTACTTGGGCAGGCAACTGCATATCTGTGCCTCAGTTTCCTCATCTGAGAAATAGGGATAAAAGCACCTTTCTCAGAGTGTTGTTAGGATTAAATGGGTTAATATGTGTAAAGTGTTAGAAAAGTGCCACATAGTAAGCACTCTGTAAATATTAGCTGTAGCCATTATTATTCCTTTTTTGCCTAAGAGCCTTGTGAGGCCTTGTTTCCATCTCTTCTCCCAACTTTTCTCTGGTTCTTCGTTGCTAAGTGGGGAGGGAGGAATTTGTTCCTTAGGAGAAAGATTGGAAGGACCCTGTCGCACCCTGTCCTCCAACCCTAACTCCCCTGCTGTCAACCCTTTTTCTTCCTCTACAGGTCCCAGTCCCCCTCCCCAAAGTACTGTGAGACCTGTGATGCCCACTTCCAAGATTCTAACCACTGTACATCTACTGCTCACCTGCTGTCACTTTCCCAGGATCTCCGGATGCCCAGCATGCCCCTTGGGGTGCCCACCTCCAGTCCAGGCTTCAAACTGCTGCTGAGAGGGGGCTGGGAGCCTGGAATGGGGCTGGGACCTCGAGGCAAGGGCCGTGTCAACCCCATCCCCACTGTTCTCAAGAGAGACCAGGAAGGATTAGGGTACAGATCAGCGCCCCAAGCCCGAGTCACACACTTCTTGGCTCAGGATACCCGGGCAGTGGCTGGGAGGGAAAGACTTCCTCAGGTTACCACACTGAGCCGGAGGCGGGAGAGAAGGCAGCAGGAGAAAAACAGAGCCTGGGAGTGGGAACTGAGGACATACATGAACCTTGAGTTCTGACCTTGGCAAGGTCTGACCCTGGTTTGCTGTTGAAGTCTGAACTTGGACCTCTGACCTGGACACTTTGGCTTCTACTTCCTGGGGTCTCCCAAGGTCCCAGACTTTCAGGTTTTGGTCAGTGGGCCCTATGTTTGGGAGAGAGGGGCTAAGAGTGGAAAAAATAAATCAATCTTCTCACTCTTGTGTTTTATTTTTCTGAAAGCTGTTGTGGGAAGCCAAAAAGGTCTGGGGAAGTCTGGGGGCCACATGCAGGTTCCATCTGTGCCAATAGGGGAAGCCCAACCAGGTGGCATGGTATAGTCACCTCCCTGCCAGTCTGGTTCACTGCCAGGTCCTAGCTCCCACCTAGAATGCCCCACCTATTCTTTCAACCTCTGAGCCAGGAATTGCCCAGCTCTATGCAAGTCTCCCTCAAGAAGTGTCCTCTGACCCCTCCAGCCAATTCAATCACAAGTGTGCTAAGAATAGGAATAAGATACTCTCAACCTTAAAGTTGCTCCCAGCTGGAGGAGACAACCATGTGATCAAACACTGCATAGTGATAGAAGAAGGCAGGTAACGCTTAACAGGGGCTATGAGAGTGGGTAGGGTCTTAAAGGAAGAGGCCAGTGCAAGGGACGGTCTAAGATTATCCAGCCTGTACTCTGTTAGCTGATGGGCTAAAACTCTGGCATCCCAAATCTAAACTTTACAGTTCTAATAACTACCTGAAAACAAGGCAGGAAGCCCATCCTAATTGTCTACACTTGTTTTTCCCATTTTCCCCTCTCCCTCCTCTGGTGCTCATACCAGGTGCCAGGCAATGAAGAGCTCACTGTTGTCAAACCCAGGAAGTAAAATCTGCACGGAGGGGCAGAGAATTGCTACTTAAGTCCCAAGATTCTCATAGCTTTCTTATCTGGAAAAGCTTTTCATGAAGTCATGGACACGAAGACGAGTGGTAGAAGGTGCGGGGGAGAACCCAAAGGCAAGGGGCTAAAGGGGGCGAGCGAGTTCAGGGAAGCACTGGCGGACCGGAGGCCTCAGTGCGACAAAAATGGAGGGCTAGGTTAACGCACATTCCCGGGCGATCGCTGTTGTTAGGCGGGTGCGCGCTAGTGGCGCGCACCGTGGGGGAGGGCGATCCGCAGGGTCCGCCCCGAGAGTTGCAGGCTCCGCCCCGCCTGGCCCTCCAGTCCCGGTGCAGCTGCTTCCGTGCTCTCTTCGGGCGGCTCCGTGAGGCCTCGGCCCTGACGCTAGTCCGGGGAGGGTCCGCAGCGCACAGCGACCAGATGCCCGGGTCCCTAGCCAGGCCTGCGCTTTGCCTCGCGACTGGGATATCCGAAGATGTCTCCAGCCTGACCTTGGTTAGGCCGCTTTTCAGCTGCGTGCTCGGGTGCTGGTCCGGCCGCTTTGTAGGATTCATAGCCTTCCAAATCAAGGGACGAACGCTGCTGGCTGGAATTAGCTGGACGCCTCACCCCAACTCCCAATAGCAGACTTCCTATTCTCAAACTCTCTTAGGGCAGCAATTCAGGTGTCCTCGTATCCAGAGCACCTCGGACCTGGAGCAACCTTCCTTTCTTCCTTCTTGGACGGAGCACCGCTTCTACAGTTTTGGGGGAAACTTGGGGCGTGGCCTTGGTGAGTGAAACTTGGGGTGTTGCTTGCTGGGACAGAAATCCAGGGAGGACACTGTCCTGGTGACCCAGGCCTTGTCAGATCCTGAGACTCTTCGAAACTTGTGTGTGGGTTTGCGGCGGTGGTGGTGAGTGAATTTGAATGTGCCCCTTTTCTTTACCTCAAAAACTGAAAAGGAAACAAGCTGCCTGCCCTACTTTAGGCTGCATGACCATCCAGGGAAGTGGGGAGCCACTTCTGAATTCATAGTAGGACTCACCAAGCAGATACCTGCTCTTCTAGTCCTGAACACTCTGGCTTCTGAGGAGATCCTCAGGCCCTAAACTTGAGCAGTGCCAGAAAGTGGCCCCAGAAGTTAGGGGCTCATTACACACCGTAACCATGTTCCTGCGACGGCTTGGTGGCTGGCTACCTCACCCCTGGGGCCGCCGGAAACCGAGGCCTGACCTGCCCGCCATAGAACCCCGATGGGTGGACAGCTCCTCCGAGAATTCAGGGAGTGACTGGGACAGTGCCCCAGAAACTATGGGAGATGTGGGGCCTCCCAAGACCGAGGACTCAGCGGCCCAGAGGAGCTCTGAGGTTGCTCCACAACCAAGCAGGGAGCCCCGAGCTGAGCAACTGGGGAGCAAAAGAATGGATTCCCTCAAGGGAGATAAGACTGGCTCTAGCACTCTGGAGTCTGGGAGACTGGAGGCTGCAGGGGCCATTCCTAAACTGGGATGGGATCCTGTGGACTCAGGTGGCAGCAGGAGACCTGGAATGTCCCCTAAAAGGGGACTGAGCCCCTCTGGGCCTGAAGCCCCTGTGGAGAAGCCTGGCCGGCATCAGAAACTGCTGGGCTGGCTGCAGAGAGAATCAGGTGGGGGAGCAAGGGCTCCCTCACAGTACCTGGGGGGCCCAGAGGAGTGTCTGCAGATCTCTACCAACTTGACCCTGCATCTGCTGGAGCTGCTGGCCTCAGCCCTGCTGGGGTTGTGTTCACGGCCACTGCGGGCAGCCTTGGACGCGTTGGGCCTGAGTGGACCGCTGGGCCTCTGGCTTCATGGGTTGCTGTCTTTCCTGGCTGCCCTGCATGGGCTCCATGCTGTGCTGAGCCTACTTACTGCTCACCCCCTGCACTTTGCCTGCCTCTTTGGTCTCCTACAGGCCATGGTGCTGGCTGTCAGCCTCCGAGGTCCCAGTGGGAATGAGGAGGCCACTGACTTGGAGGGCCAGAAGTTGGGGAGGGAGGGTGAGGAGCAGAGGGGAGACCCAGGAAAGGGGCTGTAACTGTGGAGTGGGGTGTGAACCAAGGCAGGAGCCAGGGTAGGGTAGGAGCAAAGGTGAAGACAGTGTGGCCTTTAGGAGAATGGGGTGGGGGTGGGGGATGACCCAGATTATAAGCACAAGGGCCTCAGGGATGGGGAAGAAATCCTAGAGTATGAGGGAACAGGGCTCCCCTCACCTACGAGAGAGAACAGCTGTTTAGGGTGTCTAGGTATGTGGACAGTGGGGGCAATGCCATTAAATTCACCAGCTATTGTTAACTTTTTGCTTTTACATTTTTTCCATCTCATTTTTTTCCCCCCACATTCACTTTTTAAAAGCA